>NC_092391.1:19870722-20235722 GCF_030028105.1 Mobula birostris | reverse complement strand
CGATCAATGCCTCTCATTATCTTGTACACCTCTATCAGGTCACCTCTCATCCTCTATCGCTCCAAGGAAAAAAGGCTGAATTCACTCAACCTTTTGGAGGTGTAGCTGTTCCTAAGATGTTAAGTGTATGTCTTCAGCTTCTGTACCTCCTCTCTGTTGGTAGTAATAGGAAGAGAGCATGTCCTGGGCCTACTGTATATTTCCAATAAACACACAAACTTTTACATGCCAACACCTGCATGCGCAAATGCCAACACACTTACTCATTACCCACAGATGCACACTAACTCTCTCATGCCTCCCTACACACACAATCTGCCATACACACGTGCAAGCACACACAAACCTACACACTGTATTGCCATGTACAAAACCACTCAGAAAAAACACACAAACTGCACGCACACACGTACAAAAGCACAGCAGTATTCCATCGCACAACTCACACTGCATTCTTTTCATTAGAAAACAGGTTTCTGTTGGAGAAAACAGATTCTCCAACAGCAAAAGCACCAGATACTAGTTCCAGGTGGAAACGCGCTTTGCACAATCTGGTGGATTTTATTTCTTGGCCCTGACGCTGTGCTGCAGTGTTGCGGCAGCCAACTGCCAGTGCTTCAGATTTTCGGCTTTGTTTTTACCATACCTGGAGGTCCTACCAAGATGCTGTGTAACGCACTCCCTCCACCCACCTATCATCCCTCCCAACCCATCCCCACACAATCTAACTACAGCAATGCTGGAAAACACAATTGCACATTGGGGTGGTTTTTGTGTTAGTAGGCAATCTCAAATGAATCTATATTTCACACTCAGTGAAATACAGGTGCTGAGGCCCTTTGGTACTGCCTACTAAAGCAAATATCAGAGGAAGAATCACCAATTAATATCCTTTATTGAAGGCAGGCAACTTCGTAGATATATACAGCACAGTCCATCACAGGAAAAGCCCTCCCCACCATTGAGCACTTTCATAAACACAAAATACTCTGCAGATGCTGGGGTCAAAGCAACACTCACAACACACTGGAGGAACTCAGCAGGTCGGGCAGTGAAGCACCTTCAATTACTCCAAAAGACTGAGGTTTGGTAAAATACTGAAAGGCTTTTATTCGCTGTACAATACGACCTCCACAGTGAGTGTCTGCCCCCGGACTGAGGGGGAGGGGCAAGGCGAACACCTTTATACAGGACTCTGTGGGAGGAGCCACAGGGGCAGTCAGCAGAGGGGTGTGTCCAGACAGGTAACCGAGTTACAACATATATACATGGTTTACCACAGGCAGCATCTGTGGAAACGATGAGTTGACGTTTTGGGCCGGAACCCTTCGTCAGGACTGTAGGGGGAAGGGGCAGAGGCCCTATAAAGAAGGTGGGGGGAGGGTGGGAAGGAGAAGGTTGGTAGGTTCCAGGTGAAAAACCAGTGAGGGGAAAGACAAAGGGGTGGGGGAGGGGAAGCAGGGAGGGGATAGGCAGGAAAGGTGAAGAAAGAATAGGGGAAAACACAATGGGTAGTAGAAGGAGGCGGAACCATAAGGGAGGTGATAGGCAGCTGGGGGAGGGGGCAGAGTGAAATAGGGATAGAGGAAGGGAGGGGGAGGGAATTACTGGAAGTTGTGTTTTCCCCTATTCCTTCTTCACCTTTCCTGCCTATCACCTCCCTGCTTCTCTTCCCCCACCCCTTTATCTTTCCCCTCACTGGTTTTTCACCTGGAACCTACCAGCCTTCTCCTTCCCACCCTCCCCCCACCTTCTTTATAGGGCCTCTGCCCCTTCCCTCTTCAGTCCGGACGAAGGGTTCCAGCCCGAAACATCGACTCATCGTTTCCATGGATGCTGCCCGACCTGCTGAGTTCCTCCAGCGTGTTGTGAGCACTTTCACAAGGAGCACTGCTGCAAGAAAGAAAACCATCATCAAGGATCCCCACCACCCAGGCCATGTTATCTTCTCCCTTCTGCCATCAAGAAGGTACAGGAGCCTGACGTCCCACACTAATGGGCTCAGGGACAGCTCTTACCCTTCACCCATCGAGCTCCTGAAGCAGCGTGGATAACTTCACTCTCCTCACAACTGAACTCATGGTTAAAACTATGGATACTGTCATGATTTTGGCCTTCAGCCTATGCACAGAATACAGAACTTTATTAAACCCTGTTCAGACTTTGGCTGGAGTACCAAGTGCAGTTCTGGCCACCACAGTAGATGCAACGATGCTGTGCCCCAAACAGAAAAGCCCAAACTCCCTCAACCTATCAAGAGACATGCTCCAATCCAGAGCTCATGTAAGCTATGAGCATCCCAAAAGATTTTATAGCCAATTACAAAATTCAGACATCGACCTGATTGACACAACTGACATTCACGCCACTAAAATTTCAGGATGTTAGTTTGGATGAAGTGTTTCAGTTATGAGGAGGGAGTGGATAGGCTAGGTCAGTTCTCCTTGGAGGCAAAGAGATAATGAAGGGATATAATCAAGGTAATACTTACAAAGGAGGTAGACTACAGGAAGCCTTTCCTATAGATGAGGTAGATAAAACTAGAGGACATGTGTTTAGGATAAGATGAGGCAAACTGGAGGACATGTAAAGGGACTTTCACCCAAAGAGTGATAAATACCTGGTACACACTACCTCAGAGGGGTTGAAGCTAGCTTGTGAACAGTATTTAAGCGCCCAAATGAGCTCCTGAATTACTTAGGAAAAGAGGGCTCTGGACCAGGAGCTGGGAGATGGTTTTGGTAGGGACGGATGCCCAACGTTTGGTATGAAAGTTGAGCTGAATGGTCTGTTTCTGCACTGCAGGAGCCAATGATTGCATCAAATCAGGGCTGGGGCTGCTGTTTCCTTTGCTGTCAGTAAAATCTTCATGACTGACTTCACATGATCTGACTAAGTGGGGCAACAATGAAGGAGGACATCATGGATGCTCTATTGAGACATTAGGAGTTTCACCCAGAAACTGGAGGAGGAATTCCAAAAATCATAGATATATTCGGGGGGACCTTTCTTTCTATCAGGACATGGCATGGGGTAGGCTACTGCCCTACCCCCTTGTATTAGTAATTTCCATACTGGGGCAAAAAAAGTCTCTGACTGTCCAGTTGCTCTATGCCAATTATCACCTTGTGCAGCTCTGTCATCCTCCTTCTCCCCAAACAGAAAAGCCCTAACTCCCTCAACCTATCCTCAAGAGACATGCTCTAATCCAGAGTTTATGTAAGCTATGAGCATCCCAATATATTTTATAGCCAATCAGAAAATTCAGACATTGACCTAATAGACACAAATGACATTCACGCCACTGAAGTTTCAGGTAATGACCATATCTAACAACAGTGTAACCATTCACCTTTAAAATTCAATGGTTTACCACTGCCAAACAGAGCAACACTAACACCCTGGGGCCACCAGTGACCAGAAACATGAGTGGACCAGCCACATTATGACTATGGCTAAGAGATCAGGTCACAGGCTGTTACTCTGCAGTAGGCGACTCATTTCCAGACACTCCGAAGCCTTTTCACCATCTCCAGGCACAAACCAGGAGTGCAGAGGCTTAACGTCCACTGACCTGGATGTGTGCAGTTCTAGCCTACAGGGAAACATGGAAATGTGGGCAGTCATGGGCTCTGGTAAAGGGAAATCCAGAAATAAGAAAAATTATGGACACTGGCATCTTAGAAGAGATGAAGAATCATTCAGAATGAAGGAAAGAATTGCAGGAAGCAGGGTGGCAGGTAATGTAATCAACGTGCATCTGTGGGAGTCCATGGATTTATGTATTTTCACTATTACCATCAGGCAGGAGGCCTTAGGTCCCCCACCACCAGGCTCAGGAACAAACATCACACTCGTGAACCAGCATAACTTCACTCACCACAACTCTGAACTGTTTCCACAACCTACTGGCTCACTTTCAAGAACTCTTTACAACTCATGTTCTCAGCATTATTTTTTTTTATTTGCTCGACTTGTCTTCTTCTGCACATGGGTTGTTTTGGACAGTCCTTGTTTATGTACAGTCTTTCATAATTCTATTGTATTTCTTTATGTTCCTGTAAACACCTGCAAGAAAATGAATCTCCAGGCAGTATATGATAACATATACATACTTCGATAATAAAATTGACTTTGATTTTGACTTTGAAAAGAGTCATCAATCTTTCTGCGTAATGGAGAGGAAGGTCAAGAGATGGAGTGGAATGCGGAAAAGTGAGATGAAGACCAGGGGTGAAGGAGAGTACGTCCTCGCGAAAGCACGTCAGTTGCCTGGCAATCAGGACTGAACCTCCCAACTAGATGAAACGTGGTATTCTGTCAATGAGATAATTGTTAAAATATGTGCACATAGTTCAACAATGTTACTGGTAACCAGTAGGTGGAGCAAGAGATATCCATAGGCTTCATTTGATATTTCGACTGAGAAATGATGTCTTCTGAAGATAACCTGGGGGCATAAAGGGTGGCTTGCAACCAGAAAGCCATCGAAGGGGTAGTAGCTCACAAACACAAGAAAATCTGCAGATGCTGGAAATTCAAAGCAACGCACACAAAATGCTAGAGGAACTCAGCAGGTCAGGCAGCATCTATGGAAAAGAGTAAATATCCAATGATTCAGCCTGAGACATTTCTTCTGGACTGAGAAGGAAGGGGGGAGATGCCTGAATAAAAAAAGTTGGGGGGGGGTAGGGGAAAGAGGCTGGCTGGAAAATGATATGTGAAGCCAGGTGAGTGGGGAAAGGTCAAGGGCTGAGGCAGAAAGAATCTGACAGGAGAGGAGAGCACACGATAGGAGAAAGGGAAGGAGGAGAGGACCCGGGAGTAGTAATTGACAGGTGAGAAGAGGTGAAAGGTCAGAGTGGGGAATAGAGGAAGGGCGAGGGAAATCTGTTCACCGTAAGGAGAAATCAATAGTTATACCATCAGGTTGGGGGGTAGACCCAGCAGATTATATTTTAATCTATGTCCTTTTCATCGCTGTTGATGTGGTGAAGCAGACACACACACACACACACACACACACACACAGTCACAGTTTGTGAATGCTACAGGAACATCATTCGGATGTATTGTTTTCACAGTGCACGGACTCCGAACAGATGAGAGGATTGGGGTGCATTTGGCTCTCGGCTGGTGGCTGCACTATCCGGCAACCCTGGCTGGATGTGCTGGTTTTGCAGTACTGCCCTGATTCCCACCATTGTCCTTCCTTCTAATCTCTGCCTCACTGCCTGGGCTTTTCTGGGAGCTTAAAGCTATTCAGTAAGGAAGAGGCAAGTTCACTGCAGGATATAATACCAAAACATCTGCTGCACTAACTTTGCAAATTCAATACTAACCTTCATTACGTGGCCAATTTATTATGTACTTCCTGGGTCTTACAAAGTGGCGACTGAGTATATGTTCATGGTCTTCTGCGGCTGTAGCCCGTCCACTTCAAGGCCCAACTTGTTGAGTGTTCAGAGGTGCGTTTCTGAACACCACTGGTGTAACGTATGGTTATTTGACTTACTGTCAACTTCCTGTCAGCTTTAATCAGTCTGGCCATTCTCCCCAGACCTGCTGCTCACTGGATGTTTTTCATACCATTCTCTATAAACTCTAGAGATTGTTTTCCATGAAAATCCTTGGAGGTCAGCAGTTTCCAAGATACTCAAACCACCCTGTCTGGCACCAACAATCATTCCACCATCAAAATCACTTAGATCACATTTCATCCCCATTCTGATTTTGGTTCTAAACAACAAATGAACCTCTTGACCATGTCTGCATGCCTTAATGCATTGAGTTGCTGCGACATGATTGGCTGACTAGATATTTGCATTAATGAGAGGGTGTATCTGATAAAGTGGTCACAGAGTGTTCGTACGTTTGTACTTGTACCCACCTTCGGTAACTGCCCAAGGCCTGACGCTCACTGGCCTGGTATAACTGCACTTTTTCTGAATTTGTCTGTTAACTGAAGAACTTTGAGGAAATGAAATCCAACCTGAAACAAACTTCATTTCCAGCAAACGTTCTGAAAGATTTATCTGCGTTAAGTCTCGGCCAAGATCCCAGTGACCAAACAATGTTTTAGTCATGGGGCCAGCAATCCAGGACATTGTTTGCCCAGACGGACAGTGGCCACTGCCCCTGGAAAACAAGAATGGCTAGCCAAAGTCAGATAATCAGAACCTGAATACTTCAGCTGGCGCACAAGCCAAACTGGATGCTAAGGGAAAGTTGCTGGCCGAGCTCAACTCAAGTCACACCTTTCATAAAGGATTAAACCATTCCCCAGTTCCAAATGTCTGACTCAAAATTTAGCCTTCATTTTCAGTTGGTTTCTTGCCAGTATATTCTGTCTTCCTCCTAGTTTACATTTTCCCTCAAGTATCTGCAGCTGTAATCTCAAAGAAACTCTGTAATTATGGGGCTTGGGTGGAAAAGTGGATTTGGGGCTCGTGAGTAGTCATGATTTTATGAAACGGCCAAGAAGGCTGAAGGTGTTGCATGATATATTCCAGGGCCAATTTCTTATTCTCTTATGTTCAAAGTGGATTTTAACTGCTGTCCTCATTTCCACTGTAATATGTCATATGTAGTAACGGCGGGGAACATTCTGAGCTGTTTTAAGACTATTCTGTTTCCTGAAGTTTATTGTGTGACCAGATGCTCTCTCTGTTGTTGCTGCAATGTTTACTCTGGAAAGTTTCAGTGTTCTGGCCTTGTGGAGGAAATCGCAGTAAGAAATACTATCTTGACACCCTAAGCTTGGAGTTGGTCTGAATTACTGGCTATTTTCCTGAAATTTAATAAGAGCTTTTCGCTGATGAAGCACTGAAACTTAGGTGGCGTGGCTGAATCTGAATAATGTACGTGAGGTGAAATCCCTCCTAGCTTGAGTTAGTATATATTGAGACATATTGGGTTGTGTCATACAGCAGGAGGTGGTGCTTGAGGGAGCAAATAAAGACACCAATCCTACTGGAGTTCCAGTCAAGCACACAGTCTAAAGAATAGAGGGAAGAGTTCACACTACATATCAAGCTGACTGTGTCAGAAAAAGAAGAAAGAAAAGGTGCTATTGTACGAACTGGTCTTAAGAGCGAATTGCACCTTGGCATAAAGCCAACCAATCTGACTCTGGGGAATGCAACGTATTCATTATAAGTATACCACACCCTGCCTAGAAATGAACAGTTGCCTGTCACCAGAGCTGCAGAAGTCTTCCGTAATGGTACTAGAATGATTAGTGGATAACCACAGTTTCTTCAAGTTAATGAAATTGACCATCAGAGATGGGATTATTTAAGGTATGCGGGAAAGAGACAGAACTAGTTCAGTTCTGTAGAGCTTTCCAAAACCAATCTGAAAATGTTGGATGGCCAAACATAAGGAGGAACATACAATGGCATGAGAGGTAGAAAGAACAGAAAAGTAGAGCCAATGGTGTTACATTGAAGGTGACTACATGGTGCATGGGAAACACCCTTATTGTCGGCTTGAACTTCTGGTGATTTCCTAGTGACCTGGACATACTGAGATGCCAACAAGTCCTGTCCTCTGCGTCTGCAACAGTTCTTGCTGCTTTTGTTCTGCTGTGCTTTATAACACTGACTAATCAGAGGAGCTGGTCTTCAGATTTGTAGACATCCAGCCCAGAGAAAAGCTTGCTCACACTGGGCAGCAAACCCATTTTCCCACAGCAGCACAACAACATCCGTGGATTCCTGGCAGGATGCTAGCAGCATTCCATAAGACGATAAGATATAGGAGCAGAATTAGACTAAAACAACTGCACTGCTCCAAAGAGTGCTATATGAGGTCATTCTTACCCTTGGCCATTAGGCCCTATAATAAGTCAACCTATTGCCAAGGAAGTGATGACCTCTCCTGTTATACTGTTTGAGGTAACTTATTTTTTATTCTTACCTCTCTTCTAATATTTGTATATCTGTGCACTTGTGACACTGTAATTTCCTTCGGGATCTAGTATCTATCTAAACCTAGCTTAATCATGGGACAATTTACAATGACCAATTAACCTACGAACCGGTATGCTTTTGGACTGTGGGAGGAAACGGGAGCACCCGGAGGAAACCCACGCAATCACGGGGAGAACGAGAAAACTCACTATAGATAGCTATGGGAAATTAACCCGGGGGCAAGTTTACACAGGTAGACTCCATTCCAAATACGACACAGGGATTTATAATAGAGAAAAGCTGAGTCAGCATTGTCTCCAAAACATGATCACAGGAAATAAGACTTAGCAGACAAGCAGTGAACTCTGGAATGATTGTTATTGTTAGACAGTGCCCTTATTAATAATGTAAGATTCCACAACTATAGACAGCAGGACAAAAGGGTATTTATTAATAGCAGGATGGTAAAGGATAGAGAGGATTGCTTATCATATTTCTTTTCCCAGCGTACAGCGGATTGCCCTCTGACCTTTCCTCCCTGGTGGAGATTTCAGCAAAGCCTCCCGATCACCTCACCATAGAGGTAAAATAAGTGAGGTCTGAACAAGTGCCTATATTTACTCTGCCCTTCTAGTTACTTCCACACACTTGCCCCATTACCTGTATAAAAGTAGATGTACAATGCCAGCCAATTACACTGGAATGCCTTTGATTGGTCTCTTGCCTCAGTCAAAGGTTATCCTGGTTTGGATAATCTACTCAACTACAAATTGGTGGGGGATGCTAAATTCTAAATTCTCTGGAGCAGAGTCATTTGAAGATTTCTCTCCAGAATAAAATTTGTGTCCCTGCTCTTGTAATCCCTTTCATTAGGAACTTTCTCCTACAGTATGTTCCTCCCCGACGTGAATGGGGGAATGTTGGACCCACCCATCTCTTACAATAAACCACTGTTAACAACTCCTCATCTCCGCGTATGAAGTTCCAGATAATCTCTGAGTTGTCACAGAAGGCAACTGTGACCCTTGAGAGTTTTCTAGGTTGCCCTGTCGGGTGTGAGTGTAGGCAGGAGAACAATGGGCTAGACATAAGCCTCTATAAAATAGTGCGTCATATGTCAGTAACAATTGTGAAGCAGGTGCCAGCAAATCAGCTAAAAGAAACTGGCTTTCATTTATACCTCAATTATTTTTTCCTCTTAATACTCCATAAAAGCATAAATCCTTACAATCACTCTTCCTCTAGTCCCCACGCTGACCTTTTACCTCTTCTCACCTGACTATTACTTCCCTTTGGATACTCTCCTCTTTCCCTTTCTCCAATGGTCCACTCTCCTCTCCTCTCAGATTCCTTCCTCTCCAGCCCTTGACTTTTGCCACCCACCAAGCTTCACCTTTCGCCTATCTCCTTCCGTTCCCCCCACCTTTTTATTCTGGCGTCTTCCCCTTTCCTTCTCAGTCCTGAAGAAGGGCCTCGGCGCAAAACGTCAACAATCTATTCATTTCCAAAGATGCTGCTTAACCTGCTGAGTTCCATCAGCATTTTGTGTGTGTGCTTTGGATTTCCAGCATCCGTAGACTTTCGTATGTTTATGAATCCCTACAACTGCTTGACATCCTGCACTGAGTTCTCAATTCTAGAAAAAGTCTAAGAGAAATGCTACCGGCTGATCTGCATTCCATTCTGAGTTTCAGTTCTTCACAGTTACTGCCTACATTGACTGCGGTGCCTCTGAAATTCCTCTCCTTATCTTTCCAACTTTCAACCGGACTATTGGCAGCTAGACTTGCTATATCGCATATCACTTTTTACCCACTGATTTCAAAGCCCTAACCTAACACTTACTTCAGTCCTTCCCACCACCTTTTAAAGTGGCATCAGTATTTTTTCCAACCTATATAACCATATAACCATATAACAATTACAGCATGGAAACAGGCCATCTTGGCCCTTCTAGTCCGTGGCGAATGCTTACTCTCACCTCATCCCACCGACCTGTACTCAGCCCATAACCCTCCATTCCTTTCCTGTCCATATATCTATCCAATTTGACTTCAAATGACAACATCGAACCTGCCTCAACCACTTCTGCTGGAAGCTCATTCCACACAGCTACCACTCTCTGAGTAAAGAAGTTCCCCCTCATGTTACCCCTAAACTTTTGCCCCCTAACTCTCAACTCATGTCCTCTTGTTTGAATCTCCAGCCTCTCCTACTCATTCCAGCCTTGGTGGGTTCTCCCGCAATGAGCCTTTGCTCGCCACCCAAGGAAAAAGAGCATTTTTGCGTCCCTGGCATCGGTAAACAATGAACTGACCTCATCATCCTTGTACCAGGATAGATTCTCAGCCGTAAGCACGAACCAGTACTCCTTGGATCCTCCTTTCATGATGCCGATATTATTGATGGTCAGCCACCCCTTCCTGATCACCTGAAACAAACACAAGCAAAAATAAATGCACAAGAAACATACTCGGAACTCAGCGCTCACAGTTAACGCACAGCTTGGATTCACGCACGTCTTCTTTTGCAGATCTAAATGTGTTACAGCAAAGTTATATGGAAATTATTACAGTATTTTCTACATGTCAGAAAACAGAGAGATTATTAAGAGGTTAGAATCCATTATTTCGATGCCAAGATCAATCATGAGAGTGGAGCTCCAGCAAAAACCAGCACTTTCAATTGTTCCCAGATTAACGTCTCCCCCTCAAATATACATTGTGTGTCATATTGCAAAGTGGAATATGAGCCCAACAGAGAGGTGGGAGAATTAGAAAGTATCTCCCAGATTCTACATCCCACTTAACTTTCTGTTGTTGGAGGCTGACAAAAATGTACATCGGTATTTTTACTTTTTATGATGGAAATGTACCGATTATCACAGTGCACTTTTCCATCAGGAGGGTACTTTGGCAATGGACCCAAAATAGCAGGGAGGGCAGAGAATGGTTCGCAAAAAAGGAAGAGAAATTGTACTTTATAGGAGCAGTTGTCAAGCTCACATCAATAGGAGATAGAATTCCAAAAATCCATATGGAACACAGCAAAACTGGCCATATGAATTGAATATTGGATCAGAATATGCAACAGAAAAATAGAGGCCTCCTAACCCCCACAATTCCCACCAATCCCACTGCACAAGAGCCCCACTCTCCATTTCACTGCCATTTCCAGTGGGAGTCAAAGAGCCTCATCCGGAAGCCACAGATTATAGTCATTGTCAAGATAATGAACCCATTCCTCCGTTCCTGTCCTTGTTTAAAACTGAATTTTGGCTCAACCTTCAGAAAACAACAAAACCACTCTGCATGGAGACACAAGGCATCAAGGGGGGTCAGATTTGTGAAATACAGAAGCTAAAACAGGAGAAAAACCCAGCGACATGCAACAGAAGGAAGGGGTGAGAGCCAGAGACTAACAGCTCAAGCTACGTAACTAAACACACAGAGTTATGGTCAAGCGGATGTACATCTGGGTTCTGTCAGGGACAGATGCGACAACAGTGCTGGGACACACCAACTCTTCTTTTAAGGTATGAGCAGGGTCAATCAAAAATGGGCTTCTGTGATTTGGTTATTATCTGCTTCAGGTGCTTCTCCCTCACAAGCATCACCAGAGAATAAAACTGATGGGGAAACAGCACTCAATCGTTTGTATTCCCCCCAAACAGCCTGGCAAGATGCAGCAATCAAACTAGCATCACTGTAAGATACAGAGTGGAGTGAAGGAGAAAACCAGTGAGATTACCGCTTAGCTTCACTCAGTGAGATGCATCAGTACTGATAAACCTACTACTAATGGACTGGCCAGTTTAACCTTCCACCATTTCCTAGATTAACTTCCAACCTCAGATTAACACCTTGGAGATTGTAAAAGTGGTGCATGAGTCAGCAAGGGAGAAGGAGGTGGCTGAAGATAGTGTTTTACTCTGGGACTTATTCATCAACATCCGATTGGTCTTCCCACCTCCCGTTTAAGAAATTGTTCGGTATATGTGATGGTACCATCAAGGAATTGATCAAAAACATCTCCATCCAAACATCTTTCAAGCACTTGGGAAGTGATGGAAGCCACTCATCTAGTCCAATCTGTCCAACCATTCAACAGAATGATGATCGATAAATGGAGGGCTATGTGGGAGGGAAGGGTTAAATTGATCTTAAGAGTAGGTTAAAAGGTTGGCATAACATTGTGGGCCAAAAGGTCTTTACTATGCTATAGTGCTCTATGCTGTATGTATATCAGAGCTGGTCAGTGTCTAACCTCCATGCTTGTTCTGTATTACCCTTCCTTAAAAAAACTGAACTTTGAAAACTTCAAAGGATTCCTACGAACCTCAACATTTACTTGAAGAGTATCGATCTGCCGGTCCTTCCCAACTTCAATCCAGAATGGCCCCGCTTCCTCAGAAGAGGGATTAGTTCCTCGTTATTGAGGCCAACATATTCTACCATCACTTCAAACATCATCATTACATCTGCTTCAGCCTTCTAAATCCAAAGCAAAGTTTGCAGGAACTCTTCGCATAACTTAACCCTTGAAAGCCTGATGTATTTAAATAACAGTGAACATGCTATATAAACCATAATTTATTCCTAACATTCCATTTGACTGAAACATCTCTGCCTCATTTTTTCTTCCGAACATGCCAGGAACTTTTGACGACTTTGTACTAACTGCTGGTGATTTGTGCAAATGGGAACTCAAGTCCTTCACCCTCTTCATCTTTCAATTCCAAGATTCACATCTCAGGACCCCAAAGTGCACCATCTGCCACAACCTTGCTCATTTATGGAGTCAGTCTTCCCTTGTTGACTTTTAACTTCAATTTACACAGTGATGTGATCTTGGGAAGTGAAAGGGAGTGAATGGAATTGGGAACACAAGGGAAATTTAGAGTGAATATCTATTCCAAGGAGGCTGAGGAATTGGACGTGAATCTGCTGATACAGCATGTCTGGAAATTTTTCCCATGCATTGATCCTGAGGCTTTGAAGCCCCATGACTGACTGGCACAGACAAAGCTTCCCGACTTAAGACAGACACTCACCAATTGGACCCCCAAGTTTCATGTGACCTGGAGATCTGGTCAATTGCATAAATCCCTGGGAATTCCCGATCAAACCCAAAATGTTCCCATGTATGTCGATGCCTCACTTCTAGTTTGAACAGCCCAACTCACCCAGATGTAGTTCCAACACTTAACCTGCGTTGTCACGGCAACGATATACTCACCATAATTTCATCCTTCATAGAGTAACCATAGCAGATGTAAAGAAGCCAAGCAGAGAAGTGGCAAGGGGAAGAAGGTTCAATAAAGAAAGGAAGAATATAAAATGAGCCTGATTATTACACCAGTAAAATGGATGGCATTTGCTTACAGAACAATCCACTAACAGCAGAAACTACGTATTGGTGGTCTCAACTCATTCAAGCGCACAGCTGTTGTGATTTAAGCCTGCAAAATGGCAGGTATTTAAAACCGGTAGAAATTTGGAAACTTTTGGAAGCTAGGCCGCAAACATAGATTTGTGCCCATTAAAATAAAATGGGTGATCTGAAATTACATTCAAAAATTTTTGAACTTGAAGAAGATGCAGAACTTCAAAAGACTTCACTTGAAATTCTGGTCAAAATTTAACAACATTTCAATCATTTGATATGTTTGCTTTTAATTTGTCAGCTTTTTTGCCCTTGTCTGCATTATTTTTTCTTTAACATGTCTTTCTTGAATGAGCTTCATTATCACAAACGTTACCTGGATGAGGAAAAAAATGAAAATCGCAATAAAAGCAACAAAAGAATTAAAGACCAGCGCAGTTGAACAAAACTCTTAAAGGGGGAGGAAGCTGAAGAAATTGTCCGAGTCTTCATCCAAGATCTGGTGGCTGGAGCAAACTTTGTTCACCCGGTCCTTGGTGAACTTTAGTGAACACGATGTTTGTGATCCAGCAAGTGAAGCAGTTCTGGATGTTCTGCCTGGTGGGCGGTGTTGAGTTTTGTCGATGGACCCTCTCCCAGCTGATCAAATTCACGCTGCAAGAATGGAACTTCCCCTTCACACTGAAGGGCCACTTGCAGCCCGGCCAATGACAGGAGGGCAGTGAGAGCATGTGCGAAAGGCAGGCAGCACTGTAGCAAGCTCAAGCAGCCAATAAGGAGGAATCTGGGTTCACGTGACCTTTGTACTCATTATTGCCTACAAGAAGAAAAATCCAAAGCAAGACCTTGGGATCATTTTGGTCCAGTGTGGAATGGAGCCAGTGTGGACCAGGGCAGACCCAATGTTCAGGTTGAACTTGCAACTAGCTTCAGTACCTTCTCAGCTAGAGAATAGGAAAATCAGCCAGGCTTTCCCTTCCAGTGGGCTTCCAGGGAGGGAGGAAGGGAGAAATATAGAGGAGCGGAGAGACCATGAGAGAAGGAAGAGATGGGAAAGGGGTGAAAGAGTGTGGTAATAAAGACAGAGAGATATTTCATATTTTCTTATAACAGAGAAGGGGGCACTTGGTCCACCAACAACACTAGCTCTCAAAGCAAACCCATTTCATCTCACATGTCCACCAGCTATCCATAGGGTTAGTTTACAATGCCAATTTATCTATCAACCAATACATCTTTGGGATGTGAGAGGGAAACGAGAATATCCGGGGGGGGGGGGGTCACAGGGTCAGGATCTTACCCAGGCCTCTGAAACTTTGAGGCAGCTGTACAAAGTGCACAACAGAGTGCCGTCACTCATGGGGTGTTGGGAGAAAGTGCAAGAGAGGGAGAAAGACAGAGAAACAGCAAAAGAGGGAAATGGGGCAAGAGAGGGGAGTGTGAGAGGGGAAAGGATGAGAGAACAAAGGCTAACTGAGGGTTGAAAGGCAGAAAGGCTAACAGAGAGCAAACGAGAAGGGTAGTTAGAGAGAGGATTTGGGGAACAGAGGGGCAAGGAGGAGCAAAAATTCCACAAACATTTTAAATATCATCACTAAATCTACCTCAACCTTTTAATTCAATGGCAATAGAAACTACTTTAATAATTTAACCCTTACAGGCCTCATGCAGTGGACATCTATGTATGTGGGGGGGGGAGGTGGAGGGTAGGTGGAGGTGGAGGGGGGGGGGAGTGAGAGTGTGAGAGAGGAGGGAGTGAGAGAGAGCAAGAGAGAGAGAGGGGAAGAGAGAAAGTGAGAGAGAAAAGGGGAGAGGGAGAGGGGGAGAGATAGGGAGGGAGAGAAGGGGGAGGGAGAGAGAGGAGGCGAGAGGGGGAGGGGGGAGAGAGGGGGAGGGGAGAGAGGGGGGAGAGAGGGGGAGAGTGGGGGGAGGGAGGGGGTAGGGAGAGAGGGGGAGAAAGGGGGGAGAGAGGGGGAGAAAGGGGGGAGAGGGGGGGAGAGATAGGGGAGAGAGAGGGGGTCTTCATGGGATATGCCCTGCCATCATTCAGTGTTGTTGATTTCAAACACTGAGGGGCTGGGTGCATTATACATGGATGGTTTTATCTCCCTGCCCCACTCTCACCTCCCATTGCCTTTACAATGGGTCCTGGAATAAAAACGGAGGTGTGGGCCGTACTGAAGATTGGGTGCCGGAGTTGGCAGTGTGAGAGTCGGAAAGTTATCCAGGCAGAGACTGTGCAACGTATGGCAGGGTACGCTGCAACAATAAATGGCCAGGACTATCCCTACCGTTATCCCCAGACTACTAAGCCTTGGACTCCTTGTGGCTCCATTCAGCACTGGAGTGAAACAATTCCTCTTTTTAACAACGTGTTCAAACCTACGTTATGTTATGGCCTACACACGAACTCCTTGACCTGCCCCACTTCAGGCCCCCAGTAATGGCTGGGAGATAGCGGCAGTCCTTTGGGGGCACGCTTGCACTCGGGATTCAACCCGTGCCACTCAAAGGCTGCGCTTCAGCCTCCAAGCATACCGAGCAGCCCAATGACACCCGCATTCATCAGTTGCTCCCAGTTAGCCTGTGGATACCTGATTGCCTGCAGCCTTCTTCTTGCTCAGCTGACAGCTCCTTGGCTGTGCACTGTGAATGAGATTGAAAACATCTTCAGCACAAGAACCTACGGCAGTGAATAATTTCTCACAAAAAGAATAAATGACAGAGAATTCTCCGAATATTCATGTGACCTGCTTAGTTTTGCAAGGGTCACCCCTCAAATGAGTGGCTACCTTTAAATACAGCTGACTGATTGCATGCAAACAATTCCTCCACTCCACTAGGGGAGCTGTTTATAGTGCAAGGCCACCTCTGTAAATGGCCACCCCTCAGTTCAGTCTGTGCATGTGGGTTATCTGCTTTATCTGGGGGTTACCTGCAACCTCTTCACCCATGAGGAGCACCATTTTTCTGTCTGACTTTGTCCCAATCTAAACATCACAAGCACGGGAGTGTCAACCAATAGGATGGTGATGTGGCAGGGCAAACAATTCAACAAGTAGTCTATTGCGAAGCAAACAATTTGCTTAGAGGTGCAGTCTATTCAGAGGGGAAAAAAACTTACAGCAGTTGCTAAGTAATTTATCAGGAAAAATGCATGGGGGGGAGAATCGTTATATTTATATGACGTGCATAAAATCAAACTCAGTTACTGACAGGAATGTGTTCATAAGGCTGGATTAACCAGGAGAATTACCCGATCAAACCTGGCAGCAGCACTGTAGCACATGCAGCCTCCAGCTTTTGACACATACATTCACAACTGCACAGGATATCTTACTCATAAACACACCCTTACAAACACAAACATTTTCATAGACACACACACACACACACAAATACACAACTGCACAGGATATCTTCTCATAAACACACCCATACAAAAATACACACTCTCACACATACCCACACATGTACGCTCTCATTGGCATACACACACACACACACACACACACACACACACACACACATAAATACACAACTGCACAGGATATCTTACTCATAAACACACCCTTACAAGCACAGACACTTTCACAGACACACTACATACATACACAACTGCATAGGATATCTTACTCATAAACACACCCTTACAAACATCACACATCAAGACTCGGCCTGAAACGTCGACTGCACCTCTTCCTACAGATGCTGCTTGGCCTGCTGTGTTCACCAGCAACTTTGATGTGTGTTGCTTGAATTTCCAGCATCTGCAGAATTCCTGTTGTTTGCCCTTACAAACATAGACACTTTCATAGACACACACACACACACACACACACACACACACACACACATACACACACACACAACTGCACAGGATATCTTACTCATAAACACACCCTTACAAACATAGACACTTTCACAGACACACACACACACACACACACACACACACACACACATACACGCACACTGACATACATGCATTCAGATGTGTTTGTAAGCACACATGCACCTGAAAAGTTGCATACACATAACTGGAGTTAAATTCAGCAGCTGAAACTGCATTTTAAATAGTGCCCACACACAGAAGAAGGCGTCACAAACTGCGGGTGGTATTGAATACAGTGATGCTCAGGACATTTAACTACCAGTTGAATTGCCAAGGCAGGGAAAGCAATCGACCTCGTGCTGGAAAACGGGAGTAGTGGATTAGTATAGATGGGTCCGTGATGCTTATTATGGACATGGTGAGCCCAAGGCTCTGTTTCCATGCTATGTAACTCTCTGATTCCATGAGCCCAACAGATATTGCGGATGCCGAAATCTTGAACGACACACAAAGATGTTGAGGGAACTCAGCAGGTCAGGCAGTATCTATGGAGGAGAATAAACAGTTGACATTTCAGGCTGATGGTTCCTGATGCACGCTTGCAGCCCCAAAATGTTGACCGCTTGTTCCCCTCCATAGATGCTGCCTGATTTGTTGGGTTCCTGCAGCCTGATTCCAGGAGTGAGTGAGTGAGTGAGTCTCTCTCTCACACACACACAAACACAATAGAGAGACCAGGTCTGGAAGCAAATTTGCTCCACTACCGCTGAAAGGTCCTGAGGCTTGTGGAAACCCTGCAAGCAGTGATAGAGGAATGGAATCAGTTATGCTGGTCTGGATCAGGGGTGGAAGCAGCCACCCTCTTGAGTCACTTGACCATGACATCACCCTGGGAGACCACATTTCACCCATTAACTCAATAGGGAAGGCTCGGGTGGAACCAGATGGTCAATCACAGTCACCTAATTGGTTGCAGTCTATGCCGCTGACGGGTTACTTACTTGGCAAAGCCAATGAAATCTTCATGGTTTGTGTTCATATAGGACAGCTCAATGTCTATCAGCAGCATGACCTGCAGGACAAGAAGAATAGTTACTGAATAGACTCCCAACGGAAAGGCTACAGAGACATCATGGTGCTGGGGTCAGAGGTCACTGATCAAAGCACATACATCACAAAACCTGTTGCAGGGTGATTTCCCCAGAAACAACTGGACTCCAGCTAGAGCAACACTGCTGAGTCTGACCCCAGATGGGAGATTTTCCATCCCAATCCTGAAAAATATCAACTTGCCCTAAGCTGGGACCAAAGCAACAAGCTGGTCGAATGCAGGGAGTTTTTAGGCCTGGTACAGGGAGCGATTGGGCAGCTATGAGGGTCCAGTCAGTCAGCATTTGCTGCTCTTTTACTGATAATCCAGTTCACAACTCAATTCCACCCTGCTGGAACTTTGAGAAGCCTTCAGACAAACCTTAAGATAGTTGCCAAAAATATCAGAAGGGAGATTAAGGGAACGTATTTTCCAAATGGAAAGTTACTCTGATCTGAAATACGCAGTCTGAAAGGGTGTTGGAAGCGGTTTTAATACAGAATAAGTGAAAGGATAAGATTTAATAACGTTGAGGCTTTATAAGACACTGGTGGAGCCTCACTTGGAGTATTGTGAGAAGTTTTGGGCCCCTTATCTAAGAAAGGATGTGCTGACATTGGAGAGCGTTCAAAGAGGTTCATGAAAATGATTCCAGGACTGAAAGACTTGTCATATGAGGAGTATTTGATGGCTCTGGGCCTGTACTCACTGGAATTCAGAAGAATGAGGGGTGACCGCATTGCAACCTAACAAATGTTAAAAGGCCTTGGTAGAGTAATGTAGAAAGGATGTTTCCTATCGTAGGGGAGTCTAAGACCAGAGGATACAGCCTCAGAATAGATGGGTGTCCTTTTAAAATGGAGATGAGGAAGAATTTTTTTAGCCCCAGAGTGGTGAATCTGTGGAATTCATTGCCACAGGTGGCTGTGGAGACCAAGTCAGAGGTTGATAGATTTTTGATTAGTCAGAGCATGGAGGGATGTGGGGAGATGGCAGGGAAATGGATCAAACATAATAAAATGGCAGAGCAGACTCGATGGGCCAAATGGCCTAATTCCGTTCCTATATCTTATGGCCTTATGGTACTTGGAAAGCAAACGTTTGAAGGCCTGTGAGGAAAGAACAAGGACATAGGACTATTTGACGACCCTTTCAGAGGGTCCAGCGTAGACACAATTGGCTGTCACCTCGTACAGTGTTGAATTGTTTTTTAATCTAATCATCCATCTTACTTAATACAAGACACAGCAAAGTAAGGAGAACAGACCGTGGCTATTCCGGAGTCCATACCTGCTCTTTTGTCCTGCCTTCCCGGTCTCGGATGTGAGTGGTCACGATCCGGTCCATTTCTTCCCGCAAGTGTGGATACTGGCCCAGCTGTAACAAGGAACCGAGTGGACAGGTGGAAAACGGCTCAGAGTTTTTCCCCACCCCGCTAACACACAACATCTAAAAGAGCACATTGCAGTACATTACTGTGAGAAGCCAGCAAGTGCCCTTAGTCAGGTCGGATTCAGCCAAGACTCCACTGACAGCATCAGACATGTTTTGGGCTTGCAGGAGGACAGAGACAGCCAATTCATACTTCATGCAAGAACTGAATTTGTGCTGCTTGGAGAATGGATAAAACTACAGTGTTTGTTGTGTTAGGGTTTCAGTCAACCAGGAAAAGTTTGGAGCTCAGTGAATCAACAAACATAAACTTTATTAATCGTCCCTCTTATCAACCTTAATCCTCTGCAATGCAAGAAGTGGCTGCAGGAGGGCATTTCCTAACCCAGGAAGGTGGGGGTACAGAGTGGGGAGGGTTGCGTGATGAAGTACTTGAGATGGTGGGACAAGAGTCAACGTCACTGGGTCAAGGACATCATTAAGCTCCATTCTTTAAGTGACGATGCACAGTGGGATGGGTCCTTTCCCTCCTCGTCCTCTACAGCCATTTTTCCAGCAGCCAACGCCCATGACGCTGGGGGACGAGGTGAGGTGAGGGCATTGTATAGGCAGCTTGCACAGGACCTTAGCTGGAGAATGGGCAAGAGGGTTAGCAGCACTGTGGGCTGAAGGGCCTGTTCCTGTGCTGGACTGTTTTTTGTTTTAACACGGCTGGGTAATTGAAGCAGTAAAGAGAAAGTAGAACTATTTACATTTTGTTTTTTTTTGAAGAGGTTCACATTCTTTGGCCAGGCTGAGAAGGCAGCAGCCCGGAAGGTCAAACAAACCTCATTTACTTTGCTTTTATCAACCCTATCTGGGGATTAATTTGCCTGCACCAATACAGTATTGTACAGCAATATGCACTCTCAGGATTCTCTGTGCGTTATTTCTCCAATACAAACATACACACACACACATACACACACGCACACACACTCACACACATTGTATCAGCATGCAAGCAGGCAGCCATGCAAGCTCCAGAGAAGAACGTGGAGCGGGAATAAACAGGAGAGGAACAGGTTAGTACACAGGGTGGAAGAATAACAGCACATAGATCTTAACAAAGGCAATGTTGGCCTCAGATGAGATTTTAGTTTGGTCCTAACTCCATAAACAGAGTCTGTTTTCATGCCTGCCTCGCCATTTGGAACTCAATGAGATTAATGAGGCTACAGAATGAAAGAGTTCCCTTCCTTTGCATTCGGGGGATGAGGGGTGGGCAGGTAGCAGCAAAGCTGGGCTCCTCTACACTGCCCCAAGCTGATCACCGCTGCATTTCTCAGCATACCCGTCAGGTCGCTTACTAGATGCCAATTGGACTGGCGTTGCTCACACCCATCCCCAAACTGTTTATGTAGTTCCAAAAACAGATAAAAAAGGGTAGCCAGAAGGCGTGCACATATGCACAGCACACAAACACACTCTCAAAAACGCACACATGTATATTCATTCATGCTCTCATTCTCTCTCTCTCTCTCTCTCTCTGTCTCTCTCTCTCTCTCTCTCTCTCTCTCCTGTCCAAAATGCTAAGCCTGTTCAGCTCTCTTGTCCATGCACTGGAATCTGTTCTGACCTCTTACCATGGACTTTCAGAGTGGACACAATCCAGAAAGATCTCAGGTTGAGACCTTCTGCTAGGAGAGACATTCTCCATAATGGGCTTCATTCTGCTCAAGTGAGGAAGAAGATTATTTCCTCTTCTACTGGGCAAGATTCCAAATGAAATATAACTATCTTTTTTTCCCACTTCTACAAATGTATAGTCTAAAATTAGTAACACTGAACAGTGTTAATACCTTGAGATTAATACTTGGAGGTTAAACACCAACTTTTAGTGAAACAACTGTATAAATGATGGATTACTGCAGAACACAATCTCAAAAATTAATCAAGGACAAACACTTTCATTTGGCTACCCTTTGCTGGCACTTAAATAGAGCAATTAGAATAGTTAAAACAAAGAAATTGCCATCTTACCAAAGTAACTTTGTCAGGTTACAGTTTACCAGCTGTCCAGTGAAAATTATTTTCTGCCCTTCTGTCATTAAATTAAGGCTGCATTAATACAGTGGATTTCACTTGATTCGTTAATCGGGGTAGCTATTTAGTTGGGACAACCCTTAATGAACAAAACTTATTTGAGAGAAAGCTGGGAGTCTCTTCATTTATTTTGGGACATTATGCCTTTTATTTGAGACAGGAGACTGTTGCCAATCTGTTACTAAATAGCGTCAGTCCATTAAACACAGGAGCAGAATTAGGCCACTCAGCCCATCGTGTCTGCTCCACCATTCCATCATGGCTGATATATTATGCCTCTCAACCCCATTCTCCTGCCTTCTCCCCATAGCTTTTGTTGCCCTGACTAATCAAGAATATATCAACCTCCACCTTAAATCTGTCCAATGACTTGGCCTCCACAGCTGTCTGCGGCACTTAATTCCACAGATTCACTACGCTCTGGCTAAAGATGTTCCTCCACATCTCTATTCTAAATGGATGTCCCGCTATTCTGAGACTGTGTCCCCTGGTACTAGACTTCCACACCACAGGAAATATCTGCCCCTCATCCACTCTGTCCAGGCCTTTCAATATTCGATAGGTTTCAATGAGATTCCCCCTCATTCTTCTAAACTCCAGCAGTTTCGTCAAGCGCTCCACATAACTAATCATTTCATTCCTGGAATTGTTCTCATGAACCTTCTCTGAACCCTATCCAACGGCAGCACACCTTTTCTTAGATAAGGGGCCCAAAACTGCTCACAATACTCCACGGGTGGTCTGACCAATACCTTATAAAGCCTCAGAATTATATCCTTGCTCTTATAATCTAGAACTCTTGAAATGAATGCTGTTATTGCATTTCCTTTCCCTACCTCCCACTCAACCTGCAAATTAAACTTTAGGGAATCCTGCATGAGGACTCCCAAATCCCTTTGCACCTCAGATTTTTGAATTTTCTCCCT
The DNA here is from genome assembly GCF_030028105.1 of Mobula birostris. NCBI lineage: Eukaryota > Metazoa > Chordata > Chondrichthyes > Myliobatiformes > Myliobatidae > Mobula > Mobula birostris. The sequence continues at coordinate 20,213,096 of NC_092391.1, read as the reverse complement.
GTTTAGAAAATAGTCTATGCCTTAATTCTTTCTACCAAAGAGCATGACCATACACTTCTCTACATTGTGTTCCATCTGCCACTTCTTTGCCCGTTCTCCTAATCTGTCTAGGTCATTCTACAGACTCCCTGATTCTTCAAAACTACCTGCCCCTCCACCTATCTTCGTATCATCTACAAACTTGGCCACAAAGCCAGCAATTCCGTCATCCAAATCATTGATATATGATATGAATAAAAACAGTCCCAACACCGACCCTGCAGAGCTGCACTGGTCACTGACAACCAAAAAAGGCCCCCTTTATTCCCATTCTTTGCCTCTTGCCAGTCAGCCAATCTTCTATCCATTCTAGTATCCTTCCTGTAATGCCATGGTCTCTTATCTTGTTAAGCATGTGTATCACTTTGTCAAAGGTCTTCTGAAAATCCAAGTACAAAACATCAACCAATTCTCCTTTGTCTATCCTACTTGTTATTTCCTCAAAGAATTCCTACAGATTTGTCAGGCAAGATTTCCCCTCAAGGAAACCAAGCTGACTTTATCATGTGACTCCAAATATCCCAAAACCTCATCCTTAACAAAAGACTCCCAACATCTTCTCATCCACTGAAGTCAGGCTAGCTGCCATATAATATCGTCTCTTCTGCCTCTCTCCATTCTTAAAGAGTGGAGTGACACTTGCAATTTTTCAGTCTTCCAGAACCATTCCAGAATCTAGTGATTCTTGACAGATCATTACTAGTAACTCCACAATCCCTTCAGCTACCTTTTTCAGAACCCTGGGGTGCAGTCCATCTGGTCCTTATACAGCACTCTTTATACAGTATTATTTGGGAAAAAGTGTGGTTTCCTCTTTTATGTTATTGGCTAGCTTACCTTCATATTTCATCTTACTGCTCCTTATAGTATTACTAGTTGCCTTCTGTTGGTTTTTAAAAGCCTCCCAATCCTCCAACTTCCCACTGTTTTTTTTTCTATATTACAGTACATACCTTTATCTGTTTTTATGGTGTCTTTGACTTCCTTTGTCAGTCACAGTTGCATCATCCTCACTTTAGAATACTTCATCTTTGGGATGATCTCTCCTGTGCCTTCCGAATTGCCCCCAGAAACTCTAGCCATTGCTGTTCTGCTGCCACCCCTGCTAGTGTTCCCTTCCAATCAACTTTGATCAGCTGCTCTCTCATGCCTCTCCAATTCACTTAAATCCACTGTAATACTGTTAACCTGACTTAACTTCTCCCTCTCAAACTGCTGGGTGAATTCTATCATATTATGTTCATGTGCACCTGTGTGGCCATTAGACACTACATTGTGCTTAGAGCAAACAGTTTTTAAATAGTGTCATTTGTGTGAGTTTTTATTCAAAAAGCCGTGACTGCTGTCATTGATATGGGTGAAAAATAGGCAGTAAGACAATTCAGAACTGTTTTGCTTACTGCAGTTTCTAGCATTCAGGCTTGGGAGATGTGAAAAACAGCCGGGAGTGAAAATAAAATGATTTCACCATTTCTTTACTACGATTACTTGGTAGTGTGGAGGAGCAGAGGGATCTGGGGGTACATGTCCACAGATCACTGAAAGTTGCCTCACAGGTGGATAGGGTAGTTAAGAAAGCTTATGGGGTGTTAGCTTTCATAAGTCGAGGGATGGAGTTTAAGAGTCGTGAGGTAATGATGCAGCTCTATAAAACTCTGGTTAGGCCACGCTTGGGTACTGTGTCCAGTTCTGGTCGCCTCACTATAGGAAGGATGTAGAAGCATTGGAAAGGATACAGAGGAGATTTAACAGGATGCTGCCTGGTTTAGAGAGTATGCATTATGATCAGAGATTAAGGAAGCTAGGGCTTTACTCTTTGGAGAGAAGGAGGATGAGAGGAGACATGATAGAGGTGTACAAGATATTAAGAGGAATAGATAGAGTGGATAGCCAGCGCCTCTTCCCCAGGGCACCACTGCTCAATACTAGAGGACATGGCTTTAAGGTAAGGGGTGGGAAGTTCAAGGGGGATATTAGAGGAAGGGTTTTTACTCAGAGAGTGGTTGGTGCGTGGAATACACTGCCTGAGTCAGTGGTGGAGGCAGATACACTAGTGAAATTTAACAGACTACTAGATAGGTATATGGAGGAATTTAAGGTGGGGGGTTATATGGGAGGCAGGGTTTGAGGGTCGGCACAACAATGTGGGCCGAAGGGCCTGTACTGTGGTTCTATGTTCTATGTTCTATTTCAACAAGTTAGAAACTACAGAGAATTTAAAGGTATCAACAATGCTATTGAATGGTATAATGAAAATAAAGATTTGGATGATGCAATCATCGAAAGCATTGTTTGAAGGCAGTCCATTATCTGCACTAGGTGTCTGCACTGATTTTGTAAACTTACAATGAATCAAAAGAACACCACAGTGTACAATGGATGAGTTTCTCCATTGATAACTATTAGGAACTAATACACAGTTCTATAATACTGGAGGAGCATTGGCAGTGTTCTAATTTATTCTGTATTTCTTTTAAATATATAATTTGTTAATAAGTTAAATGTTAGTTTATTTTTTTATATCTTTTAACTATTTCCTTGAAACTTAGGCTAATAGGGACAGCTGCTTAATTGGGCCAAGCTATACTGGTCCCGATCTGTTCCAGTTAGTTGGAATCCGCTGTATTTTCCCACAAAGCCTGGAGGAAAATGTAGAACTTGCAAAGAGAATTGTTTGTGGCTGAAACAATAAATGGCAGAAGAAACACTGAGCCAATTCATACCACATGCACTCAGTGGCCACTTTATTAGGTACACCAGTACATCTGCTCGTTAAAGCAAATATCTCATCAGTCAATCATGTGGCAGCAACTCAATGCATAAAAGTAAGCAGACAAGCTCAAGGGGTTCAGTTGTTGTCCAGGCCAAACATCAGGATTGAGAAGAAATTGGATCAAAGTGACTTTGGCTGTGGAATGATTGTTGGTGCCAGACAGGGTGGTTTGAGTATCTCAGAAACTGCTGATCTCCTGGGATTTCCATACACAACAGTCTCTAGAGTTTACAGAGAATGATAAAAAAAATACAGTGAGCAGTAGTTCTGTGAGACAAAATGCCTTGTTCATGAGTGAGGTTAGAGTGATTCGAGTTTTTCTTGATGGACTCCAGATCATGGACTCTTGGGGTTTTACTATTGCTTGCATGGTGGGTGGTGGGAGGGGGTTGATGCTTTTGCTGAAGCAAGTGGGGGAGGGGGAGGTTGATGCTTTTACTGCTGCTTGTGTGTGGGAGGGGGGTGCTTTGAAATTCTAACACTTTCTGTCATACATTCTTCGGTGGTTTTCTTCTGTTTCGTGGATGTCTGTGAAGAGTAAGAATTTCAGGTTGTATACTGTATACATTCTCTGATATTAAATTGAACCACTGAAGCATTGACAGGACAGCAACAGTAACTGCGCGTTACAAGAGAGGTTTGCAGAAGAGCATCTCTGAAAGCACATCAAACCTTGAAGACAGCGAACATACTCTCAGTGGCCACTTTATTAGGTGCAGGAAGTGTCTAAGAAAGTGGCCTTCGAGTGTCTATTTCCAACATGGAAAACCATTGAAAGCCAATGCAAATCACTCACATCGAAACAAAAGCAAATGTGTTGCACTCTCATCTTCTAAGACCAACAGTCTGTTGATAAAAGCTCAACTCCTTTCCAGATTTATCCTACCACCCCCTCCTAAGCCCTAGAGTTATATTTAATTTGGAATGAGACTGTCCAGCAGAACACCACAGCACGGACACCCTGGGCTCACGTACTCTTATCCATACAGAAAGAAAACTACACTTATTATTTGTCAACTGCAATGGAAAAGTCTGAAGGTTATTATTGCCTTTCCAAAGCTGTGAGAGCCCTTCACCGTACAAAGCAGAGGCAAAACCTCAGTCTCTTTGTTGGAGTCGGTATGCAATAGAACTGCAGCAGGACAAGATGGTTAAACACACCAGGTGTCAATTTATCTGTACAGCAAGGTCACAAGGTATGGGTAACAAGGAAAGGACCCTGTCAATTGCTGTGTATGCTAGTTTAAAGTGTTTTTTTTCTCAGTAGACGTTAGCTCTGAGGCCACATTGATAACATAGAATGAGCTTTCTAAGTGATACTAATGGATCTCAAGTTCCTCATTAGAGCAGAAGTGCTGCTAATGAATTGGACCCAAAATTAGATCTATTAATAAAACGCAGAGCAGAGCAGCAGGTGGGACGTAACGGGCATTCAGCCCCTATTCTGTCAGCTGATTGCACTGTGCTTAATTTATACATTGCTCCATTTCCCTGCCTCAGCCCCAGCACCTTGCCTCGCTAATACCTAAAAATTGCAGTTTTGACACTCATAACGGCAAAGGTCTCCTCACCTACTTACAGCATAGTACAGGCCCTTCAGCCCATGTTATTGCACCAACCTTTTAACCTATTCCAAGATCTATCTATCCTTTCCCTCCCACATGGCCATCTTTTTTGCTTTCATCCAAGTTCCTACGTAAAAGTTTCTTAAATCTCACTAATGTATCTACCTCTATCACCATTCCTGGTACTTACCACTCTCTGTGTGAAAAAACCCTACCTGAAATCCCCCCTATACTTTCGTCCAATCACGATTAAAGTATGCCCTTTCATATTAGCCATTCCCACCCTGAGGAAAAGACACTGGCTGTCCATTCCACTTATCATCTTATACACCTCTATCAAGTCAGAGAGAAGTACAGAACAGAAACAAGCCCTTCGATCCATCTAGTCCATGCCAAAACCATTTAAACTGCCTACTCCCATTGACCTACACTGGGACCATTACTCTCCATACCTCTACCATCCATGTACCTATCCGAACTTCTCAAACGTTGAAATCCAGCTCACATGCACAACTTGTGCTGGCAACTTATTCCACACTCTCACATCCATCTGAGTGAAGAACTTTCACCTCATGTTCCTCTTAAACTTTTCACTTTTCACTCTTATCCCATGACCTCTGGTTGGATCTCAAGTCACTTCTCATCCTCCTTTGCTCCAAAGAGTAAAGCCCGAAACACCAACTGTACTTTTTTCCATAGATGCCGCCTGGCCTGCTGAGTTCCTCCAGCACTTCGCGTGTGTTGCTTGGATTTCCTGCCTCTGCAGATTTTCTGTTGTTTGTGTTAGCAATAGCTCATTGAACCTTTCCTCACAAGACATCATAAGACAATACTTGGGGCAGACGTTCAGATTCCCACTGCCCTATGTGATCTCACGATGCCAGAACCTCATGGTTCTGCCCCTTGCAAATGAATTAACTCAGATAAAATAGCTTTATGTCTACTCTAACAAATCTTTTGGTTATTCTTGGATTCTTTAATCTACCATGACAAAGAAAATGCGCGTTTCAAGATTCAAGTTTCAAATCCAATTATTATCAAAGAATGTATAAATTATGCAACCTCGAGATTTACTTGCTCCCAGGTAGCCACAAAGCAAGAAACCCAAAAGAACCCAATTAAAGAAAAAGAAATAAAAGACCAACCCTCGATGCGCGAGAGAAAAAATAAATAAAAATCATGCAGACAACAGCATTTATGACATTTTTCTCAAAATTTAACTCATCTAACCACACATTGCACTATGAGTTTGTGATGGGAAAAATACTAGACTTGAGATATTTGGGTTCAATGATTCTAGAACAGAGAAATCTACAGCACATTACAGGCCCTTCAGCCCACAATGTTGTACCGACCATGTAACCTACTCTGGAAACTGCCGAGAATTTCCCTAGCGCATAGCCCTCTATTTTTCTAAGCTCTAAGATTCTGGTATACCTTATGTTAGCAAAACCTCAGTTATTGCTCTACACTCCCTTCCAAGATGGGATCTGGAATTGAAGCTGTTTGGGAGGCTGGATAGCATGAGACTGGTACTGATTGACAGTCAAAGTGGAATGGTGGTTCGATGAGAAGGAATATGGGGACACTGGGAGAATGAGAGTTTGCACTGAGCTGATGGGAGAGGGGTCAGGGTTCTGGGGTGAGGAGCTCATGCAGGGGACATAATGGGAGGAAATGTGAGAGGTGACAATGTTAAAGTAAGTGATTGACCCAATGGATAGGAATCCCCACTCAGTGCTACACTAAGCGATGGGCAAGTTATGAAGTTTTTTCCAAGTTTTGTCACAACACTCCAAGAAGGGGGCAGCACCCTGGGGTATAATCATGACTCGTCCCATGAATGTCTGGTCAAACTTCTGCAATTACACAAAACAGCTCTGAAAAGGTCAATGTCACGTGACACTTCGGAAATAAATGTGAAGGAAAGAACCAGAGATAAGCATGGGATTAATATTTCCCACTTCTTAATGCAGGCTACACTCACTGTAATTTTATTCAGTCATTTGCAGTCCTTCCTGAGCAGCTAGCTCTGCTTTCCAGGGTCATGTTTCAGAGAGCATTTGGAGTCAACTGTGCTTGTGGGACTGGAGTCACACCTCAGACAGACCAGGCGAAGATGGCAGAATTCCTTCTTTAATAAATTAATCGGGTTTTACAACAATCCAAAAGTTTTAGCGTTCACCATTACTTAGACTAGCTGACCTCCAAATTCCAGAACATTAACTGAACTTAGATTCCACAGTTGCCTTGGTGGGATTTGAACTCAAACAACTGGATTGTTAACCCATACCTCTGAGTTACTAAACTTAACCACTACACCAAGCTGTGGCATCACATGGAAGACAATGCAGCATCCTGCTTAATCATTGTAAATGTCTTTAATTTTAGTGGAAGTTCGGGGGCCACTCTGCATCCAGCTGATCCCCACCAGTAGAGAAGGAGGTCTTCTAGTTGTAAGAGATTGGATAGGCTAGGTGTATTTTCCCTGGAGCTACAGAGGCTGAGAGGTGATGTGAAGCAGACATACAAAATTATGTGAGGCATAGATTGGATAAATAGTCAGTCTGTTTCCCATGGTCTGGGTGTTTGGAGCTAGAGGGAGTAGGTTTAAAGAGACAGTATGAAGGTTCAAAAGGGATTAGGTCATGAGATCGGAGGCGAGAGCCGATTTCGCTCGTTCTCTGCGATCTCTACTCCTCTCTCCAGGGCGTGGAGCCTTTCACTGTTCCGTTGTGCCACCCCAGACAGGTGGAGAAGGCAGGGTGTCGGTCGGGACGAGAGCAGATTTCGCTTGATCTCTGTAATGGTCATCTCCATGGTACTTTAAAAATCGGTGATTAAGTTAAAATGCTGACAGACAAGAGAAGTAAGAGGAGATCAGGAAAATAGAAGTGGAAATGGAGAGTAAAGTAATATCAGAGAGGAAGAGAACACATGGAAATAAAGGAAAGTGTAAAACAAATAATTGAAAAGATGGAAATCTGAAAAGAATTTTACTCAGCAGTGGATTGTTAAAGAGGAAAGGGAGAGGCCTTTACTCACTGGAGTTTAAAAAGGAATCTCATTGAAAAGTAAGAAGTTGTGAGGCAGATTGCAAATGCTGGAGGAACTTAGTAGGCTGAGCAGCATCTGTGAGAGGAAGGGAATTGTCAACGTATTAGGTAGAAACTGTGCATCAGGGCTGGAAGTTAAAAGTCATGAATGGCTGCCCAGAATGGAATCAAAACTGGCTAATTAGCACTCATAGTCATGTCTTGAGAAGGAGGACTATCACCATCCAGGACATGCCCTCTTCTAATTACTACCATCAGGAGCCTGAAGGCACACACTCAACATACAAGAACAGCCTCTTCCCCTCTGCCATCAGAATTTCCGAATGGTCCACGAACCCATAAATACAACCTCACCATTTTCCTCTCTCTTGCTCTATCTAATCATTTTTAAATTTATTCTTATTGTAATTTATAGTATTTTTAACATATTGCACACAATACATAAAAGTACTGCGCAGAACAACCAACTGCACCACACACCTCAGTAATAATAAACCTGATTCTGATGACAATGGAGATCAGAAAATATCAAAGAGAATAAAAAGCCAAAAAAAAAACGGGATTTCACCAACTTTTAAACAAGTGCTGCATGTAATGCTAACACCCAAAGTTCTTCAAAAAAAAGTTGTGAAATTGTTACATCAGTCTGCACACAGAAACACGCTCAAGTAGAACCCGTGCATTTGCTAGCAGACGCTGCGTGCAGAGCATACATCTGCTGTATCAGTGATGCACTGACCGCAAGGAAGCTTGTCACAGCTTCAAGAGCTCTTCCCTATGATGACCACCCCCCAGCTACGGAAAAGGTTACCAAAGAGATAGAGGAAAGCACAGAAGAAGTTCACGGTGCTCTTCAATGCACTTATGTTGGCAGTACTCCTGAGCCACTGTGAGCGCAGCACCTTGGTGGGCCAGAGGTGACAGCAAACAGCTCGGAGCTGAACGGTGAAAACAGACCACGTTCGGGTGAAGGGAGCACCGCTGAATTGCTTTCTTCATGAAGTGTGTCTGGCCAACACAGTGTGCAGGATGTCAAAGTCATGCTGCCACCTCATTTCCAAACACTGCCTTAAATGCTCAAGTTTCTGACGTCAGTGGAAGAAACACGTGCTGTCCAACCCAAGTGGTCATTTGTGCCCCAGTAACAGTCAAGTGCATTGGTGCATACAGAAATGCTCGGGCTAGTGGGTTCAAAGTGGGTTCAGTCTCACCCAATAGTAATCACTGGTGTAGTCAGACTGGGGTAAGAGCGTTTTATTATGCAATTGGCCGACAAAATGAAGCCCGCTAGTCTTTCAGCTAGAATGTCCGCATTTCAAGAAAGGAACATTTTTATTGCTGTCATTGAGACATGAGGAACCTTTAAATAATCGTTTGTGAAGTTGCAATCTCAAGGTAAGCATGGGCAGCAACACCTCATTTTCTAAGTTGCATTGTAGTCTTCTCAACTCAAGTTCAACACTTTCACCTCAGGATGTTTTCAGCACTTTATCCCTATTCCAGATTTCCTTTGGTGTTTTCAGATGATTGGTGTGTTAATTGTTCACCAAGCCCCAGCTTTGGTTCCTTTCGTTCTCCCCAGACTACCCTCTTTCACCTTGCGCAACAATCCTTGCTTACTCTTCAGCCTCCCAGCCCTCCAGCTCGTCGAAGGCGTCACTGATGGCCTCTTCCTGCCTTGCACAACGCCTCCACCCTCTGACTCTTTATTGTATAATCATTTCACCTCCAACTTTTCCTGAAATGCTAACTATTCTCTCTCCATAGATGCTGCCTGACCCGCTGAGTAAATGCAGCACTGTTTTTCAATCAGATTTCAACCATCTTCAGTGAGTCTTGAAGAAGGGTCTCAGCCCAAAACAGTAACTGTCTGTTCATTTCAGTAGAGGCTGCCTGGCCTGCTGAGTTCCTCCAGCATGCTGAGTGTGTGTTGCTTTGGATTTCCAGCATCTGCAGATTTTCTCTGTGTATTATCTTCAGTACTTTGTTTTTGTATTTCTGAAGATTTCAAGTGATCTCTCTAATTTAGAAAAAACATAACTAAGACATCTCAGATGAATAATGTGTAACCAGTTATTTATTGCTAAGCCACGTAATAAACTATCCATGACACAATTAGCAGAAGAAAATTGAGTGTGAAAGGAGTCTGAAAGAAAAAAAATTGCATTTGATTCCACTAACTGATTGAAAATCAAAGGAAAGGAAACAACAATGTTGTAGTTAGGAACAAAAACTATTCTACTTGTCTTCAAGTGTGGGATTGGAAGTCTTTACATCCACTTTCACAGGAGGAACAGCAACAGTTTGAACTGTCCAGTGACAGGATCTGCCTTGAATGACTGGGAACACTGTCAACACTGAACTCAAGCAAGCATAGATGAGAGCTCCAGACTACGACTTGAACGCTCAGCCAACCATAGGCAGGCCGCCCATTGAACCCTGAGTGGATGTAGTTCAGATCTCGGAGGAAAGTGAAGAATTGGATTGCAATATAACTTAAAACGCTTACAAATCATTGGCTGTTAACACCCTTCACAGCTGGTGTTTTGACATTCTATGAGAGCTGAAGATTTCACAAGAGTGCAAAGTTACTACAATGGAAAAACTATTAGTATCCAGACCCAAGTCACCTGGTGTTCGGCAGGAACAACACGCAACTGCGCACCAATGATGTCACCTCGACTGGTGATGTAACGTTTGCAATCCAACCACAAGGCTCGGTGAACAACCCTACAAACGAGCAGCCAACCAGAGCTAACAATCTTCTCGTTCATCGGAATGTCCTTCAGAAGCCTCATGTCACAGAGTAGTCAGAATAACCAGGAGAAGATTTAATTCGGGTCTCGTGTGGACTGTTTAGAATTTATAAATCCAATGAATTGCCTCACGGGGGAGATATCCTCCATATCTCTCTGACTGCATCAAGCCACTTCAACATTTCCCACATTCAATAGTCTTTGTTCTGGAGAAATGAGCTCCACTGGCACTATAATGTAAAAATCAAAAACCTGTAGACATTGGACATCTGAACTTACTGAAGAAATTTGAAACATTTAACTCTGTTTTTCCTTTCTGCCTGACCTGCTGAGTTCACTGCTACCCTCACTATATGACTTATCCACACCAACCAAACTCTCTGCACAGACTTTTATTCCAGCCAAAGTTTTCTCTCATCATATGGCCCCACTCTGTCAAGCACCTCAGCCACCAGACCTAAAACTGACCTAAAACCTCCTCCCTCACTACCATTCAGGGCCCCAAACAGTCCTTCCAGGTGAGGTGACACTTCACCTGTGAATCTATTGGGGTCATCTACAGTATCCGGTGCTTCTGGTGTGGCCTCCTGTATATCGGTGAGACCCAACGTAGGTTGGGAGACCGTTTACGCTCCATCCACCAGAAAAAGCAGGAGGTCCTGGTGGCCACTCATTTCAATTCTACTTCCCATTCCTACATGCCAGTCCATGACCTTCCACTGCCGCGATGAGGCCATACTCAGGTTTATATTTTATATTCCATCTGGGTAGCTTCCAACCTGATGGCATGAACATTGATTTCTCTGACTTCAGGTAATTGCCCCCCCTTCCCCATTCCAGTTCCCGCTCTCAAATTATCTCATTATCTACCCATCACCTCCCTCTGGTGTTCCCCTCCCCCTTCTTTCTTCCATGGCCTTTTGTCCTCTCTTATCAGATTCCCCCTTCTCCAGCCCTTTCACTAACTGACTTTCCAGCTCTTTACTTCACTCCTCCCACTCTCCAGGTTTCACCTATCACCTACTACCTTGTACTTCTTCCTCTCCTCTCCCCCACCCTATTACTCTGACTTCTCATCTCTTTTTTTTTCGGTCCTGATGAAGGGTCTTGGACCGAAACATCAACTGCTTACTCTTTTCCATAGATACTACATGACCTGCTGAGTTCCTAAAGCACTTTGTGTGTATTACTATAATTGAATACTTGGGTATAAAGAAAATATTCTCTCTTTTCTTCTAAATGTAATGGGCATAAGGTGAAGAAATCAAGAAATGGAGAACAAATGGCCTTCAGAAACTTGGCTAAACTTTAACAGATTTCCATTTGCAAAAGACATGAGATATCAAAGATCAATTCTTGGCAAAATTTCACAGGTTCCATTTATCACAGCCCTGACAGTCCCTGTTAGTTCCAATAATTTAGTTTCAATACAAAAATTTAACAAATGTCTGATGATACAGAAAGAATGAACTGGGAACTTTCACACTTCATAGACTATTAACTTCTGCAAATGTTCTGAAATCAATCTAGAGCCTCATCCAGTTAACTACAGGCTGCTCATATATCCCAAAGTCAACCCAGGTTCCAATGCAACAGCTGACATTCTTTTGAGTAGCAAACTGAAATTGGAAGCTCATGCTCTACATGTATCTTAGTCAGCATTGCCTTGGAATGAAAAAGGCATCAGTTTAATTTTGAGTTAAATAAATTAATGTAGCAAAGGCAGGGTTCAAAGAAAGGGTTTGACCTTTTACCTTTTCAGTACACTTTCTGATGGTGCCAGTGAGTTCGCTCACCACCATATCTACGCACTTCAAACATGGTTCCTTCAGCTTTTGGATCTGCTTTTTCACTATAGCCTCAAAAGCAAGGTCAGGGGTGAAGAGCCCAGTTCTGCATTGCATCATGGGAGGAAAATGACAACAAGGGTTGGAGGGCAAGGAAAGAAGGTGGGGAACAGCGGGGAGTGGGGATGAAAACATGGGGAGGACATAAAGCAAAAGGAAGAGTAAGACCTCGGTTACCTTTAAGGCTTTCAAACTGAAGGTGAGGATGGGGTGGTGTGGGAGAAGGGGTGGGAGAGAGCGCAAGTTACATCTGACAAACAAGTATTCAATACATTGAGCATTGTATGGATGATATCTTTAGGGTCCTTAAGCTGCTTACAGAGGGATAATACAGCTTTAAGAGATAATTTATAGAAGCCAGAAATCCAATCAGTCATAACAAAAGCACAAGAAACAGTTCTCAGTAATACTGAGTAAGTTAGTTTGCTTTGGACTTTGCCAGGTGGAGAGAGCATTTTTGGAAACAGCTGGTCAATTTTTGCTCCAAAATGGCACGTTTGTGATCAAAAGCCAGGTCAGTGACAACCGTCCCTGCATTATTTCTATCTGTACTATCAGTATTTGACAGTGAGCAACTCCTACAAATCAGTGCCCTGATGGGTCAAAGATAGGGGAAACTGCTCACGGTACTTAGCTCCCTCTCTTTCTTACATCTGAACAAAATCAACTTGTTTCTCCCCACCTGGATTGTAAATCTGACAATTCAGTTATGTGTTGTTAGGAGTTATGTGAATATTGCAGACATTAATTCAAACAAGAACCAGTCTTCAGTTTTTACTGTAAATTGCAAGCAGTAACCCAAAGTTAAAAGCTTATTGACTAGGAGATATGGTTTGCAAAATTGTGCCCATGAGTTGCATTCATATGCATGAGCCAAGTGTTAAGGCAATGGGGTTGTGTTAGTTGGCCTGCGTCAAACCAGGCAACATGGGCTAAGTTATTTATACCATTCTGACTTGATTTCAAGCTGGCAGACCTGAATGATGTTGAAACATGGTCACAAAATAGGAAAGAAATAGCTGTTGTGTACTCGGGATATTTTGTGTACAGTCCTGACAACATTAATTTTGGGTGTGTGGCTCTCAGTCTTCAGAAGCTTTTAGACTATTTGTGTGAATTACTTGGTGGCAAACGTGTTTGAACATTCAGAGATGTCTGTCATAGTTGATACATAATTCAAAGGAAGCATTGTCAACTCAAAATATTGAAGTGAACAATGTCATTGTAACTATTGAAGATGTAATGAATCAGCTACTGTTACCTTTGATTCTAAGTTTATAAAAATGTGATGTTCTTTTAAAGTTCTACCAAGAGTGGCTCTATGAGAATGCCTGCTTGTTGTGCTGAATAAACACTTCTATATCACCAGTTTCAGTGTCTCTCTGGCAGTCATATTTGGGGGCTCATCTGGGATACGTTCATGACTCATTGTGTGGCCAGTGACTTAAGCAGTTTAAGGGGGTAAGAGTAGCACCCACACTTAGATCTGTTAAGATCCATGACCACTGGATCACGAAGTTTAAAAGAAAGCAGCAGTGAGCTGAACTGGTAGATATAAAAGTGTGTGGTGTGTGAGTATGTGTATTTGTGTAAGGCACCAGCTATCAGGCAGTTTTGGGTAACTTGGAGAAACAAGGCCACTAGTTTTGAAAGGTGGCTACTGACTATTCAGGATTCCAGAGGGGTCTGTGTATATTCGTTCAGAAGACTGTATAATAGTATGCTCATTTGTGAGTGTGTTAATGTTTTAAGATTAAATTTGGAACTCTGGGGTAACAGACTTTTATATAAAAGATATATTCCCTAATAATTATCATAAACTTCAGTCAATTACATCTACAGCTGCTATTAGATGTCTACTTTGAAATTTGGACTCTACACCTCACTCTCCTTTAAGAGATTGGCTACTGGGATGAAAATGTTGCCTTCGGTTAAGAGAGTTGGGCCTATACCCTTTGGAGTCTAGAAGAATGAGGGGATTGATGTGATGGATGTTGAGATATTTCACCTTTGGGGCTATCTAGGATTAGGAGGCACAGTTTCAGAACCCATTTAAGGAGTTGAGGAAGACTCTCAGTAAACTGTGACTTTTTATAATTCTCGACTCCAGAGAAAAATGGGAGAACGAAGGATTTTAGGGACAGGCAGTAAAGTGGAGTTGAGATCAAGGTAAAAATCAAACTGATATGACTGACTTGTGAAGGAGACCATACAGCCAACAGTTGCTCCTATTACTGATGTTTTTATGTTCCCAGTAACATCTATCTTGGATAGGCTTTTGGTCATCTAATCTAAACTGCAGCAGTTAACCCAGTCTTGTTTCAGAGTTTGTTTAGTCTTACAATACCTCCTAGGATGGTCAATTATATATCAACAGATGCTATAGAAGCACAGGGAGTTGTGTACTCTCACTCAATGGAAGAGTCTTTCAATGTCTACAATCAGATTGGATTTTATTTGATTCATTCTTAATCAGGACCCTCAAAATATATAATTTCATACCTCTCGGCTCACCCATTTCTTTGAGCAATTATTACAGAGGCAACACAAAAGAGCAGATGGTGAGTCATCTTCCCCTAGTTGGAGAGGTGCACAGGAGATGGTGCAGCTCATAGATCTGCTGCCTCACTGCGCCAGAGACTCAGGTTCAATTTGCACACTTTCTTTGTGAGCACCCGAGATATCCGAGTTGGTGGGTCAGTTAACCACTGTAAGTAGCCCCTGTGTTGCAATAAAAAAAAAGTTGAGGTATAGAATCTTGATGTAATTGATGAAAATTAAAAATGACATGAATGTAGTGTGAATAATTTGCTGATGGTTGGCACAGACTTAGTGGTCCAAATGGCCTGTTTATGTGCTGTGTGGTTCTATAATTCAGTGATTCTAATAGTAATGAAGATCTAAAAGTTGGAGGGGCTTTATGGTCTTTGGTTTAGAATCCAAAAGTTTCTATTTTCCTTCCACTCCACATGTTCTGAAACCTTATCCGTTTCCCCACTCTTCATACTCTGATGTTTGGAGCTTCACTTAGAGAAGCTGCATCACAGGTCTCCTTAATCATCTGACTAAATGTACTTGAGGAAACAATTCATACAAGAGGTTCACCTGGAACTACCCAAAGTATTCAACGGGCGCTGGGACAGAAGCACATTGTGCTATATGTCAAACCAACACAGGGTATGCTGACTGGCTGTATTATGGCCTGGTATGGGAATATCAATGGCTTTGAATGGAAAATTCCACAAAACGTAGAAGATTTGGCCCAGTACATCACAGGTAAAACTCTCCCAACCACGGAGCACATCTACATGAAACGTTGACATAGAAAATCAACATCCATCATCAAAGACCCTCATCATCTAGGCCGTGCTCTTTTCTCACTGCTGCCATCAGGTAGAAGGTACAGGTGTCTCAGGTTTCACACCACCTGGTTCAAGAACAGTTACTACCCCTCAACCATCAGGCTCTTGAACGACAGGGATAATTACACTCATTTAAGGATTCTTATATTGTTATTTCATGCTCATTACTTATTGCTATTTATTTGGCATAGATTGTTTAGAGTTAACAGTTCCTGATGTTTACAGTTTACAGTTACTGTTCTATAGATTTGCTAAGTATACCCACAGAAAAAGAATCTCAAGGTTCTATGGGATGACATGTATGTACTCTGATAAATAAATTTTACTTTGGACTTTGAACTTTTTGACAGAGGGGCTAACAGGGAGGCCATTTCTAGTGGTAGGAGTATATAGTAGATCATTAAAAAAAGAAATAAGAAGAATAATGAGCAAGAAACTGTAAATAAAATGACAAATTAAAGGTGTGAATAAAGGACTGGTGGAAGCAGATTAAATAACATCTTTCAAAAGGCTATTGGAATGAAAGAAATTCCAGGACTCAGAGCCTGAGTGTGCATTATTTTCTGTTCCAGTTGTGCTGCTGTTGTATTCCAGTGAATTAAGGTTATAGAGGTGAAGGACCATTGGTTATCTGCTACACCATTGTCCTCTCATTCTTTAGTTTGAATTGTCAGCCCTCTGCTCCATTAAATCTGTAACTCTTTTCATCCATAACTTATCAACAATGCACGTTCAATACATCTCAAAGAGGGGCAACAATTCTGTACTTGGATCCCCTGGGAATAAAGAACTATCTGAACTCAACTCAAACTGAACCATGGGAATTAGGTTAGGTCAAGATGGGGAAGGGGGGACATACTGGTGTTGGCTTGGTCCCACTGTGCACACCACAGCATAATCCCAGTTGTAGGACCACAGGACCTGTTGACCCTGTTGACAAAACCACCCTGTTAGGCAAATAAAGATCTGTGACGCCTGAATTCTCCACTAGTTGGGGATAAAAATGACCATTAAATACTTGTTTGTCTGGTGCCAGCATTCATCTCCCCTAGTGAATACCAGGAAACCACCACACTTACAGGGGAAGTGATGTGCCATCTTAAGCCCAAAATTAGCATCAGCTGAAAACAAGAGTCAATTGAAAGATTCCTGAAAGAGGTTTTTGGCTCAATAATGTAACAAAGGTCATCCACCTACTTTTCCACCAGCCAGCCTGATTTTAAATCTGGAAATCCAAAAGAATTAGAGCATCTGATGCCTTCTCTGTCCTTTTTCTCCCACTTGATGTGCAAGGCATTTGCTCCAACAGCTTTTGGCAGAACACTAACGACCAGAACTCAAGCCATGCTTCCACACAGCCTAGCCTGTTTCTTCTCTCCAGGGCTTGGACCTTCCAGAGTTAGCTACTTCCAATCTGAGGCCTACTTTAGGCTTCTACTTGCCCCACTTCATTCCTGTGTCTTACTGTCATCACATCAAGGAAAGCATGCCATGTCATTTCCAGCTGATACAGTCGGGCAGAACAGCTGTTTACAGGTGCTTGGGCTTAGTGTGCCGTAACATGGCCGACTGGCCTCATTTGGGAACAAAATGGAGACAACGAAACCTATGAGGGGTTTCTTAGGATGTGACTGTAAATTTGATTTGCACTTCTCAACGGGGTGAACTTCTGTTTTCTAATCTCTTCTGTCAGCTTTCCCCCTTGCCAGCTCTGCAATAATCCTCAGGAACTCTACATTCCCTTATTTCAAATGCATTCCAGATTTTCTTAGTTCTGTCTCTGATTGATGTGTTTTCATCTGCCCCAGTACCCATCTTCGTAAACTTTTCCTTCCCATCCTCGTAACCTGCTTACTGCCCGTGACACAGCTGTCATTTAGGGCAGGAATGAAGGTCCTCCAACACTGTCTGTCCACATCGTCGCACACAGATGAAGAAGGATTCTTCATTGCTGTTTCCGTAACAATTTTCTTTTTGGACCAATCAGGGTTGTTAGCTGTCAACTGAACCCCTGAACCTGGAGAATCAACCATCTTCATAAACTTCCTCTTAAATCTAACCTGTCCAAATCTCCTTTGGCTCTGTGTCAATTTTTTGCATCCACATTTCCCTAAAGCAATTTGGAAAGTTGCTCTAAAAGGCAAGTTGTTATTGTAAAAGAAAGCAGTTAATGGAACAAGTTAGGAAAGCATTGTGCTCTGACATCTGCATTTCACGGTCATTTTCAGCTCCATTTTAAAGCAGTCAATATTAACGTGATCCTTCGTGTCAAGTAGGCATTTTGACATGAAGGATATTATTTTATCTGAAACTGTTATGAATATTAACTAAGGCAGATGTGCTGTGTGTGAACATGCAGGCGAAATAGTAGCTTGTGCCTGCAGCCAGGTTACAGTTGCTCGCTAAGCCCAAACACCCAAAGGCCATCCCATAGGCAACTCTCTGAAGATCCAAGAGCAGGCAGCAAGTTTCCAGGACTCCATGACAGGAATTACCTTCTTGGTACACTGCCTAACCGTACTGATTAACTCATTGATAACCATGTCCACACATTTGAGGCAGGGCTCTTTGATCTTCAAGATCTGCTTTTTCACAATCGTTTCAAATGCCATGTCGGGAGTGAAAAGCCCCGTTCTATCAAAGTGAGGAAAAACGGCAAAATATTGAACATCGAACACATTTAATATTTAAGAAGAAAAGTACAATGTTAGAAAAATAATGTGACCAGTTTGGACAACAATTCTCAAGAGATCTAACCCAATTTGTGGCTCCATCTTTCTCTTGTTTGCCAGCACATCAAGATGAGAGTTAACTAATATCACCTATAACTTGCAGCATAGATTATGTGAGTTAGCTACTGAGTTGAATGCTGACTGATACATTGCATACTAGCCTTATCTTCAGCTCTAACCCAACCAAATCTTAACTCTCCTTGACAATGCTTCTTTCTGTTGCCTGTCGTAAGATGGCCAATTAGTGTTCATTTACTTTTAATATATTATTCTGAACTTTCTAACCGTAGCTGAACTCTGCCATAGTCCCAAACCCAAATGCGAAAGGAGGAGGGTTAGTTATGGGGTTAGTAACACCATCTCGTGAAAACCCAGAGCTACAGAAACGCCAACAGATGCTCCAAAGATCTCATCCTTGGGAGAGGAAGGATCTTTGAAGATGGGCTATACCTGGTGACAACATGAAAGAGTGACCCAAGATAGAGGACTCTCTGAGCTGCTGTCAGCAGCCTATGCCCCGGTAGGGGTAGTGGGCTTAAGAAGAAGAAGAATCATAACTGGGAGGTGCTGATTCCTAACCCATTTCATGTAGAAACCTTTAAAGCCAGAAAGACACCGAGCTCTTCACTCTGAGCTAGAATGAAATCCACACTTAACAGGTGAAAGGTTAACATGCTAACTTACCAATAAAACATTCTCTCCAACAAGTTAAATAAAACAATAAATAAATTTACTTACAATATTTAGAATCAGAATCTCGTAGGAATGAATACTCTTGTTTCAAACAAATATCTATTTGGCAGTTGTAGCTGCAAGTCTGAATATCCAATAACTCCAATGAAAATATTGTTTGAGGGATATGTCCTACATCAGCCCCATTATTTTGTGTGGCTACCTTACCTGGAACAGATTGATTGAACCACTCCTTCAGCATTAGTCAGAGACAAGGTAATGAAGCAATTGTGATAGTAACACCATTTGTATAGTACAGCAGAACTGAAACCCTGCTATAGGATAGATTAAATTAAATAAATTAAACAAATCATTTAAGATAAATTAATTGTACTTTGAACTCTATAGAAGTCATTCAATTTAAAATAAATGGAACCTCTCAAAGTTTTCTTAAAATTTAATATCTTATTTTTCAGTTGGTCCTAATGGAACAGCTGACAGTGTTGGAAGCATCTCAGAAACTCTTAAATTCCTGGATTAATACGTATTGTGATTAAATCCCTGAAAACAGATTTTCAAGGGCAAATGATATTAAGGACAGTGGTGGGGCACTTCCAAAATTAAACTAGGCTGATCTGCTGAGTGTTTCCTGTTTCATTTCAGGTTTGCAGCGTCTGTGGTCTCCTATCTTTAACTCCTGTTCAGTTTACATCTTGGAGACAAAGATTATCCAAGTGCTTGCTCTACCCCTCAGGAGTAGAGATGAGTGGACAACTTCACTTTCCTCAACACTGAACTGATTCCACAACCTACAGGTTCACTTTCAGTGACTCTGCTACTCAGGTTCTCAATATTATTTATTTAATATTCAGTTATTATTTGTTTAATTTGCATTAGCACAGTTTGTCTTCTTTTGCACATTGTTTGTCAGTCTTTATGTGTAGTTTTTCATTGATTCTATTGTATTTCTTTGCTCTACTGTGAATGACCACAAGAAAATGAATCTCAGCCTAGAATATGGTGACATATATGTACTTTGATAATAATTTTACTTTAAACTTTATGAACAGTCCTCTCCAACTCTTTTTAACAACTGGCATTTAGATGGACAGCCTCACCAACCTGGGTTTGTCTGCCTCACTGAACCACAGTAAAAATAAATAAAAGGAACTGAATTATTTTAATTTGGGAATATTTCCAAGCCTCAGTGTGTAGCAGTATTCTTCTGGTTGGCCTGAAAGCTCCACCATTGATTTCCAGTGCTCACGCATTAAATGAAAACCATTTCCTCGCTGTGCTAGATTTTATGGGAAACTCACACTTAACACAACATTCATAAATGCAAATGGGAACATCTGTAAGGGGAAGTTTCACCTCACAAGAAAGTCACAAGCATAATCCAGTGCACCAGAAACTCTACCCAGCCTGACTGAAATGAGGCAAAGCAAAGACATCATAATTATGTAGGCTCCTAAGCTACTGTTAGGAGGCAGCCTTCTCAGAAAATCACATTGTGGCGATGCGAATGGATGAGAGAGGCAAATAGAGATGGGAAAGGTGTGAAGGGACAGTAGAGAGAAAGAGAGGAGGTATAGGAAGACAGAAGGAGGCAGAGAGAAGAGATGGAGTGGGGAAGGCAAAGCGAAAAAGAAAAGGGGGCAACGGGGAGAGAAAGAGAGAGAGAATTTGGGAAAGAGAGAGGGTGAATGGGTTGAAAAACAAGGAAGCCAGATGCAGGGAATACTGAGAGGGTGTAGGGTAACAGGGAGAGAGAGAGAAACAGAGAAAAGTAATGCAGAGAGGTGGAAGCAAAGCTGGGGAAAAGGGAATCATTGGGAAAGAGGGAGAAAAGCTGAGAGGGAATGAAAATAACAAGAGAAGTAAAGAAAAGCTAAACAGCTTACAGAAACAAAGTGAGAAAAAGAGTTGAAGAGAAAGAGTCCAAACCACATGACCAGTGATTTCCCACAAGGATGATCAATTCTTATTTCATGGATCAGGTGGAGTCTTTCCAGAATAGGAAGCTGGATTCCACCTTGGAAAACACTTGCCACTGCCTGGAGCAGTTTTTGACAGGAGGCATTTTTTAAAAATTGTACTGAAGTAATCATTCAATGGGAATGCGACCAAGGGAGTCAGGACTGAGAGCTGCAGACACACACTGCTTGGCAGTAATGATTATTTCAGCTTTCCAACTCAATAAAAAAGTGACTTTTATTTTGAAGAGTATTATTAATGGAACAGAGCTCAGTCTCCAGCTGTGGGCGGCTGTGGTGCAGAACCTAATGAAGCAGAATTTCTGATCAGCTCTGAAATGGCTGTTTGCAGAGACACTTCAGTGTGGTGTGCCAAGCGAAATAGATCATGATGTGAGGGAACTGGCAACCCCATCACTGAGGGAACCTCACATCCTCCTTTATTGTACTCAAAAAGAGTAATACATTAAAGTTGAGCTTCATTTCAAATACATCTTATGAGGAGATCGATTCCATCACCATCTCCAGGTCACACCTCAAAGGTTTCTTCATTTCAAGCTCCCTTGACAACAGCAGCACCTGTAGCCTCACATCTTTGCCACTAGGTGGAGCATCAAGCTCCAGTAGCCACAGATACCCAGCACAGTAAGAGGCCATTCAATTCATCTGGTCTGTGCTGGTGCTTCCTTCATCTTCATCTAAACTCCACCATACAAAATTTGTCTTGACCTTACAAGTAACTCAAAGAATGGTGCAGTCTCCTATTTCACTCTGCGTCAAACAGTTCCTACAGAGGCGTTCTCCTCAGCTGCGTCTACCTAATGTTGGATTTCGTCTTCTGTCCTACACCATGACATCTATTTTGTATCTCCGGCCAGCAGGAACTGGGCTGATGTCACCCCAAGCACTTATTGTGCATTTGTAATCCCAAGGGATGGATTAATTAATTAATTAATTAAAATTAAGTAATTAATTCAGTCTGAATAAATCGAATTCAAGACCATAGAAATTAAAGATGGGAGGCCAGTTCTGTTTCTCCCTCAGACATTTAGGTCCTCTTCCCACTCTTCACAATATATCCGCTCTAGTCATTCAGCCCACAGTGCTGTGCTGAACTAATTAAACTAGTAACTAATGCCTAACTTCACGAACCCTATTTGCCTACATGACGTCCATAACCCTCCATTCCCTGCTTATGCCTTCGTATGCCTATCTTGCTAGGTAAATGTGTTGTTTAACTTTGATTCCATTGAAATATTCTCCTGGACTGGATGGATGTCTTATCCAAAAATACCTTCAAATGTCCTACATATTGACACAGGAAACTTATGCAATTCTCATAAAATTTTAGTTGCTTAATGAACTACTTCACTTTAAATAAAATAAAGGTCATTGTCTTTTAAACCGGTTTGGTGTAATGAAAAAGCTGAATATTTAGTTCTCGCAATCATATCATTTAAATGATAAGCGATTTTTAAAATGGTTTGGTCAGAATCCAATTAATTGTTCCCAATCACGAGTTTTGAATTCCAGGGAAATCAATCGGAGGGGCTTGGCGTTGTCCCCACATGGTGTCAGTCTAAATCCCATCATCATGTAAGGTTGTAATACTCTTCTCCAAAGTAGGACAGGAGACGAGAAAGGGAAAGTAAATTAAATTGGAGAAAAAAAGAATCACTTCAAGGTTTCCTCTGGCCTCAGTTGCACCACATGGACACAGCGAGGAGGCTGTGTCTCCATCAGGAAGGGTCCAGAGCACCGGGAGTTTCCACAGAACCCTTCTGTCAAACTATCATTTTACAAGATTAAAGTCCAAGATGAATACCCCTTTCCTTTAGTTAGAGACAGAGATACCTTTTCGAAGAGAAATGCAAGAGTGATATAGTACATAGTCAAAAATAGATGACAGTCTCGAGGTTTTATGGATACATGCCTGATTCCATGGATATTCTTGATGGCGTAACTAATCTCCCGTCGCAGCTCCTTCTCATCAAATTCCATCTGAAACGGAGAATAACACAGGCACTTTAACCTGGCAGAAAGTAACAATCCCGTCTCCAACTGTTACCTCCCCATTGGTGTTGAACAGAGAGAATGAGAGAGAGGAGAGCAACTCAAATACCAAAGAGAATCTCCAAGACCATTCCTCATTGGTCAGTACCACTTCCCCATCACATTGGAGCCAGGCTCATAAACACTAGAGAGTCTACAGAAGATGGAAATCCAGAGCAATAGATGCACAGTACTGGAAGAACACAGCAGGTCAGGCTGCATCTATGGAAACGAATTAACAGTCGATGTTTTGGGCCGCAACCATTCACCAGGATTGGAAAAGAAGGGCAGGCGGGAACCAGAATAAGAAGGTGGGACGGAGGGGAAGGAGAACAAGATAGAAGGTGATAGCTGAAGCCAGGTGGGTGAGGAGGAGGAGCGAAGTTAGAAGCAGGGAGGTGATAGGTGGAAAAGGTAGAGGGCTGAGGAAGAAGGAATCTGACACAGGAGGATAGTGGACCATGGGAGAAAGGAAAGGTGGAGGAGCACCGGGGAGAGGTGATAGGTAAGTGAAGAGAAGAGGGGAGCCAGAGTGGAGAAATGAAGAAGAATGAAAGGGAAAGGGGAAAATTACCAGAGGTTCACGAAATCAATGCTTATGCCGTCAGGTTGAAGGCTACTGAGATGGAATATGAGATTTTGCTGCTCCAACCTGAGAATAGCCTCATCATGGCGGTAGAGGAGGCCATGACTGACATGTCAGAATGGGAATGGGGATTGGAATTAAAATGTTTGGCCACCAGGAAATCTTGCTTTTTACAGATGAAGCAAAGCTGCTTGACATAGCTGTCCCCCGATCTCCCTAGCGTCTCACCAGTGTAGAGGAGGCTGCATTGGGAGACAAGTGCCCCTTCTTTCTGCACACATGGGGACTGGCATAAAATAAGGGGCAAGAGCAGAGATGCCAACAACTGACTCCACACAACTGGATTGTCACTGAACCAAAAATTTGTGAAACCAATGGCTGAAAACAAATGAGTAAATAGCTGATTAATTGTGTAGTCCACAACAAGCTGATGAAGCCTGGTATAGGGGGTGCTTGTTCCCGGTCACCAAAAATCAGTCAGGATTGAGGAGCAGCCAGAGAGATGGTATTTAACAATGCCCCTACATTGAGATCCAAAATTAATTCAAATTATACTTGAGTTCAACCAGACTTGGAAAAGTGATTGATGACCTTCAAAAGAGCTGAGTATGCTGGTCTGATTGGAGTTTATAATTACACTTGTTCATTTACAGTGGGTGGCAACATATTCATTTCTACAATTATGCTACTGGTAGTCTTCAGAGTGGAGAATTACAGGAAATGTTCAGACAATTATTTTGACGACCAGTATTCTGGATCTTTCTCCTTGAAATGCAGCACGGACTATATGAACTATGGAGTTATATAACTGGGACACAGTGACCTTAATCTAATTTAATCTGATATTTCGACAACAGGAGGCATCTGTTCCACCTGCGCAGGCCTCAACACTGGTGCAGGGCTCTGCGTTGGTGTCTTGTATTCCTGAACCAGTAAGTCTGGCAGTGACTGTACGCAGAATACAGACATGACTAGTGAACTAAGTAACACAGCAGGTGACTAAAATAGACCCACGAACAAAATTACTCATTCCACTTGCAGCTTCTGAAGAATTAATGATTATCAGCACACCCTTTGCTGGATCAAAGCCAGGGCGGATGTTCCGGCTCCAACTGGTGGTCTGTGTCCAAGTTGCAGCCCCCACTAATGTACATCTCACCAGAGAAGGAGTGACATCTCTGCTCCACCAGCAGAAGGAACAGCCCTGCAGGGTCCATAACAGTCACCCCCACCTCAGTAACACGGGAAAGCTGCAGGGGCTCTGTTTGAAATTAGTGAGAGCCAAACTGCTGCAGATCAAACAGCTCCAACAGAAGCCACATCTCTAGTTACCTTGACAAGCTCAAAGGGGAACCTCTCGTGGAAGATTCGGTTTATCCTCGCCCCACCCGACAGCTCGTAGGTGTCAATCTGGTCCCCTGATCCTTCGATACGTTTCTCAAAATCGACAGCAAATTGCTGGACCATCCTGTCAAAAGAACAAGAAGCTTCATATCATACATCAAATACCTCTCTGTCTGTTAAATGCCAGCCTGGCTCTGCTGACATCCTTTGAAACCTTTGGCTATTGACTGCACTTTGAAAACATTAAGTTTCACAGCCTCTTGAGAGGCCCAGGTGGGATTGAGAGAGAAAATAACTGCTGGAACACAGTGCGTTGAGCAGCATCTTAGAGAGAGAGAAATGGTCAATATTTAAGATCAAGACCCTTTTTCAACACCAGATACTGGAAATCTTGAGCAATACACATTAAGTGCTAGAGGAACTCAGCAGATCAGGCAGCATCTACGGAGAATATTTACAGAAGATGACCCCAATAGCCTTGCAGGTAAAGTATTGCTTCACCTGGAAGGACAGGTGCCACCTTGAGCAGATTGTTTTTTTTTACCACAAACTCCAGCATCTGCAGTCTCTTGTGTCTGGCATGGAGAGATGCTCCCCTATTTCCCTCATAAAAAGCCTCACCACCATTGAGCACATCTACAAGCAGCACTGCCCCAAGAAAGCGACATCCACGATCAAGGACCCCCACTATCTGGGCCATGCTCTCTGCTCGCTGCTGCCGTTGTAAAGGAAGTAAAGGAGCCTCAGGTCCGACACCACCAGGTTCAGGAACAGTCATCATCATCATAGCTTGTCACAGCAGACAGCCAGCCACTCTAGTGTTGTTTGGTTGATGTCGAGCAGGTCAGTGTCAGCTAAATCAGGTGAGAGTGGGCAGTTGCACAGAACGTGTTCAATGTTCTGCACCCTTTCGCCACACTCACAGGATTCGCTGGTCTTTAAACCCCACTTCACCATTTTGTCTCCATTCCTATAAACTCCCTCTCTCGCTCTCGCTCTGTCGAGAGTGCATCACTTCCGTCTGTCAAGCAGTGCCCCGTCTGGTAACATTTCTGTGGGGTCTTGCGCTGTTTTGTTTGGTGGGGTTCTGGCTTCTGTTTGTTGCCAGAAGTCAATCTCGTATGTTTGGGAGGATGTTCCGTGCGGTAGTTCCTCCACTGTAGCAAAACTTTTCCTCGATTTTAGGCGGTTGGAAACTGGCACATGATGGTGTAGTGGGTGCCGTGGATCTGAGTTCTGTTTACCTTTTTCAATTTTTGTTATAGTGTGTCTTCGGATCTCTGGGGGAGCAATGCCTGCAAGTCTGTAAATGATGTTAGTGGGTGTGGGGCGCAGTGAGCCTGTGATTATTCGGCAGGCTTCAGGAACGGTTATTACCCCTCAACCATCAAGATCCTGAACAGTATGGATAACTTCATTCACCACAACACCGAATTGATTCCACAACCTATGGACTTACTGTCAAGAACTCTACAACTCACATTCTCAGTATTTATCTACCTATGCATTTAAGTATTTGTTTGGTTGTTTGTTTGTCTTCTCTTGCATATTGGCATAGTTTTGTGTTTAGTTTTTCTTTGATTCTATTGTATGCCTTTGTTCTATTGTGAATGCCTGGAAGGAAACGAATCTCAGGGTAGTATATGGTGACATAAAAACACTTTGAGGTTTACTTTGGACTTTCTTCTCTACAGCCCGCTGGTTGAAACATGCAAAGAACTGAGTCAACCTTCTGTCACTGATACAAAAATGCATAGCAACAGTGGGAAAAGTTATTTATTTAAAACAGGAGTCTAATCTTCCCTGAAAGATAACAGATGAAAAGCACCTTAATGCAGGAAAATATCCCTGATAATTCAACAGACACCAACAAGGATCTGTAATGACTTTGGAAACCCACGGGAACGAGAAAAGAACAGTCTGTTCGCAACTATTGACACATTGAGTCTTTAAGCTATTGGTGTAAATGGAACGTCTGCTGAGATGTTACATTGCTGAGAAAGAGGCACACCAATGACTCTCCCGAACTGTAAGGTCAGGCAATAAACCTACGCAGGCACAGCAGAACAACGTGATTACGGTAATGCCACAGTGCATTACTTATGGGAGAAAACACTGAGAAAGGAATTTAAAAGATTCATCAATTAAGTAAGTTTGAAAGATGCCTTTAGAGGAAGGGAGAATTGAAGAGATTTAGTTAAGGAACTCCAGAGCCAAGAGTCCAACGAAAATCCCAAACTTGATCACTCTATTTAGTTTTGAGTGAAAGAGTGGCTAATGCTCAAGACCAGAGTCAGAGGAATGTGGAGATCTTGTAGGGTTGGATGGCTGAATAGGGATTGGTGGGGCCATCGATAGGAGATTGATTGAAAAAGGAAAAGGCTAAGGGGAAGTTTTTGGAGTGAATCCCTGGTATTAGCAGTAGTGTATTGTGTGAGCAATACTTACTGGAGCAGAGCTTTGGTTTTCCTGGAAGGATCATCAGGACGGAAGTTCTTGTATTCTTCCACCTCTTTCTCAATGGACAGCAGCTGACTCTGCAGCTTGTTGCGAAGGGCAGGCAGTGTATCCCTGATGTGGTTCGTCAATTGCTGTTGAAGGGAGAGTGATAAAGCGAAGTGATGGGAGCACAGTCTACATCTGTGCTAAAGTCTCAAACCGGTCTACATCTGTGCTAACCCTAACCATAATCTGGACTGGGCTACATCTGTGCTAACCCTAATCCTAATCTAGACCAGTCTACATCTATGCTAAAGTCTCAAACCGGTCTACAACTGTGCTAAAGTCTCAGAACGGTCTACATCTGTGCTAAAGTCTCAAACCGGTCTACATCTGTGCTCAAGTCTCAGAACGGTCTACATCTGTGCTAAAGTCTCAAACCAGTCTACATCTGTGCTGAAGTCTCAAACCGGTCTACATCTGTGCTAACCCTAACCCTAATCTAGACTGGTCTACATCTGTGCTAACCCTGACCCTAATCTAGACCAGTCTACATCTGTGCTAAAGTCTCAGAACGGTCTACATCTGTGCTAACCCTAACCATAATCTAGACCGGTCTACATCTGTGCTAAAGTCTCAAACCGGTCTATATCTGTGCTAAAGTCTCAAACCGGTCTACATCTGTGCTAAAGTCTCAGAATGGTCTACATCTGTACTAACCTTGACCCTAATCTAGACCGGTCTACATCTGTGCTAAAGTCTCAGACTGGTCTACATCTGTGCTAACCCTAACCCTAATCTAGACCGGTCTACATCTGTGCTAAAGTCTCAAACTAGTCTACATCTGTGCTAAAGTCACAGACAGGCCACCTGATCCATAATCCTCTGAGTTAGGCTCCACTCATTCCTCAGACCCCCAAACCTGGCCACCTCTTATTTTCTCCTGCCTCAAATAAGAATTTATAAATAAAATTGGTCTAGAGAAAACAATCTTCCATTATTCCACTTTCACTTTTCTCTCTAGTGTTGCAAGCACCATTGTGCAAAAGCTCACTCATTCCCCGAAATTCCAGTACAACCTCGGAGTGTCTCCAAACCCATAGTCCTCCTCTGTGTCCAGAAGAGCTCCAGGGGTTTCTGCCATCTGCGGAGGAAACCAAGAGGGCATTACCTGATTGAGGACCTTCTGGAGGTAAGGTGTCCCCATGCGGTCTGCCATGTGCCGATAGGCCGGATGTGAAAGGAAGAATTTTCTCTCAGCTGCCAAAGCAGTTTGGATGTCTTTTCTCCCATCGATGTCCTTCTGGCTTCTGTTCACCACCCCAATGTAACCTAAAGGAAAGGACAGAGAGAGGGAGGTCAGGGCCAGGCCAGCCTCCTGCCCACCACATTGCAGGTGAGAGGGTGAACGCTAAGACCCTTTCACTGACCAAGCCCTGGGCTTGGTTTCTAGTTCCAGCCTCAGACTCCAGAGGATCCAGGGTTGAATCCTGCTCCAGACCCCCAGTAAGGTTCTACCTGGTCAACCATAGGGAATCTCCATTCTGTGGGGTGGGTCTCCTAACCACCATACCTTCCGGAGTACAGCTGACCACCTGACCAGATGGCATTAAGGTGAATACATGGAGAGTGATTACATGACAACTTTGCATAGTTCTCCAAGAGTCCAAGGACATGAGCTCCACTGGTCTTTCAGACGGGACAATTGTTGGATTTCTGCCCGTGACTTCCACAAGTGATTGAGGATGGGATTTTCACTGATATTTCCTAGGTGGCCAAGGTGAAACAAACAGGAGAGGCACATTGTATTAACCAGGAGGCACTGCAGCATCCCACCCCATTACAAGGGTTATCTCTACAGTAGAATCAGTGCCGATTTTCCTGCATCCTATTGACGTGCAAGCCTCCCATTCTCATCCTGCTTGGCTCCATGTGTTGGCCTGTGAGAGATTCCTCTGGGATATCCATGTTTCTATTTCGGTCCCTTTGGAGAGGGAAAGTGGCCACCTCCTTCCATTTGAGAAGGTGACAGCATGCAGAAGCTCACCGTGGAATTGAGCAAGGGGCTGAGGTAAAGGCCCCACCCAGGATAGCTACATTCCACAGAAAATCAAATGCCTGAGAAGTCAGACCTTGACACCACACCTCAAACAGGCCTGCTGACTAGTTTCCACCTCTGGCTTTCACCTCAGCAGCTAACACCAGCTCAACCTTGTGGGCCTCCATTTCCCACAGTGCTCCCACCATCTACACCCTGCACTTCATGGTGATGAGCCTCCAACTGGTGATCAGACTGTCACCTTAATCACGGATTTCAAGCCTCATTTGAGAGAACATAGCAAAATAATCTCAGCTGGCATCCCAGTGGAGCACGAGCCTAGTGCACTGTTGCCTTTGGATGAGATGGTAGACCTAAGCCTAGGCTGCTCTATCCTGATGACACCTAACTTCCCCCAAGGACAGTTATCCCTGGAAGAGGAGAATTATCTCTGGTGTTGCTGAAACAAATTGCTGGGCCTGCTATCTACATCGTAACTGTGCTTCATTGGCTGTCGTGTACCGTGGAAAGTCCTGGAAAAAAATGCAAGCCTTTCTCTTCTTCAGAAGCCATTTGGATCAACATTTACTTGCAGTGAGCGTGGGGGGTTTCAGCAGAGAGTTGCCTGTTCTGTGGAAGAGTACACAGCTACGGCAAGTGAAAAGAGCAGCATGGCAGTGTAGCAGTTAGCACAACGCACCGCAGTGCCAGTGCCCCAGGTTCAATTCCTGTCGCTGTCTATAAACAGTTTGTACATTCTCCCTGTGACTGTCTGGGTTCTCTCTTTCATTCTTTATTAATCTTTTTATTGATTTAAAAAAAACATAGATACAATCAAATACAGTCAAGAGGAGAATTAGTTCAAATATATATATATCGGTAACCAAAATTAAAATCGACACTGTCAAAATCATAGATATTGTTAAAGTAGTATAAAATATATAATTTAAAAAAGAAAATAACAATTCTCCTCTTAGCGGTTAAAAGGAGAAAGGAAAAAAAAAGGGTTTTAAATAGAGAGGAAAAAAAAAACCCCACTACACTATAGAGAAAAAACAGAACAAACAAAACAAAAAGGGACTGGACAGTCCATTTCAAGGATAGAATCAAAAAAAAAGGAGAGAAAAACTTTCTGATCAAATCTAAAACCTCGAAAAAAAACTTGAAAGAGTAATAAATCAAATTAAATGAAAATATTGGATAAAAGGTCACCATATTTGTTGGGTTCTCTCCAGGTGCTCCAGTTTCTTCCACCTTCCAAAACATACAGGTTAGTAGGTTAATTGGTCACATGGTGCTAATTGGGCTTGCCAGGCTCAGTGGGCCAGAAGGGCCTGCTACAGTGCTGAACCTCTAAATAAGTAAATAAATAGGCTGAGACAACAATCAGAACAACACATTTCAGGACTGACATGACAGATTACCATGAACAGTTTTTTTTTTGATTTGGGCCAAAAGAATTGACAGGCGGGCCAGAGAGACGGAACGAATTAAGACAAGAAACAAGAAGCAGCTAAGGGGAAGATGACAGCAGAAGGTAAGGAGGAGCAGCTGGAAACAGCAAACCTGCCCTCGAGCCTGGGTTACATCTCCATGAGTTCACAGACCATTACACTGACATAGGAGGTTTAACCTAGAAGGCAATAGAGTGGTGTTTACCTCGTCTCAAGGGTAAGAGCTTGTTCTCCAGGATGTCACGGGCATCTGTTCCTTCATCCATTAAGTCCAGCTTAGTGATGACACCGATTGTGCGTAGGCCTAGACATGGACGAAAGGGATGTCAGTCAAAAAGCACGTCCCAGGCTCACGCCTGCCATATAGATCTGCTTAGATTATAAAACCATAAAACATAGGAGCCAATTTAGGCCCATCATAATCTGATCAGCCATTCAATCATGGCTGACTTGTTTTCCCTCTCAACTCCATTCACCTACCTTCTCCCCATAACCTCAGATACCCTTGCTAATCACAGACCTATCAACATCCACTTTAAATAACCCCAATGACTTCGCCTCTGCAGCAGTCCGTGGCAATTAATTCCACAGATTAAACACCCTCTGGCTGAAGAATTTTCTCCTCATTTCTATTTTAAAGGGATGCAAATCTATTCTGAGGCTGTGCCCTCTGGTTTTAGACTCTCCCATTTCCCTGGCCAGGGCCCACAGTGAGGGCTGTGGAATATCTCACCAGCCTTCACTATACACACAGCCGTTACCTCTCACCCCCCACAATGGCCCCTCCAACAACCCTGCACCACTGCAGTCCAGTGCCTTGAAAGCAATGGAAGGATGGATTTGTTGCCCCTTCATGTCTCATAACCATAAGACCATATGATACAGTAACAAAAGTAGGCCACTTGGCCCATCGAGTCTGGTCTGGTCCACAATCTCATCATGGCTGATCCAATTTTCCTCTCCACACCAATCTCCTGCTTTCTTTCCTTATCCCTTCAGGCCCTGACTAAACAAGAATCTATCAACCTCTGCCTTAAATATACATAAAGACTTGGCCTTTACAGATGCCTGTGACAAAGAATTCCACAGGTTCACCACTCTCTGGCTAAAGAAACTCCTTCTCATCTCCATTCTAAAAGGACGCCTCTCTATTCTGAGGCTGTGTCCTCTGGTCTTAGACTCTCCCACCATAGGAACTATCCTCTCCACACCCACTCTATCAAGCCCTTTCACCATTCAATAGATTTCTAGTGACTACAGGCCCAGAGCCA
Organism: Mobula birostris; assembly: GCF_030028105.1. NCBI lineage: Eukaryota > Metazoa > Chordata > Chondrichthyes > Myliobatiformes > Myliobatidae > Mobula > Mobula birostris. The sequence goes on along the minus strand of NC_092391.1, from coordinate 20,181,134 downwards.
TCAACCGCTCTTCATATGACAAACCATTCAATTCTGGAATCATTTTTGTGAGCCTCCTTTGAATCTTCTCCAGTTTCAGTACATCCTTTCTAAGATAAGGGGCCCAAAACTGCTCATAATACTCCAAGTGAGGCCTCACCAGTGCCTAATAAAGTTTCAACATTACATCCTTGTGTTTATATTCTAGTTCTCCTGAAATGAATGCTTACATTGTATTTGCCTTCCTCAACCTACAAACTAACCTTTAGGGAATCATGCACAAGGACTCTCAAGTCCCTTTGCACCTCAGTTTTTGTATTTTCTCTCCATTTAGAAAATAGTCAACCCTTTCATTTCTTCTACCAAAATGCATGACCATATACTTCCCGACATTGTATTCCATCTGCCATTTCTTTGCCCATTCTCCAAATCTGTCTAAGCCCTTCTGTAACCTCTCTACTTCCTTAAAACTACCTGCCCCTCTACCTATCTTCATACTGTCTGCAAATTTTGCAACAAAGCCATCAATTCCATCATCCAAATTATTGACACAAAACATAAAAAGAATCGGTCTCAACACAGACCCCCTGTGGAACACCACTAGTCACTGGGAGCCAGCCAGAAAATGCTCCCTTTATTCCCACTCCTTGCTTCCTGCCAATCAGCTACTTCTTTATCTGTGCTAGAGTCTTTCCTGTAATACCTTGGGCTTGTAGCTTGTTACGCGGTCTCATGTTTGGCACCTTGTCAAAGGCCTTCTGAAAATTCAAGTACAAAACAACAACTGATTCTCCTTTATCTATCCTGCTTGTTATTTCATCAAAGAATTCCAACAGATTTGTCAGACAAGATTTTCCCTTGAGGAAACCATGCTGACTACAGCCTACTTTGTGCCTCCAAGTACCCTGAAACTTCATCTTTTACAATCAACTCCAATATCTTCTCAGCCACTGAGGTCAGACTAACTGGCCTACAGGTTCCTTTCCCCTGCCTCCCTCTCTTCTTGAAGAGTGGAGTGACATTTGCAATTTTCCAGTTTTCCAGAACCATTCCAGAATCATTCCAGAATCTAGTGATTCTTGAAAGATCATTACTAAGCCTCCATGATCTCTCAGCCACCTCTTTCAGAACTCTGGGGTGTACATCATCTGGTCCAGGTGACTTATCTACCTTCAGACCTTTCAATTTCCCCAAGAACCTTCTCTCTAGTTATGCTAACTTCACACAGTTCATGAACCCTGACACCTGGAACTTCCACCATACTGCTAGTGTCTTCCACAGTGAAGACTGCAAAATCCTTATTCAGTTCATCCGCCATTTCATTGCCCCCCATTACTACCTCTCCAGCTTCGTTTTCCAGTGGTCTGATATCCACTTTCGCCTCTCTTTTACATTTTATATATCTGAAGAAACTTTTGGTATCTTCTTTCATATTATTAGCTAGCTTACTTTTATATTCCATCTTTACCTTCTTAATGACTTTTTAGTTGTCTTCTGTTGGGTCTTAAAAGCTTCCCAATCCTCTAACTTTCCACTAATCTTTGCTCTATTATATGCCTTCTCTTTGGCTTTTATGTTGGCTTTGACTTCTCTTGTTAGCCATTCCTGTGCCTTCTGAATTGCTTCCAGAAATTCCAGCCATTGTTGATCTGCCATCATCCCTGCTACTGTTCTTTTCCAATCAATTTTGACCAACCCCTCTCTCATGCCTTTGAAATTTTCTTTACTCCACTGTAATACTGATAATCTGACTTTAGTTTCTCCTTTTCAAATTTCAGGGTGAATTCGATCATATTATGATCACTTTTCCCTAAGGGTTCTTTTACCTTAAGGTCTTTAATCAATTCTGGTTCATTGCACAACATCCAATCCAGAATAGCTGATCCCCTTGTGGGCTCAAACAGGAGCTGCTCTAAAAAGCCATCTCATAGGCATTCTAGAAACTCCCCCTCCTGGAATCCAGCGCCAACCTGATATTCCCCGATCTACCTGCATATTGAAATCCCCTATGACTATTGTAATATTGCCCTTTTTGGCATGTATTTTCTATCTCCCATTGTAATTCGTTAGGAATATCCTTACTACTGTTTGGGGGTCTGTATACAGCTCTCATCAGGATCTTTTCACCCTTGCAGTTTGTTAGGTCTATCCACAATAATCCAATACCTTCTGACCCTACGTCGCTTCTTTCTAAAGATTTGATTTCATTTTTTACCAGCAGAGCAATGCCGCCCCCTCTGCCTTCCTGCCTATCCTTTCAGTACATTGTGTATCCTTGGACATCAAGCTCCCAGCTGCAATCTTCTTTCAGCATGATTCAGGGATGTCTACATCATACCTGCCAATCTGCAACTGCACTGCAAGTATAACTCCCAGTCTTTAGCAGCAACATAATGAGGCAAGACCTGGTGTCCAAATAACTTGTTTGTGGAGCCTATTTCTCTATGTATCAAACCAAAGTGATAGCAGAGTACCTTGTGGATCAACCTCTTTGGCTATCTTCAGGGCATCAGAGTTGGCCAGGTCGGAGTTGGCAGGGGACACTGCCAGAACTAGACAGTTTTCCTTGGTAACGAACTGCATAAGCATATCTCTGATCTGGAACTCAATGTCCAGGGGTTGGTCACCCACAGCAATCTTGGTCATCCCAGGGAGGTCAATCAGTGTCAGGTTAAGGACTGAAGAAAGAGTAGAAAAAGTTTAGGCCTCAACTGCGACTTACGCTTTCCACCCAAGCAAATTGGTTCAAACTTGGCCACACTTCACCAAAACATTAACAACATAAAATATGTATGAGATTGCATCAATTAGAACCACTGGAAAATGTTGCTGGAATAGAGGAATAAACAAAAGATAAGAGTTCAGCCACAAAGGAATCTTGAAGAGTAGAAACGCAGAGCACATCGGACAGATCACATCCATTTCTTTCCCCATATCACTGAGAGAAAGGTCTCCACACCTACCGTTTGGTGAGTAGACCCTCAGGTTGATTGGAATGGGTGATATCCCCTTGTTGCTGCCTGTCACCCGATCTGTCTCCTGCTCGATTTCCTGCCGCACTTCATCAAAGTCTGTGAACTTCTTCCCTTTGCAATGCAAGAACTCTGCATACTCTAGAGATTTAAACACAAACACAATGATGCAAATTTGAACAGTCTGAAGAGGTTAAACAACCTTGACCAGGTTCATTCACTTCCACTCTGATTTGACCACCTTTCCCTCCACAGATTTAATTCTCATTGTCAGTCTGTGAGAAGCCCAACGTTTATTGCCCCCCCCATCTGGCATGGAGTCAATAGGGCTTCCAGATTGCTGTGGTTCGGGGTCTCGGATAAGCCAGATTGGAGAAGGGCAGTAGAAATACTTCCCTGTAGAATAACAGTGAAGTTACTTCATCTGGTCTGTGGTCAACATCACTGTCACTAACTTTCTATTCCAGGCTTAGTTAAGTAACTCAACTTAAATTCCTTCATTCGGTGTTGGGATTTGAATCACTGTCTAACATACTATACTTTGATAGGGCAGAGGTCTACAAGCCTGAAGACCAACATGACCTCACCCAATGCCCATCCTTCCAGCCTACATACATAGAATGTTACCGGGGTATTGACCAAAGAGTGCAGCAAGAGGAGGGGGAGGAGATTAGCATCACACCCAGGTTCAATTCCACGCTTTGCTGCATTTAAATAACCGCATTAATACGAGGTGCTTTTGATCCCGCCCTCAGATAATTGGTGCACTTTACACAGAGGTCCCAGGGGAAAATTAGAAGACTCTGCAGCCCATTTTCCACTCTCCACAGGAGGGCTGAAGAACTTTTCCTTTTGGAGTTCGGGCAGGAATTCATGTAAACTCCACAGGGATTATTTCACTTAACTTCACTTGTCCCATCATTAAAGTGTTCCCACTGCCAGAATCAGACAGTTTTCCTTGGTAATGAACTGCATGAGCATATCTCTGATCCAGAACTCAAAGTCAAGGACTCACTCTCAAGGACTCTTCATCTTATGTTCTCAATATTTATTGCTTATTTATTTATTATTATTATTATTTCCATTTTTTGTATTTGCATAGCTTGTCTTTTACACACTGGTCGATCAGCTAGTTGGGCAGTCCTTCATTGATTCCATTATGATTATTATTCTATGGATTTATTGAGTATGCCCACAAGATGGAAATGAATCTCAGGGTTGGATATGGTGACATATCTGTACTTTGATAATAAATTTTCTTTTAACCTTTGACTTTGAACTTTGATTAGTTTCATAATGTCTAAAATAATTGAACCTTTGAGTTTTGGATTTTATAAGATCCCAGAATATACAAACAACTGATGTATATTTTTAAACATAATTTTACACATGATGTTTCAGGAAGAGGTTGAACAGGTTGGAACTTTTCACTCTGGTACAAACTGAAGGCTTAAGGAAGAGTTTGGTGGCTCAGAGAAGAGGTTTCTGCCCAAAAGAATGGTCCTTAACCAACAGCCATAAAGTATAAACATCCAACAGAGAGCCCAGAAGGTTTTCCACTGAGAGAGGGTCAGGGGAAGATTTGAGGTGAATAGTTTTGGTGAAGTTATGACAAGCTGATAAGCACATGAGACAGGAAAGGAAAACATGGAAAGTAAAGGAGCAGCAAACAGACATACCAACCTAGATAGAAGGGCCGAGTGGTCAGTTTCTTAAATTCCATGCATGGCTTAAATAAGACCACGGTCTTAGGCCGTAAGAGCTTTGCAAATAGAATCAAATGACATAATATAATCGCGCGCACACACACACACACACACACACACACACATCATATATATATATAAAAACAAGACTGAGTTAATTATGTGTTGCATTGCCAATGTTTTCAGTAGCAAATGACCCACCTCACCCACACCTGTGTTGCTGTGGGTTTGGAGCACCTTGTCCTTGTGTGAACCACACAGGAGGGAACCAAGGGGTCATTAAAGGGAGAGAGTAGTGACACCGTGAGGCCAACTTTTCTGCACTGTCGTCTCCACCACCAAGATAACCAAGGGCAGCTGGTCCAGGCAAAAGCGGCACCAATTCCTCCCAATGTAGAGATATGTCACCGTTTCATTGTGACAAAAAAAACCATAAGGCTGAGGAGCAGAATCAGGCCATTCGGCCCATCAAGTCTGCTCCACCATTCCATCAAGGCTGATTTATCATCCACCTCAACTCCATTTTTTCCCTTCTCCCCTTGACACCCTTACCAAACAAAAACCTATCAAACTCACTTTAAATATACTCAAAGACTTGCCTCCACAGCCATCTGTGGCAATGAATTTCACAGATTCACCACCCTCTTGCAAAGGAAATTTATTCTCACCTGTTCTAAAGGAACGTCCTTCCTTTTGAGGCTACGACTCTCCTATACTCTCCCACATTTTGAAACATCCTCTCTACGTCCACTCTACATAGGCCTTTCAATATTTGGTAGGCTTCAATGAGATCCTCCCTCATTCTTCTAAACGCCAGTGAATACAGGCCCAGAGCAATCAAACGCTACTCACACTTTAACATTTTCATCCCCAAAATCGTTCTTGTAAACCTCCTCTGGACCTTCTCCAATGCCAGTGCGTACACTCTTAGATATGGGGTCCACAACAGCTCATCATACTCCAAATGCAGTCTGAGCAATGCTTTATACAGCCTCAGTATTACATCTTGATCTTTATATTGTAGTCCTCTAGAAATGAATGCTAACATTGCATTTGCCTTCCTTACAACTCAAGTTTACCTTTAGGGAATCCTGCACTGGGACTCCCAAGTCCCTTTGCTTCTCTGAATTTCTGATCTTAATCTAAATAACTAGATGTTATCCTGAAACTCTACCCAACAACACAAAGACTACCATGACTCAAGGCAGCATTACCACCAAACAGGGCAAAAAATGTTCGTCCTAAACACAAGCAATTCTGCAGATGCTGGAAATCCAGAGCAACACACACAAGATGCTAAAGGAACCCAGCAGGTCAGACAACATCGCTGGAGACAAACAAACAGATGACACTTTGAGCCGAGACCATTCATCAGGACTATTTCTAACAGGCAGAAACGTTAGTCCCTTCAGAAACATTCCAATCACATAATATATTTGATAGGAGTTGGAAAAAATTGCAAATGAAGAAACTCAGAGAGTCCATTGCATTTTTTATTTCTGGAATCTATCCTGGAGTTCTGCTTTGGCTTCTGTCCAGAACTGACTCAGAGCTTGGGCGCTGATGAGTTGTCGTTTTGAATTTTCCATCTGCTTACTTGCCAGACTATGGCTTCCTGGGTATTAGAAGAAAAGATGGAAAATTGTGAGCTGGAGGGTTCCCAAGTGGAAAATCCCAACCCTCATATCCCTGGGAATTCAATAGTAGGCTTCCAAGCAAAACAATGGAGAGATGAATATGCCTATCCTCTGTCAGCAGGAGCAACCATGTTGAGGCTTCTGTTCCTTATGGGGTCAAGGAGCTCCCTCGCCTAGAAAGATACAGGCGTAGAAGTCTGTATGATGGCCCAGTTTTAAAATGCTTCAGAACTTATCCATTATATCTTGTTTAAATTAAAATTTTAATTGAAATATTTCTTGTGAGCTGAGGCTTGGAGATGAAAGAGGCGATCCTGTGAATTAATGAGTATGGCAGATATCAACAGCTTCGTTGGCAACTGGGGGCAGCCTATCATTAGAAGGGGAGACGTTGACTGAAAGCAAAATTGAAACCAAATCCAAACAGACATAGCTCTGTCTAAACAAACCTGACTCCAGTCCAAGAAATTCAACATGTTTCAGTCCTGACTCAACCCAGCTCTCCTACATGGCATAGTTCTTGAAGTTGGAGGAAACTTTATTTATTTAGTTAGCAATACAGTGTGAGTAGGCCCTTCTGCCCCTTTGAGCCATGCCGCCCCAGCAACCCCGACAAACCCAATTAATCCTGACGTAATCACTGGACAATTTATAACCTACCCGGTAAGTCTTTGGACTGTGGGAGCAAACTGAGGGATTTGGAGAAAGCCCATACCTTTCATGGGGAAAAACATACAGAGACTCCTTACCGAATGGCACCGGAATTGAACTCTGGGACACCCCAAGCTGTAAGCGTTACACTAGCCGCTGTGCTACTGTGCTGGCCGAATAATTTTGGGATGCATTGATACACATGAAGACCATGTTGAAAACATAGGGCTGAAATGACACAATAATTTACCTGTTTGCAGAGTACTGGGCTATTCTAATACACACTGATCTGATTGGGAAGTTATGCTCTGGGGAACAGTGACCATGACTGTTGCAAAGACAAGCCAACCTTTGACCCCTAATTTCCCACGCAAAATGATACTATTGACTTTTGCCTTTGTGGCACCCGACAGATTTCTGGGTAACAATGAGGAGATCCATAATGCTGGAAAAAAAAGCAGGTGGTGTCTAATCAAATTTCTAGCTCTTGGCAGCTCTTTCCTAAAAAATCCATAACTAACCCCAATGTTCATGACTCTCCACACTGCTCTCAGCTCTAGCCACAGGCAGCATCCTGATGAATCAATTCTCCCTGGCTTTTACTCCAATTACCACTGACCAATATTTTACTCTTGAGTTCCATGTCCCCATTCCTAGAGTCAAAAACTGTTGGATTTCTTTTCCTGCCTTTAGCGGATTTGGTATGTACTGTTTGGTATGGAGGGACCACTGCAATGGATCAGAAAAAGCTGTAGACAGGTGTAAACTCAGCCAGCTCCATTGTGCACACTAGCCTCCCTAGCACTGAAGGCATCTTCAAAAGGCAATGCCTCAAAAATGCAACATCTATCATTAAGGACCTCCATCACCCAGGACATGCCCTCTTCTCATTGCTGCCTTCAAGAAGGAGGTACAGGAGCCTGAAGACACACGCTCAATGTTTCAGGAACAGCTTCTTCCCCTCCATCATCAGATTACCAAATGGAAAATGAACCAACTTAGTCTACCTCACTATTTTTTCTTTTTTCTCTCTTTTTGCATTACTTATCTAACTTCATTTATATATACAGTATATACATATATTCCTTACTGTAATTTATAGTTTTTGTATGATGTATTGCTGCCACAAAACAACATATGCCAGTGTTATTAAACCTGATTCTGATTTGAATTCCAACCACGCCTTTGTCCTGACGAAGGGTCTCGGCCTGAAACATCGGCTGCACCTCTTCCTAGAGATGCTGCCTGGCCTGCTGCGTTCACCAGCAACTTTGATGTGTGTTGCTTGAATTTCCAGAATCTGCAGAATTCCTGCTGTTCACGCCTTTGTCTGTTCACTTCAAATTCACTTTAAGCTCTCATTTCTCAGTTAGTTCTTTCCTTCCATGCAGCATCTCAGGCTTATCCCTTTATAATCCATCTCTTTGGCCAAGATCTTGGTCAGCAGTTTTGTGCCTCCTCCTCTGGTAGCAGTCTGGAAAGACAATGAGTTCAAGACCAAGTTCTGCACAAAGCTGATTCTGCCACGGCAAGATGGAGCAAGTCAGAAGAACGAGCGATTCTGCAGGTGCCGGAAACCCAGAGCAACACAAACACACAAATTTATGCAATACAGGATGCTGGAGGGAGTCACTGGGTCAGGCAGCTTCTAAGGAAAGGAATAAAAAAATTAATGTTTCAGTCCTGATGGAATTTGTTGTTTTACTATTCCTTGCATGGCGGGTGGGGGCTGATACTTTTTGCTGAGGCCGGTTGGGAGGGGGAGGAGGGAGGGTTATGCTTTGCTACTACGTGTGCACGGGAAGGGGAGGGGGCTTTGGGGTTCTAACGTTTTCCTGTCATTCATCCTTTGGGGTTTTTCTTTTGTTTCGAGGATGTCTGCAGAGAGTAAGAATTTCAGGTTGTATATTGGATACATTCTCTGACATTAAATGGAACCATTGAACAAACCTCAATGTTTCAGTCCTGATGAAGGGTCTTAACCTGAAACATTTATTCCTCTCCAATGGACTGAGGAAGTGATGCAATGTTAGAGGCGCTGTCTTTTGGAAGAGGCAGTAGAGAGAGGCTCTGCCTACTCCCTGAGGAGGATAAAAGATCTCCAGCATCCTGGTCAATATTTTTCTCTCAATCCATTTTCTCTAGAGGAGGGGTTTCCCACTTTTGTGATGACATGGACCAATACCATTAAGCAAGGGGTCTGTGAACCCCAGGTTGGGAATCCCCGCTCTCGTGAATTATTTAGTCATTATCTCTATTGTTTGTGGAACCTTTATATATGCTACAAATGCAACACTTCAACAAATACCGCCATCCATACAAGTCTCTTTGGTTAGTAAAGTGCTTTGTGACCTCCTGTGGTTATAAAAGAATCAAGATTCCAGATTCAAGTTTATTTGTCACGTGTACGTTGAAATATAGAATGAAATGTGTCATTTGTATTAACAACCAACACAACTGTGTGCCAGGGGCAGCCCGCAAGTGTTGCCACACGTTCCATCGCCAACATAGCACGCCCACAATGTTTGTCAGACAACACAGAACACAATAAACAACAAAATGACACCACCCACACGCACATACAGTCCTTAAATCCCAGGACAGGCCTTCAGCCTCCAGCAGACATGGACTAGGGCCTGCAGACACTGCGCATCGATCTTCCCAGTGGATTTGCAGAGATTCACAGACTCGGGTTCAGTCAACAGGCCTCGACTTCCAGACTTCCAATTTGACCCTCGGGCCTCATTTCTCAGCATCAATTCCAGGTCACACCAATCATCGAACACTAAAGCTTGAATTCCAGACCCCGAACACCAGGCCTCTAAATTTAGTTTCACTGCGTCACAAACCCAGGAGGTCGTTGGAACTCATTTCACTGGCCTGCATGGAAATCGGACTCAGGAACCCACTGACAACTCACTTACCTGGGGCGAAATTGTCCATTCTCTGCCATTCTGACATCCAACATCCCATGTCCACGTTGCTGGTTTTCAAACATGGAGTGGAGATTCAGCCTCTAGCCTGAACTCTAATTCCCCTACATCCCTCTTCCTAAACCCTAACCTGATCCTAACTCCACCTTCTGTCCCCAAAACTGTCCTCATGAATCTAGAAAACATTTAAAAATTAAACAATTGGAAAATAACTAAATCTGAGCTGCAACTCAGTGGAGGTCAAAGGACACTCAAAGAGAAGTTTCATATAAATGCTAGCTGTACTTTGGATCGATGGCAATTCCTTTGCCTGATGATGCAACCATGAATTGCTAAGTCATTATTATATGGGCACCATCTAAAATGCAAGTTGTGATTAAACAGTGTCTGCCTCTCCTTTGCCCATTCAGCTAAATCTACGTCTATCTGAACTCAACTACTACCCTTGCCATTTACCAGACTCTGACTGTCATAGGCAAATTTCAAGATTTTGCCACGCCTGCCCATGTTCAACATGACAGAGGAGAGTGGAGATAACATACAATGGAGCACACTTCATCCAGCTCCACGTCCAGTCTGAGGAATATCTGCCTTGCTTCACTCAGTTACCCACAGGATCCATGCACCTGTTGGCTCCTCACAAGCCATCTTTCTGCTAAGCCAAGGGAAGTGGACAAGAGGCAAAGAAGACGATAGTTCAGGCCAGTTAAGTACCAGTTTAGCGTAAATACCCCATGAGGAATCCTCCACCCACCATGGCGGCCAGGATACTTATCACAATTTCAGAAATAACCAGATTCCATGCTCAGAAAAGACAAGCATGAGATCAGAACAAGATTATAACAATTTTCCATCTGATTATTTATTTATGAAGAACAGGGATTTAAAAAAAAAGATACTTAACTGATGTCCATTAGACAATGGCTATCACATAACTGGAACATTGCTGTTCTAAATTGAACTAGGTGCGTCGAGGCTGACTGCAATCTGAATGTTTCTTTCAGTTGAATGAATCTTGCAAATTGCCATGGCATTTGAATAATTGTATCTGCAGCTTAATATTCCTCAAGCCTGGACTTCAAGCTACTTCTTACCAGCAAGTCGATCTATTCAAGCAAGACTGAAGAAACCGTTTTTTCTAAACTCTGGAGTTACACACAGGAAAATCAAAACACTGACTATAAGATACAGGAGCAGAAACGTGCCGTTCGGCCCATCGAGTCTGCTCCCCCATTTGGTCATGGCTGACTTACCTTCTCTCTCAACCCCATTTCCTGCCTTTTCCTTTGACACCCTCACTAACCAAGAATCTTCACGCAAAATCTCATGCAACACGCAGATGCTGGAGGAACTCAGCAAGCCAGGCAGCGTCCATGGAGGGAAACAGTCAGCTGACATTTTGGGCAAGCTCCTTCCTCTGGACTGAAGGACAGAGGGGGGACAGCCAGTATAAAAAGACGAAAGGACGGAGTGGAGCTAGACAGGTAAGGACACAAGAGACTGCAGACACTGGACTCTGAAGCAATAAACAATCTCCTGGAGGATATCAGTGGGTCGGAGCAGCATCTGTAGAAGGAAAGGAATTGTTGACATGTTGTGTCAAAGCCTTGCGTCAGTCCTGATTAGTTGAGGGAATGGGAGGGAGTGGGTAGGGCAAGAATGGTAACCATGTTAAGGACAGCAGTGGGCGGTGCTCACACACTTTCAATGATCCATCAAGGGTATTGACTTCTGGTGAGAAGTGCATCCAAGGACACACACTGCTCTCTTGGTTGGCCACTAAAAGTTCCCAAAGCTGTTGTACGTTTGTAAAAGTGTACTGTAGTCCTCTCTGATGGCCTACCCCATAATGACCCCGCAATAATCCAATTCCCTGGTCATTGTGACATTGATCTGGGAGCTTGCTGTGTACAGATTTGCTGCTATGGACATTAGAACAGTGACTACACTTGGAATTTTTATTATTAGCTGTCCAGTTATAAACTGCACCGCCATTAAGTGCGGGGGTCTTGGCATAACTCTCTCTTCCCATCCCAGAAGTATAGAGACCATTGGTGCTGAGACTATAGAAGCAGTACTAGTAATGGTTACAGATCCAGAGGCACGGTCCTAAATCCCACCACAGCAGAGCAGCGATTAAAATCCAACTAGCTGCACCTCCTGTTTCTACCTCCTACCCAAGTTCTACAAACCTGCTTGTCCAGGTAGACCCATTGTTTCAGCTTGTTCCTGCCCCACTGAACTCGTATCTGCATACCTCGACTCTGTTTTATCCCCCTAGTTCAGCCCCTTCCTACCTACATCCGTGGCACCTCACACACTCTGGATCTTATCAATGATTTCAAGTTCCCTGGCCCCTATCATCTTATTTTTACTACGGATGTCCAGTCCCCATACATCTCCAACCCCCACCAGGAAGGCCTCAAAGCTCTCTGTTTCTTTCTGGACACCAGACCCAGCCAGTTCCCCTCCACCACCACCACTTTCCTCCATCTAGGGGAACTTGTCCTCACGCTAAATAATTTCTCCTTTGGCTCCTCCCACTTCATTCAAACAAAAGGTGTAGCCATGGGCACTTGCATGGGTCCCAGCTCTACCTGCCTGTTTGTCGGCTATGTTCCAAGCCTACACTAGTGTCACTACCCCACTTTTCCTACGCTACATCGATGACTGCCTTGCTGCTGCTTCCTGCACCATGTAGAGCTCATCGACTTCATCAACTTGGCCTCCAACTTCCACCCTGCCCTCAAACTTACCTGGTCCATTTCTGACACCTCCCTCCCCTTTTTCAATCTCACTGTCTCTATCTCTGAAGATAGCTTACCTACTGATTTCTATTATAAACCCACAGACTCTCACAGCTACCTGGACTACAGCTCTTCCCATCCTGTTAATTGTAAAATTGCCATTTCCTTCTCTCAATTCCTCTGTCTGTGCCTCATCTGCTCTCAGGGTGAGGCTTTTCATTCTAGAATGAAGGAGATGTCCTCCTTTTTCAAAGGAAGGGGTTTCCCTTCTTCTATATCCCTTCATGCCCTGACTAATCAAGAATCTATCAATCTCTGCCTTAAATAACACACATAAAAGTTGCTGGTGAACGCAGCAGGCCAGGCAGCATCTACAGGAAGAGGTACAGTCGACGTTTCGGGCCAAGACCCTTCATCAGGACTAAATGAAAGGAGAGATAGTAAGAGATTTTGAAGTGGGAGGGAGAGGGGGAGATCCGAATTGATAGGAGAAGACAGGAGGGGGAGGGATGGAGCTAAGAGCTGGAAAGTTGGTTGGCAAAAGGGATATGAGAGGATCATGGGACAGGAGGCCTAGGGAGGAAGAAGGGGGGAGGGGGGGAAGCCCAGAGGATGGGCAAGTAGTGAGAGGGACAGAGGGAGAAAAAGGGGAGAGAGAGAAAAATAAATAAATAGATAGATAGATAGATAGATAGATAGATAAATAAATAGATACATAGATAAATAAATAAATAAGGAAGGGATGGGGTAAGAAGGGGAGGAGGGGCATTAACGGAAGTTAGAGAAGTCAATGTTCATGCCATCAGGTTGGAGGCTACCCAGACAGAATATAAGGTGTTGTTCCTCCAACCTGAGTGTGGCTTCATCTTTACAGCAGAGGAGGCCGTGGATAGGCATATCAGAATGGGAACAGGACGTGAAATTAAAATGTGTGGCCACTGGGAGATCCTGCTTTCTCTGGTGGACAAAGCGCAGGTGTTCAGCGAAATGGTCTCCCAGCCTGCATTGTGTCTCGCCAATATATAGGAGGCCGCATCGGGATGACCGGACGCAGTATATCACCCCAGCCGACTCACGGGTGAAGTGTCGCCTCACCTGCAAGGACTGTCCCTTGTCCACCAGAGAAAGCAGGATCTCCCAGTTGTCTGCCAGAGAAAGCAGGATCTCCCAGTGGCCACACATTTTAATTCCACGTCCCATTCACATTCTGATATGTCTATCCACGGCCTCCTCTACTGGCAAGATGAAGCCACACTCAGGTTGGAGGAACAACACCTTGTATTCCGTCTGGGTAGCCTCCAATCTGATAGCATGAACATTGACTTCTCAAACTTTTGTTAATGCCCCACCTCTCCTTCGTAATTTATTTAATTATTATTATTATTTTTTTCTCTCTCTCTCCTTTTTCTCCCTCTGTCCCTCTGACTATACACCTTGCCCATCCTCTGGGCTTCCCCCCTCCCCCTTTCTTTCTCTCTAGGCCTCCCATCCCATGATCCTCTCGTATTCCTTTTGTCAATCAACTTTCCAGCTCTTAGCTCCATCCCTCCCCCTCCTGTCTTCTCCTATCAATTCGGATCTCCCCCTTCCCCTCCTACTTTTAAATCTCTTACTATCTCTTCTTTCAGTGAATCCTGACGAAGGGTCTCAGCCCGAGACGTCGACTGTACCTCTTCCTATGGATGCTGCATGGCCTGCTGTGTTCACCAGCAATTTTTATGTGTGTTGTCTGAAATTCCAGCATCTGCAGATTTCTTCATGTTTCCGCCTTAAATAGTTGCCTATGGCAAGGAATTCCACAGATTCATCATTCTCTGGCTAAAGAAATTTCTCCTCATCTCTGTTCCAAAAGGATGTCACTCTATTCTGAGGCTGTGTCCGCTAGTCTTAGACACACCCATCATAGGAAGCATCCTCTGCACATCCACTCTATCAAGACCTTTCACAATTCGATAGGTGTCAATTAGCTCATCCCTCATTCTGAATTCCAGTGAATACAAGTCCACAGCCATCAAATGCTCTTCATATGGCAAGCCATTCAATCCTGGAATCATTTTCATGAACCTCTTTGAACCCTCTCCAGTTTCAGCACATTTAAGATAAGGGGCCCTTAATTGCTTACAATACTACAAGTATATACCAGTGCTTTATAAAACATTAACATTACAACCTTGCTTTTATATTCTAGTCCTCTTGAAATGAATGCTAACATCATATTTGCTTTTCTCACTACAGACTCAACTTGCAATCCCACACAAGGACTCGCAAGACCCTTTACGCCTCAACTTTTTGTATTTTCACTCCATTTTTAGAAAGTAGTCAACCTTTTCATTTCTTCTACCAAAGTGTATGACTTTTCACTTCCCAACACAGAATTCCATCTGCCACTTCTTTGCCTATGCTCTTAATCTGCCTAAGTTCTTCTGCAGCCTCTCCACTTCCTCAAAACTACCAGCTCCTCCACCTATTTTCCTGTCATCTGTAAACTTTACATAAAAGCTATCAATTCCATCATCCAAATCATTGACATATAACGTAAAAAGAGTACAGACCCCTTTTGGACATCACTAGTCACTGGCAACCAACCAGAAAAGGCTCCCTTTATTCCCATTCTTTGCCTCCTGCCAATCAGCGATCGCTTTATCCATGCTAGAACCGTTCCTGTAATACCATGGGCTTACAGCTCAATAAGCAGCCTTTATATATGGCACCTTGTCCAAGTCCTTCTGAAAATCCAAGTACACAACATCGACAGATTCTCTTTTGTCTATCCTGCTTGTTATTTCTTTGAAGAATTCTAATAAATTTGTTAGGCAAAATTTTCCCTTGAGGAAACCATGCTGACTACAGCCTATTTTATCATGTGCCTCCAAATACCCCAAAACCTCATCCTTAACAATGAATTCTAACATCTTCCCAACCACTGAGGTCAGACTAACTGGCCTTTAATTTCCTTTCTTCTGCCTCCCTCCCATCTTGAAAGTAGAGTGACATTTGGAACCTTCCAATCCCCTTGAACCACTCCAGAATCCAGTGATTCCCGAAAGATCACCACCAGTGCCTCCACAATCTCCCCAGCCACCTCCCCCAGAACCTGGCCTGCACACTATCCGGCCCACGTGACCCATCCACCCTCAGACTTCCCAAGAACCCACTCCCCAATTATTGCAACTTCACACACTTCATGACCCCTGACTCCCGCCAGGGCCCTCCCACAGCGAAGGCTGACGCAGAACATCCATCCAGTCTATCCGCCACCTCCCCGTCCCCCACCAGCACCGCCCTCCAGCAGCCTGACATCCACTCCTGCCACTCCTCCGCACTCCATGCATCTGAAGAAACTTTTGGTATCCTCTCCAACATCACTGGCCAGCTTACTCCTGCACTCCACCCCCACCCTCCCATGGACCTTCCCAGCTGCCTTCTGCTAGTTTCGAAAAGCTTCCCAATCCTCCAACCTCCCACTAATCTCCACTCTATCGTATGGCCTCTCCCTGTCCCCAAGTTGGCCCCGAACTCTCTTGTCAGCCACAGCTGTGTCATCCCGTCCCTAGAATACCCCTTCCTCCTTGGGACATACTGTATATATCCTGTGTCTTCCGAACCACCCCCAGAAATTCCAGCCACCGCTGCCCCGCCAGCGACCCCTCCCATTCCGACCAACCCCTCTCCCACTCCCCCCACCCCACTGCAACACTGACACACCTGATCCTGCCTCCCCCTCCCAAATTCCAGGGTGCACCCACTCACACCGCCACTCAGCCTCACTGCTAAAATAACTCTTCTGCCACAGGGGAAGCTGGAAGAAAATTGTCTCACTGCAGACCTCATTACGAAGTTGGGGAAATGTCAGCTACTGCTCATAAAGGATAGAGCTGGTATAATTAACCTTGGAACTCACAACATGGCTCTGGAATTAGAATCAGCTACAGTGCTTGCTCCATCCTCCCCAGATGTCTTTCCATTCAGGAGAAGAAAATCACTGCTTTCTTCAGGACCTAGTATCGCCTTAGTTATCCAAATCAATTACACAAAAAGACCCTCCATCTGACAGACAGAAACACCACCCCCCTCCCCTCCAAGTACTGATCAATCAGCGGACCTAAATGATGGAGAGTATTGAGAGTATTCAGGAAGGAGGCTTCCAGAGGCCCACGCTGAATGGCCCGGGGGACAGCTGTGCTGGGAGATAGAGAGCTCAGTTCTCCTCCAGACTGGGAAGCACAAAAGGGCAGTGTCTTCACACTGGATAAGGCCTCTCTGTTGTGTGTCTCCACGGCTAATGTTTCTGCTGTGCTGGCAGTCTTATCACAGCTTTACTGCACTGAATGGGCAAGGGGATGTGTTGCTGCTTCTCGTTAGTAATAATTTCATATTTGTTCACTGTTGTCATTAACAAAGCACCATGCCAGCCAGTCAGACATCAACCAAAGTATTAATAAAATATCCTTAGCATAGCCAAATGTCCCAAGGGGCTTCGCAGAAATGTTATTCGATGATTCGTGGATTTACAATAAATCAGAGATCTGATGAGAAATGAAGACATTACTGTGGAGAGGAAATTCACCTGTGTGAGGAGGAGATCATGACTCGCTGTAGACACGGCTTTGGAGTGTGTGTGTGTGTGTGTCTGTGTGTCTGTGTGTATAAACTACCCCAAAATGACTTCCACAGAATTAAATGGGACCTTATTTTGTGACTTTAGAGCCAAAATGGATATAAAGCAATCTAATACAACTATACACACAACTACAAAAGGCTTTAGTTTACTTAAAAACTGCAGATGCAGAAATGCCTTGTTGGCTTGATGTTTCTCTGTGATGTACAGAGCTTTTATGTTTAAACCGTGGACACTCGTGCATGCGCGCGCGCGCACACACACACACACACTACGTGGACACTCATGCATGCGCGCGCGCGCGCACACACACACACACACACACACACACACTAGGTCTAAGGAGCAGCCTCTCAGACACACAAGGTCCACAATCACCCAGCCATGCCCCTTTGCCTATTGAGCACTAAATTACTTTAAATGTGTCACAAATGCCTGTCGAGCCCAACTCTACACCACCATGTAGGAGTAAAGATCATGAATGTGTGCTTTGTTTGGAAAACAATTCCACCTGTACCCAGGAAAGAACATTCTCTGCTTAGCAATGCTTCGCATACCCTGTGTGTTCTGAGGGTGAGGACTTCCTCTGGAATACTTTAATGTCCAAGCTGCAAGTGCAAGCAGGGTCGGAGTTTACTGCCCTTGTCTGCTGCCTGGGGAATGCCCGAGTGATTTCACTTCAGAGGATAGTGATGAGTTGGTGCCGGTTTGGAGTGGTTTGTTGGTCTGGAGGAGTGGGCAGAGTGATGGGAATGAAGAACACCTCTCATGCCAACAGAGACCTTCCCTGATCTCCAGCAGGCCCACCAAGGCTGCAGAATGTAAGTGAAGGCCCCCAGTCCCGCTGTAACGCTGTGGGGCAGGAATGTGGGTGATAAAGCCCCTTGTGTCCAGGCGTTAGGTTACAATGCCTACTCCTATACACAGACCTGGCTCACTGCACGAGTTAGCTCACTAACACACAAAGGATCCACACAAAACCTGCTGGAAGAACTCAGCGAGTCAAGCAGCATCGACAGGGAGGAAAGAAACTGTAAATGTTTTGGGCCGAAAGATCGAGCATTTCCTTACTGCCCCTGGTGCTGCTCAACACGCTGAGTTCTCCCAGCAGACTGCAGCCTCTGCAGTCTCCTCTCTCAGAGAAGAAAGGATCACTGAGGAAATCTGAGCAGTGTGGCACAAGTTCCTTTGTGCAGCACATATTTGACGTGGAATCCCCCTGGAAGCTCCATAGTGCCTGTCAGAGTGAGCAGAGCAGGGGCATCAGAGCAACTGCAGCCACACTGCAGCCAGCTTGCAGGACAGACAACTAACAAAATTCAAGCAACACACATCAAAGTTGCTGGTGAACGCAGCAGGCCAGGCAGCATCTCTAGGAAGAGGTGCAGTCGACGTTTCAGGCCGAGACCCTGCGTCCTGACGAAGGGTCTTGGCCTGAAACGTCGACTGCACCTCTTCCTAGAGATGCTGCCTGGCCTGCTGCTTTCACCAGCAACTTTGATGTGTGTTGCTTTAATTTCCAGCATCTGCAGAATTCCTGTTGTTTGTGTAACAAAATTAAAACTCAGTTGATCAGCCATACCCAAGTGGCTAGGTCGGGTTACTGCACAGTTTACTTGGAAATGCACTTGACGAGGTGCAGGCGCAACATCTGTTTCTGCTCGAGACATCTGGCACACTGAATAACTCCTTTCACTTTGTCCCCCCCCCCATTTTTCTGCTAATTTCAGTCCTAAACTGACCCTAAACTCTGGACATCCCTCCTTAACACATCTGGCTCAGCACCCCTCTTTTTTATCTCCTTTAAAAAGCCACTTAAAGTCTGTCTTTTCAATAAAACTATTTCCTTCTGTCAATTTTTGTTTTGACATCCCTCTTGCAGAGAGTGAAGGGATGTTTTTTTTATATGTTAAAGATTTAAATATTGCATATCTCCTCTCATTCTGCTGAATGATTATCCACCTCTACGTTCATTTGATTTCTCTCCTCTCAGGCCTGACCTGTTGAGTTCCCATTCAGCACGTTACTTTGCACAGTTCTTTGATGTAACAGTCCCAGATACAGACTTACATCTTTGCCAGATTTAAATGTCGCAGCACGTTGGACTAAATGATCAGCAGAGCTGCTCATAGGCTGACATTCCACATGCAATTCCATCTCTGAGCTAACAGAACAACCTGGTTACGAGAAACAAACACACACACACACACAATGCTGGGGGAACGCAACGGGCCAGGCAGCATCTATGGAAAAGAGTAAACAGTCTACGCTTCGGGCCGAAACTGACGGCCTGAATCGTCGACTGATCGCTCCTCCCCATAGATGCTGCCTGGCCTGCCGAGTTCCTCCAGCATTGTGTGTGTGTTGCTCGGATTTACAGCATCTGCAGATTTTCTCTTCTTTGTGATTGGTTACGAGCAAGGTCCTTTGGTAGCCCCACCGCACAATGCAGTATTCTGTCGGGCATCAGTTAAAGATCGACAGAGCCTTGTTTGGCCAGGGTGTCCTCAAGAGTCATTGAGGGATATAGTACAGAAACAGGCCATTCAGCCCATTGTGTCATGCCAACAACCAAATACCCATTTCTACAGGTATCCCATGTGAACTCATTTTATTCTCTCCACATTCCCATCAAACACCCTACAGACTAGGGATAATTTATACTGACCAATTAACCTACCAATGTGCACCCTTCTGGATGGATGTGAGAGGAAATTGCCCTTGTGACTCATTTTGGCTTATTCAGAGAGCCACTGCTGTAGCTGACTCCCAAACACCCTCTGAAATGGATTTGCAAGCAACTTACTTGTGCAAAGCACAAGATTGAAACAGAACAGAAGAATCTAACCCAGAGAAGGTCCTGACGTTGGCCATGGTTCATACCAAGTGGTCAGCTGTCACAGTAATGGCACAACAGCCCAGTCAATTTCTCAAAGGTCTCCTCGCAAACCACGCTGGTTAAGCAACATGGACAATTTAAGCAAGAGCTGGACATGGTTGTTCACGCTGAAACATACCTTACAGGCGTCACACTAACAGGAAGGCAATTTGTTCCACTGGGAGGACCCACTCACCACAGGAGATCTCAGCATCATCTCCAGGCCCCATCTGTCTCATGATCAGGGGTCAAGCACTGGCAAGGAATCTACTATCCACCCTTAGCCGATGGATCAGGGATCCTCGACACTGAGGGCCACTTGGAAGAAGCACTGAATATGCTCGTGGGCAGGGAAATGTCAACATCTATTCATGAGATATGTCCTAGCAGCACCACCACAGGTCAACCTCGTAGAGGTCAGAAAGTGTGAGCCCAGTGAGTGAGCCAACATCAGGGATAAAGATATTTGACTTTGTCCTCACCAATCTGTCTGTGCTAGACACGTCTATGATAGCATTGGTGACCACCACACAAAGCCCAGTCTTCACAGCGTCACGTTGGGTGCACCTACACTCAGGTTAAGCAGGAGAGACTCAGAACAGAATTTTGCAGTTCAAATCTGGACTTCCTTGAGGTTCTGTGGACAATCAGCAGAGCACCACAGTCCACAACCTCTAGGATATCCCTGGCCCTATCACTGTAATCAGACCAGAGGATCCGGTGTGGATCAGTGAAGAGTGCAGAAGTAACAGTCTAGGGGGGGACCTGTAATGTAGAGGGTAGTGCGCTGCTTTAGAGTGTCCGCTCTGGCTGGAATTCATTGACACAGAAGGCTGTGGAGGCCAAGTAACTGTGTATATTTAAAGTAGAGGCTGATAGGTTCTTGATTAGTCAAGGCATCAAAGGTTACAGGGAGCAGGCAGAGGATTGAGGTTGAGAGGAATAATATATCAGCCCTGATGGAATGGCGGTGCAGACTCGATGGGCTGAATGGCCTAATTCAGCTCCTATGTATCATTTTCGTTCCCACTGCTGTCTGTAAAGAGTTTGTACGTTTTCTCCATGACCTCGTGGATTTCCTCCGGGTGCTCCGGTTACCCCCCACATTCCAAATACGCAGGGGTTAGGATTAAATTTTGGCCACGCTAATGTTGGTGCAGGAAGCATGGTGACACTTGCAGGCTGCCGCCAGCTCATCCTCAGACTGTGCTGGTGATAGTCACGAACAACACATTTCACTCCATGTTTTGATGTGCAGTACATGCTATAAATAAAGCTAATAATTAATCTTTAAAAATGAGGAGCCAGTCTAGTAAAGATGTAATAGAGGACCACAGGTACACACCACAGAAGCAGTACATGGTAGACAGAGACAAGCATTTCACAGCTTCAGGTCAAGGTTCTGCAGTGCTGTCACATCTTGTCATGAACGGTGAATGGCAACTGAACAGGGAACTGGAGGAGGAGGCTCCAAGCACATCCCAGTCCTCATCAATGGTGAGATGTGATTGCAGAGACAAGACTGAAGCATTTATAACCTGGATCAACCTCCTTCCCGTCTACGCAAAATGCTGGATGAACTCAGCAGGCCTGAGTACAGTCAACATTTCAGGCCAAGACCCTTCACCAGCACTGGGAATGTCGACTGTACTCTTTTCCATAGATGCTGCCTGTCCTGCTGAGTTCCTCCAGCATTTTGTGTGTGTTGCTCTGGATTTCCAGCATCTGCAGACTTTCTCTTGTTTCCTTCCTGTCTACTCTCAGTCCTCAGCAGAGAGATGGAAGGCGTTGTCAACAGTGTCATAAGGCAGAACTTATTCTCTAATGAGAATAACCTTCCCTGATCCCCAGTTTAGGCTTGGTCAGGACCCCACGGCTCCAGGTTGCATCACAGCCCTGATCCAAGCATAAACCGAAAACCCATATTCCAGAGTTGAGGTGAGAAGGTCTGCTCTTGACCAAGTGAGGCATCTTGGAGCCCTGATAAATCTGAAGTGAAAAGACATCCAGGGGAAACTACTCCAGTGGCTGGGGTCATGCTGTGCACTAGGGCAGGTAGCTGTAGTTGGAGGTCAATCATCCTAGGACATGAAGATCACTGCAGGAGCTTCTCAGGGCACTGGTTTCAGTCCAACCATCTTTAGCTCCTTCAGCAATGACCTTACCCCCATCGCAAGTTGAAATGAAAAAGATTTGTGAAGTAAAATCTAGGCCTCGCACAATCAGGACAGGAGAATTTATAAGTCCATAAGACACAGGCTCAGAATTAGGCCATTTGGCCATCGAGTCTGCTCTGCTATTTCACCATGGCTCATGGCTGATGCATTTCCTTCCAACGCCATTCACCTGCCTTCTCCCCGTAACATCTCACACCCTGACTAATCAACAACCTACCAACCCTACACCCGAGAACCTGGCCTCTACAGCCATTTGTGGCGATGAATTCCACAGATTCACCACCCTCTGGCTGAATTAATTCTTCCTCATCTCCACTCTAAATGGACGTCCTCCCATTCGGAGGCTGTGCCGTCTGGTCCGAGACTACCCCACTACAGGAAACATCCTCTCCAAAACCAGTCTATCCAGACCTTTCAATATTCACTAGTTTCAATGAGACCCCCCCCCCACCCACCCCACCACCTTTCTAAGTCCCAGCAAGTAAAGGAGCAAATAATCAAGAACAAAGAAATCTAATAGTAATTTAACAAGTATTTTGGTTCATGCTTCACCAAAAGGACACAAATTACTTCCCAGAAATGCAAAGAACCCAACAAACTAATAAAAAGCAGGAATAGGAAGAAATTAGAGTTAGGAACAAAATATTGCTAGAGAAATCAATTGATCTGAGAGCCCTGAAATGCCCAGAGTCTGATAACCCTGCAGTCTAGAGTTACAAAAGAGGAGCCACGAAAGAGTGGATGCATTGGCTGTTGTCTTCAGAAATCTTACAGATTACAGAACAGCTCTTGCAAAATGGAGGGCAGCAATGGTCATCTAACTAGTTGAAAAAGGAAGGAGAAGGAACAGGAAACCGGTGTCTAGTTAGCCAAACAGCAGCAGGGAAATTGTAAGTGTCTATTACAAATGATGAAATAAAGAGACACCTGGAAAATAACAATGGGATTAGCCAAAGTCAAAATAGATTTTGCAAAGGGAAATTGTGTAGAGCAAATCTTCTGGAGTTCATTCAGGAGGAAATAAGGGATTAGTGTGCAAAACTAAGCAGTTGGGGGCAGTATAGAGACCTGGCTTGAAAATAGTTTGATGGACAGGAAACAACAGGAATACATAGTGTGGCAGCAGGGGATCAGTAGGATACCGTTGAGATGAGCATTTGGTCCCAGCTGTTCACAACATACACTCAGTGGCCACTTCCGTAGCTGGAGGACTGGAACCTGGTGTGGTCTTCTGTTGCTGTCACCGACCCACTTCAACGTTCAGCATATTGTGCATTCAGCAATGCTCTTCTGCACACCATTGCTGTAATGTGTAGTTATTTGAGTTACTGTCGCTTTCCCGTCAGCTTGAACCAGTCTGGCCTTTTCCCTCTGACCTCTCTCAATAACAAGGCATTTTTGCCCACAGAGCTGCTGCTCACTGGATGTTTTTTCTGTTTTTTGAATCGTCCTCCGTAAACTCTAGAGACGGTTGTGCGTGAAAATTTCAGATACTCAAACCACCCCATCTGGCACCAACAATCATTCCCACAGTTAAAGTCACTTAGATCACATTTCTTCCCCATTCTGATGTTAGGACTGAACAACAAGCGAACCTCTTGACCACGTCTGCATGCTTTTATGCATTGAGTTGCTGCCACATGATTGGCTGATTAGATGTTTGCATTAACGAGCAGGTGTATCTAATAAAGTGGCCACTGAGTGGCTATCAGTGACTCGGGTGAGAGAATGTGCGATAATTCTTGAGGTTGCTGGTGGCAACTGATTGGGATCACAAGTTGTGAGGATTCAGAGAGGCTTTGGGACAATGTAAACAAGCTAATTGATTTGGCAGATTTATGGTAGATGGGTAACTGTGGAGGCATCCATTTCACTAGCACCATCACAATGCAGTGCCTTTCTTCAATGGGGAGAGACTGGGGGGTACTGATGTAAAAAGGGATCTGAATATACTCATGTACCAAGTACTGAAATGCAAGCAGTCAGATGTCAAACGTAGACCTTTCCAAGAGAGCATCTCTTTGTTTCTGACACTTCATGTCTCTGCATTTTATTTAATATGCAATCTTTTAACGTCACTACCATTTAAACTGTGATGTGGGACACAGATGGGCAGCAGAGCCAATGAAGCAAAGAGAGATTTATCACTGCCCATGAACCACAGCCCTCATTCCACAGCTTCCTACCTGTTGGTGAGTTGATCAGCTGAAGAACAAGTGGTCTCCTGGTGACGATGCCAGATCCACGAGGAAGGAAGTCCCTGAAATCAAAAAATGGACACGCATGAATATTCCTTCCTACAGGAAGGCACAGATAGCAAGAAAAATCAGCCATATCATTCCAGACTGGACAATGGCTTGAGATTATTAGCCAACCAGAAAGGGAAAGGACATTTAAAGTATGAGACCCTCTGCTTTGATTTCCGCAGGAACTTTTATCAAATAGGAGAAAATCAAAATAACTGATTTTGCCAGCAGTAGAGGAGGTCTGAGTACGGTTTCGCATAAATCACCAAACCAAATAATTAAAGCGATTCTGCTCAGCGACAACTCTGTTCAAAGACAAATAGTTGAAATTTCTGAGATTGTGGAAGATACACTGTGCGACATTCTTAGGACAACAGAATTTGGTCTACAGTTGGACGAGGCTGAACAACAACTGAACCTGACCACGTCTGCATGCTTTTATGCAGTGAGGTGCTGCCACACGACTGGCTGATTAGATATTTGCATTAACAAACAGGTGTAGCTAAAAAGTGGTCACTGAATGTATGATTGTCTCCTGTCTGGGTTGTGGAAGCTTGCAAACTGGTCTGGAGAAGCCCTTAGATGAAACAGCAATGTGGTACTGTATTCAATTTGTTCAGCTTCTCATCCAAAAGGTTACAAAAAACAGACAGGCTCTGCACTGGCAATGAGGACGTGAGAAAACAGAAGTCTTATCCAGAGAAAGTGAAAATGGGTGAGGTTAAGAGTACAGCAAGTCCAGGGACAGGCAAAGAGAAGGTTATGCAAGTTGTAAGTCAAACACAAGCTGCAAACATTGTGGGGGCTCAGAGATGCGGGAAATACTTAGCACCTATTTGGAAGAGGTGGAACAGAACAAGAAGATGCTGGTAAAATTTAACAGGTCAGGCAGCATCCATGGAAAGGGAAACAGTCAACTTTTCCAGGTCTGTGAACTGTTGTCTGGATCTACCCTACTGAACCAACAAGATTACAGAGATAGGGAACATGCACAAAATGCTGGAGGAACTCAACAGGCTGGGCAGCATCTATGGAAGAAAGGTATAGTCAACATTTCGGGCCCATCTCGTCCAGCATTTTGTGTGTGTTGCTTGGATTTCCAGCATTTGCAGATTTTCTCTTGTTTAAGATTAGAATCGTCATGTCATGGAATAATAACAAAGCCACCTAGGAACGAGAAAAGACCACATCAGCTAAACCGCCAGTGGCTCACAGAGGCTAATCAATGCCCCATTCAACAACACCGCTGTAATAATGCAGAGCTATTTTAATCGAATGCTTTCATTACCTGCAAGCAACTCCCAAGAATCAGTGGATTCATTGTTGATTTAAAGAATCTGACAGAGTAACTTTGGAACGCTGTTGGAACACACATTTTAAGATTGATATGTATATGGCCTTGCCAAAAAGCATACTCAGGCTCCTCACAGAACTGGAATTCACATTTGGAATGGCTTGTGAGATTACTACTGCAATGGAAGAGGCATCAAAGAATCAGTCTGGTGCA
The DNA here is from genome assembly GCF_030028105.1 of Mobula birostris. Lineage (NCBI taxonomy): Eukaryota > Metazoa > Chordata > Chondrichthyes > Myliobatiformes > Myliobatidae > Mobula > Mobula birostris. Next base: position 20,155,083 of record NC_092391.1, on the reverse strand, counting down.
GGAGACAGATGTGTGAGTTGTTCAGTGTACAAATGGTGGCAACATCTTCATCGGGCCTTCGTCACTGATGTCAAGCATTAACCCCGTTTCCCTCACCGCAAAAGCTGCCTGACTTGCAGAGCGTTTTCAATATTTTCAGTTTTGAGTTCAGATTTCCACCATCTGCTGTTTTTATTTTGCTTTTCAAAAACGTTGTCCTGAAAGAAAAAAATTAAGTCTGTGCTCTTTGACTAACCAAGATATTAAGCCAAGTGATGAAACCTCCGGAAATGCCAACTCAGGCTGAGAGTATTTAAACTTCTCATCCAAGTGCTCATCGCCACCCTTACACCGTTGGTCACACAGAGCAATGGCAGGAGGGAGCAAAAGAGCTTGTTTTGCTGTCGTTGCTTTGTTCCTTACTGTGTTCATTGTTCTTCTGCCCAGCATGGCTGGCATCAGAATGTGTGGTGACACTCGTGGTCTGCCCCCAGCACACCCCTAGGTTGTGCTGGTTGTTATCAAAATGACGCCATTCACTGCACGTATGATTTTTGCACACCAACTGATGGATCTTTGACAATCTGTCAAAGCAACTTTTCTGACCAACATGTTATAAACTTCTAATTTTTCAAAGAATATGGCAGAGAGAAGTTGGATTAAGAATTGGCACTGTGCTTTTTCTCTCGACACAGACTTGGCTCTGTACGTTCTAACAATGCCTAGAGAGATTTCAATGACCAATGACCACAGGTGAGTAGAAACAGAGAAAACCTACAGCACAATACAGGCCCTTCAGCCCACAATGCTGTGCCGAACATGTACTTACTTTAGAAATTATCTAGGGTTACCCATAGTCCTCTATTTTTCTAAGCTTCATGTACCAATCCAGGAGTCTCGTAAAAGACCCTGTTGTATCCGCCTCCACCACTGTTGCCGGCAGCCCATTCTACGTGCTCATCACTCTCTTCGTAAAAAAACTTACCCCTGACATCTCCACTGTAGCTACTTCCAAGCACCTTAAAACTGTGCCCTCTCGTGTTAGCCATTTCAGCCCTGGGAAAAAGCCTCTGACTATCCACATGATCAATGCCTCTCATCATCTTATACACCTCTATCAGGTCACCACTCATCCTCCGTTGCTCCAAGGAGAAAAGGCCAAGTTCACTCAGCCTGTTCTCATAAGGCATGCTCCCCAATCCAGGCAACATCCTTGTAAATCTCCTCTGCAACCTTTCTATAGTATCCACATCCTTCCTGTAGTGAGGTGACCAGAACTGAGCACAGTACTCCAAGTGGGGTCTGACCAGGGTCCTATATAGCTGTAACGTTACCTCTTGGAGATAAATGCTGAGGAACAGGAAGTCCTGTGCAGACCATAATACATAGGAGCAGAATTAGGCCATTCAGCCCATCGAGTCTGCTCTGCCATTCAATTATGGCTGATTTATTTTCCCTCTCAACCCCATTTTCCTGCCTTCTCTATGTAACCATTGATGTCTTTACTAGTCAAAAACCTACTGTATCAACCTCTGCTTTAAATATACCCAATTACTTGGCTTCTACAGCATCTGTGGCAATGAATTCCACAGATTCCTCCTCATCTCTGTTATAAATGGATGTTGTTCCATACTGAGGCTGTGCCCTCTAGTCCAAGACTCCTCACTATTGGAAACATCTTTTCCATGTCCACTCTATCAGGCCTTTCAATATTTAGTAAATTTCAGTGAAACATTGCCCCTCCCCCTCCTCCATTTTTCTAAATTCCAGCGACTGCAGGGCCAGATCCATCAAACACTCTGGGTACATTAACCCTTTCATTCCTGGGATCATTCTTATAAACCTCCTCTGGACCATCTCCAATACCAGCATATCCTGCCTTAGATATGGGGCCAAAACTGCTCACAATCAACCACTGTGCTGTATAGTGAGTTTATTTTGCTGTGATGGATCCTCAGACTCACCAGTCCAATGAGTTAAACAGCTGTAACTAACACAAATCTCTGCACGTGCAAGTTCAGGGCCTTTGAGTGTAAGATTATTAACCCCACGCTGAATGCAGGTTACCCAAATCGCAACAGAAAAGTCCAAGACTATCCAGATTCCTCCAGGTTAATCACAACCATTCAGGTACATGTGATTGGTTGATGTTATTTCACCAGGCAGAAAGGGAACCAATGTTACGCACCCATTCTCTATCACCATAGCAACAGATGACAAAATCCACCTACAGGCCTCTGGGTTGGTTAGCAATATAGCAGGGGCCCTGTCTTTAGAGCTCTAACCAGGGACGATATTATATCACACATTGTAACAACAGCTGCCAGAACTAATTTGTAGAAACAGTTTAATTGCAAAGACTCGTGACTAGCAATAGCCCAGGAGAAAAGATTCCAGGGTTTACTCACCTCCCTGTCACATCGCCAACATTCAAACTGGCATCTTATTCCAGCAAATCAACCCGTGCTTCTGGTGATTCTGGTGATTCTGGCAACCAGAGCTAGCAGGCAACTCAACAAGGCATAGCTGACCCCGTTGCCAGATACTGGGCAATCCTGTCCACTCACCAGCGTGAACCCCAGCCCTACCCCTAGACTGGCTGAGCTACCACAGGAAAGCAGCGTCCACCATCAAAGACCCCCAGCATCCAGGCCACGTCCTCTTCTCACTACTACCATCGGGCAGGAGGGTACAGGGGCCTAAGGTCCCACACCACCAGGTTCAGGAACCTCCTGAATCACCATGGAAAACTTCAATCACTACTCTGACTGTCTCTACAACCTATAACTCACTTTCAAGGACCCTGTACAATTCATGTTCTCAGTATTATTTTTTATTTACGCAGTCCGTCTTCTTTTACACATCAGTTATTTGTTAGTCTTGATCTGTTTCCCTATCGCTTTTCCTAAAATTGTATTGTATTTCCCTCTTTCTGCCTGCTGTAAATGCTTGCCAGAGTGTGAATCTCGTAGTAGTATGTACTGTATGTAAATTGATGATACATGCACTTTGAACTTTGAGCTTGCCTGCTCGTCGTACTCCCTCCAGAAACACTCACGTTATTAAAGGGCCTCCAACCTGACGATTGAACATCGACTTTTTTTTTTAACTTCTGGTAATTTCTCCCCCTCCTCCTCCTCTCTTTTTCCGTTACCCATTCTGGCTCCCCTCTCACCTCTTTCTTCTCCTCACCTGCCCATCACCTCCCTCTAGTGCCCCTCGTCCTACCCTTTCTCCCATGGTCCACTCTTCTTTCCTATCGATCCTTTCTTCTTCAGCCTTTACATTTACACCTATCTCCTCCCAGCTTCTTACAACCCCTCTCCTGGTTTCACTGACCATCAGCAACTCGTACTCGTCCCCTCCCTCCTCCCATCCCCACCTTCATATTCAGTCTTCTTCCCCCTTCCTTCCCAATCCCGATGAAGGGCCTCAGCCTGAAATGTTGACTCGTTATTTCTTTCCATACATGTCGCCTAACTTGCTGTGTTCATCCAGCATTTTGTGTTTTAGTCTAGATCTCACGGTAGTGTAGCAGTTAGCGTGACACTACTATGGCTCAATGACCAGAGTTCAGAGTTCAAAGTTCAGTCCCGGCATCCTATGTAAAGAGTCTGTACATCCTCCCCATGCAACATGTGGGTTTCTTCCGGGTGCTCTGGTTTCCTCCCACAGTCCAAAGACGTACCAGCTAGCAGGTTAATTGGTCATTGTAAATTGTCCTGTGATTAGGTTAGGATTAAATTTGGGGTTGTTGGGGGTTACTAGGCAGTGCAGCTCAAAGGACCAGAGGGGACTATTCACACTGCATCTCTAAATAAATAAATAATTTCCAGCAGCTGCAGAATCTTGTGTGTTTATTGTCAAAGGCCTGCTGTCCTTGTGCGCCATTGCCAGACAGGCACAGCTTGCAGCAGCTGCTGTTGACGGCTCCAGTGACCCACCTTCAACACCGCCCGCCTGGAGGTTGCACATTCCTCCTACGACACAAGAGACTGCCAGCTGATCGGACTCCCTCCCACATACCAATGGTGTGTGGGCTGACCCCAGCATCAGCAGTAGAATCTACGGAGGAATTGATGGGAATGCGGAGGGAATAAGGTGAAATTAACGCAGAATTCATGAACGTGAGAACTTAATCAGGAGAATTCTAATGCTTCAGCACTCCTAGATGAAGAGATTTCCCCATCACCTTTGCCCTGGATGTAATTGAGGCAGGTACAAGTGCAACAATTAAGAGGCACTCGGATAGGTACATGGAACGGAGGGGCTTAGACGGTTATGGGCTGAACACAGGCAACTGGGGTAGGCAGGGTGGATGAAAGGCCTGTTTCTGTGTTATACTACTCAATAACTCTATGACTGACTGACCCCTTATTGTGAGATTGTGTGACCCAATTCTATTTATCTCAGCCAACAGAAACAGTGACTACTTTAATTACCGCCTTGAGAATTTTAACAATTTGCAATGACATCACCTTTCAGTCTTTAATACTCAAGACTGCATTGACCTAGTCTGCTCAACCTCCCGTCAATGGACAATCACATATTCTGAGAAACCTTTGCTACACCCTCTTTCACAAATTCGTCCTCCCTTGGTAGCCGGCCAGAACCATACACAATATTCCAGATGTTATCTCACTGTGGCTTTATATAATTGGAGCAAGATGTCTATACTCTTGCTTTCAAATCATTTTACAATGGAGGCATTCATAGCATTTGTCATTCTAACTTTTTTGCTGAACTTGCAATTTAACTTGCATGATTCATGTAAACTGATACCTAGGCAACACCTTTTAATCTCATACCGTTTGAAAAAATACTCAGTCTTTCTATCTTTTTTTCTGCCACTGTAGATGACATAATGCTTTTCTATATTATCTTCCTATCTGCCACGTCCATGTCCATGCACCTAGCCTATCTGTATCCTCGTCCCTCTGCATCCTCCTCACAGTCAACTCAACTAGCATAATTCCATCAGCAAGCCTGTGTACTGGATCTCACTATTCAAACCACTGTTACTGGTGAAGAGCTGGACCCAGCACCAACCCTGAAATAATCCACTGCTTCATAGGCTCCACACCTATGTTACTTGTCTTCATCTTCTTAGGCAAGAGTCAAGGATGGCTTGCTTCCTCTAGGGTTTTGTGGGTTCTGAAGTAATTAGCAGGCCAAACAGGGAGGTGAGAGCTCTTCCAGAAATGGTGAGGGAGGGCATTTTGTGAGCCTGTATGCTATAGACCATAAGATATACAGCAGAATTAGGCCATTTGGCCCATCAGTTCTGCTCTGCCATTTCATCATGGCTGATCCATGTTCCCTCTCAGCCCCAATCTCACGCCTGCACCCCGTATCCCTTCATGCGCTGACTAATCAAGGATCTATCAACCTCTGCCTTAAATAAACCCAATGACTTGTCCTCCACAGCCGCCTGTGGCAATGAATTTCACATGTTCACCACTCCCTGGCTTAAGAAATTCCTCGTCTCTGTTCTAAAAGGATGCCCCTCTATTCTGAGGCTGTGTCCTCTGGTCTTAGACTTCACCACAATAGGAAACATCCTATCCACATCCACTGTATTGAGGGCTTTCAACATTCAATAGGTTTCAATGAGGTCACCCCTCATTCTTCTGAATTCCAGAATATAGTGTGCTCTGAGTCATTTAGACTGGGCTTCTGATGAATGGACTTACTATTCTCAATGTCATCTTCAGTGCTCCTCCACTTTGGGGAGGCATGGTCCAGTCGTTGCATTTTCTTCAGGAGACTTTGAATCTTTATTTTATTTAGAGATATCGTATGGTAACAGTGCCTTCTGGCCCAATGAGCCCGGGCCACCCAATTACATTCATGTGACCAATTAACCTGCTAAACCATACGCCATCGGAATGTGAGAGGAAACCAGGTCTGCTTACTAATCTTTCCCTGTGATAAACCTCAGAATAAAGCATCCATATTAGGAATATTTCACACAAGCAATGTGGCCGGCCTAAAGGAGACAACCGAGTTTAACAAAGGTGTTATCGCTGGGGTTGTTTGGCCAAGTAGAGGGCGCTGATGTTGCTTTGCTAACACAGGCCCTGGGTAATGGATAGATTCCATGGTTACAATTATCCCCCTGTTGATTTTGTCTGCAAGTAGGAAAATATCTAAAATTAGTTGATATGGTTAACATACCTCGACTGTATTACAATGAATGGCACATTACAATAATGAATGGTACATTACAATACTGTAGAGACATGAATAAACTCTTCCCATTCATGCAACACGTGATGCTTGGATTTCCGGCATCTGCAGATTTTTTCTTGTTTGTGATTTGATTTCTTCTCATCCATGGCAGAGTTTGTCATCAAAATGGTTATAATCGACACCTGAACCCGGCTGGAAGCCCAAGAAGAATTTATTCTTCATATACGCCAGGAAAGCACTACATCCCTTTTTCTGTAGAGGCATGTTTACCATCTCAAGGCTGAACACACAGGACTTACGAAAGACCAACTACTGAAGAGAGAGAGAGGGGAAATTATTTCTTCTATAATATTGTTAAATTCAAAAGTCCGACATACTGTATGTACAAATAAAATACATACATATATCAAACCTGAATTTAATAATATTAATGGGAACTCATTTGTATTTATAGACATCCGTTAGTCTCATGAGATCATGGATTTGCGCCTTGGAAGGTTTCCAGGGCGCAGGCCTGGGCAAGGTTGTATGGAAGACCGGCAGTTGCCCAAACTGCAAGTCTCCCCTCTCCACACCACCAATGTTGTCCAAGGGAAGGGCATTAGGACCCATACAGCTTGGCACCAGTGTCATCGCAGAGCAATGTGTGGTTAAGTGCCTTGCTCAAGGACACACACGTTGCCTCAGCCAAAGCTCGAACTAGCGACCTTCAAATCACTAGACGAACGCCTTAACCACTTGGCCACGCACCAACACTCATTTGTATGTATAGGTGCATATTAGTTGGGTGAGGACAGCCTGTACTTCCAGTCAGTTTAAAGTAGGAGTTCCCTCAGTTAATGGTAGGGTCCATGGCATAAGAAGGTTGGGAACCTCTGGTTTGAAGGATTTTTGCAGAGATAGTGTGGGTGTATTTTCCCCAACACCTTGAGGTGTCTGCCGTAAGCAGTATGGAAATTTGAAGGACAGCAGTGATCACCGCTACCTGGTGGACCACAGTCTTAATCTTCAGACACCCTTTTCCCCAATCATTCCAAGCCTGTGTTGGCATATAGAAAGTAATGATGAATCTTATCATGGACATCTGCCTTCACTGAGAGGTGGCTCCAAGGTGTGGGGCATGGTTTCCCAGTTTACTGGCAAAGGGGTACCACCACTCCATGTTACCCTTAAATAAGCTGATTTACTGATACCCCTCTTACTGTCTTTTCTCAGTCTACAACCAGATCGCAGCCTCTGCTTTCATAGTCTGCTTATTTCAGAATTAAGAATATGGTCTCAGGTTAGATTATATGACTTTCAATCTTGATGTAAAATTCTATCATGTGATTGCTGTACCCTAATGGCTTTTTAATGCCAGCTCATCAATTAACTTTTTTCATTACATTACCAGATCTAAAATAACCTACAGCAGTTCTTCATCATATGCTGACCTAGATAACTCTTCTATCAAGAATTATTTTCATCCTTTTAGCACTCATTTGGTTTGCCAGTCTTTATAGAGTCATGGAAAAGTACAGCACAGAAACAGACCCTTCAGCCCATCTAGTCCATGCTGAACCATTTAAACTGCCTACACCCACTGACCTGCAATGGGACCATAACCCTCCATATCCCTACTATCCATATACCTATTCAAACTTCACTTAAAACACTGAAATCAAGCTTACATACACCATTTGTGCTGGCAGTTCATTCCTCACTCTCACTACCCTCTGAGCGAAGAAGTTTCCCCTCATGTTCCCTTTAAACTTTTCACCCTTAACCTCCAGTTGTAGTCCCACCCCTCAGTGGAAAAAGCCTGCTTGCATTTACCCTGTCTATACTCCTCACAATTTGTGTACTTCTACCAAATCTCCTCTCAATCTTCTACATTCCAAGAAATAAAGTCCAAACCTGTTCAATCTTTCCTTCTAACTCAGGTCCTGCAGACTAGGCAACATCCTTGTCAATTTCCTCTGTACTCTTTCAACATTTACATCTTTCCTGTAGGTAGGTGACCAAAACTGCACACAGTACTCCAAATTAGACCCCATCAATGTCACCAATTTTATATAGATAAAAATCCTTGTGTACTGTGGTGGTTTAAGCTTCCCCATTAGATGCAATAGCCATTGCTGTTTGAGGCCACTGTTGCAGTCCTGAAGAAAGGTCTCGGACTGAAATGTAAAAGGTTTGATCATTTTCATGGATGCTGCCTGATCTGCTGAGTTCCTCCAGCATTTTGTATGAGTTGCTTTGGATTTCCAGCATCTGCACATTTTGTTCATGCTCACTTTTGTATTCTACCCCTTGCTGTTTCATAGCTCCACCCAGGCTGATACTGCTCGATTTTCTGAGCTCAGCTCCTTCCCTCAACCACCTTCACACCCACATCAGAGCAAGCTCACCTCCTTTTACATTTCAACATCTCTTCCCAAAATTAATTCCCTTCTTTGGCCACTTTGCAATTGCATCTTCATAATGGCCATGAGAGGGAATTGGTTTGTTTCTATTAGTGTCATTCATTCAGCTACTTTGTTAAATATGTTACATCCATTCAGATAAGCAGCCTTCAGCTTCTCTTTGTATCTGAAGGTACACTCTTACATCTGTTGGCAGTCATCCTTCCTGACTGTCTCCAGTGATCCGTTCCCCATTTTGCTACCCTATGTTATCGCTTTCTCTTCAACTCTCAAAATTCAAATAAAGAGAAGGATTAGCTTCATTTGTCACATGTACATCAAAACATACAGTGAAATGCGTCATTTTGTGTCAATGACCATCACAGTCCGAGGATTGTGCTGGGGGGGGCAGCCCACAAGTGTCGTCACGGCTCCAGCGCCAACAGAGCATGCCCACAACTCATTAACCCTAACCATACATCTTTGGAGAGTGGGAGGAAATCCGAGCACCTGGAGGAAACCCACATGGTCATGGAGAGAACGTACAAACTCCTCACAGACAGCGGAGGGAATTGAACCCAGATTGGGCGATTTCTGGGGCTGTAAAGCTATACGCTAGCCACTACACAACCATACTTCCTAATACCCAACTAAAGCCCTACTTATTTAAATCAATGGCTCCATTTTATCATCAAACCCTGTCAGTTCTGTAAGGGAAGCCAAACAAATGTTCACACAAGCCCAGTTAATGCATTCATATCAGGAAGCATCTTTATGTCAAAACAGAGCGGGGAACCATCCTTTGAAAATAAATCAGCAGCAAAGAGACAAAAAGATTCAGAACACCATTGAGCCCAGCCCAAGCAATCCACCCGTGGAGATCTACTTCATAAATCCAAGTGCACATGAATTATCTTGATTTTGTTTTAGCTATGATTCTAAATATTCTCCACTTATCTAAGGTTTGCAGTTTTGCACTGCGGCTTTAGGGAGCTGCAGTAACTTCACAACTCGTCTGATGGCGCTGCTGAGCCACTTAGATTATATCCAGCCTCGATAGAAATCTGCTTTTATTGCATCTTTCCTCTGCTCCCCTGTCCTCATATCTTTTCCAAGCTAGTACTAAAATAGCCAAAGAAACAAAGCAGAAGCCAATGTGCTCTGTTTGCCAGAGAAAGCAGGATCTCCCAGTGGCCACACATTTTAATTCCACTACCCATTCACATTCTGATATGTCTATCCACGGCCTCCTGTACTGTCAAGGTGAAGCCACACTCAGGTTGGAGGAACAACACCTTATATTCCGTCTGGGTAGCCTCCAACCTGATGGCATGAACACTGACTTCTCTAACTTCCGTTAATGCACCACCTCCCCTTCGTAGCCCATCTGCTATTTATTTATTTATTTATTTATTATTATTATTATTAATTTTTTTCTCTCTCTCTCTCCTTTTTTTCCCTCTGTCCCTCTCACTATACTCCTTGCCCATCCTCTGGGCTTCTCCCCTCCCCCTTTCTTTCTCCCTAGGCCTCCCGTCCCATGATCCTTTCCCTTCTCCAGCCTGGTTTCCCTTTTGCCAACACCTGTCCAGCTCTTAGCTCCATCCTTCCCCCTCCTGTCTTCTCCTATCATTTCGGATCTCCCCTCCCCCTCCCACTTTCAAATCTCTTACTAGCTCTTCCTTCAGTTAGTCCTGACGAAGGGTCTCGGCCCGAAACGTTGACTGTACCTCTTCCTAGAGATGCTGCCTGACCTGCTGCATTCACCAGCATTTCTTGTGTGTGTTGCATGAATATGGGTTTCAGATTCTGATGAATAAACTCCACGATAAGAGGGTTTGAGCATCTGCATGCTGATTTATCATTTAAGAACACAAGAAATAGGAGCAGACCATCTGGCCCGTCAAGGCTACCCCGCCATTCAATAAGATCATGGCCAATCTGACCATCAACTCATCTCCACCTACCTGCCTTTTCTCCTACTTATTTCCACTACTATGCAAAAATCTAGCTACCTTGTCTTAAATATATTTATTGAGGTAGCCTCCACTGCTTTATTGGACAGATAATTCCACAGATTCATCACCTTCTGGGAAAAGTAGTTTCTCTTCATCTCCATCCTAACTTTCCTCCCCTGAATCTTGAGGCTATGTTCCCTAGTTCTAGTCTCACCTACCAGTGAAAACACCTTTCCTGCCTCTATCTCATCCATCCCCTTCATAATTTTTTATGTTTCTATAAGATCTCCTCTTATTCATAAGAATTCCAGCGAGTACAGTCCCAGGCGACTCAATCTCTCCTCATAGTCTAACTCCCTCTTCTCTGGAACCAACCTGGTGAACCTCCTCTGCACCACCTCCAAAGCCAGTATATCCTTCCTCAAGTATGGAGACCAGAACAGCACACAGTACTCCAGGTGCAGCCTCACCAGTACCCTGTACATTTGCAGCATAACCTCCCTGCTCTTAAGTCCAATCCCTCCAGTAATGAAGGCCAACATTCCATTTGCCTTCTTGATAGCCTGCTTCACCTGCAAACCAACCTTTTGTGATTCATGCACAAGCACTCCCAGGTCCCTCTGCACAGCAGCATGCTGCAATCTTTTATCATTTAAGTAATAATCTGTGGATGATTTCACATTTACCAACATTGTACTCCGTCTGCCAGACCCTTACCCGTTCATTTGACCTATCTATATCTCTTTGCAGACTCTCCATATCCTCTGCACAATTTGCTTTTCCACTCAATTTAGCGTCACCCAGGTATCCCAAAACTCAGCTTTCTATTAGTTAACCAATCCTCTGCCCATGCTAATATATCACCCCCAGCACTCTGCATCCTTATCTTATGGATAAGTCTTTTATGTGGCACCTTATCGAACGCCTTCTGGAAATCCAAGTAAATAACGTCCATCTGTTCTCTTCTATCCACTGCGCTCATTATATCCTCAAAGAACTCCAGTAAGTCTGTCAAACAGGAGCTGCCTTTACTGATTCCATGCTGTGTCTGCATGATGGATCCATTTCGTTCCAAATGTCTCGCTATTTCTTCTTTAATATTAGCTTCAAGCATTTTCCCAACTACAGATGTTAAACTAAATGGCCTATAGTTACCTTCCTTTTGCCTACATCCTTTTTTGAACAGTGGCGTGACATTCACCATCTTCCCATCCGCTGGGACCTGCCCAGAGTCCACAGAATTTCGGTAAATTATCACCAAAGCCTCTACTATAATGTCTGCCATTCCTTTCAGTACCCTGGAATGCATTCTATCAGGACCAGGGGACTTGTCTATCTTTAGGCCCACAAGTTTGCTCAGCACTACCTCTTTAGTGGAAGCTATTGTATCGAGGTCGTCACACCCCATCACATCCATATCATATCTCTTTGGCATGTTAGATGTGTCCTCCACCGTGAAGACCAACACAAAATAGTCACTCAAAGCCTCAGATATTTCCTCATTACTCAAAATCAATTCCCCCTTGGCCTCCAAGGGACCCATGTTCACTTTAGCCACCCTTTACCGCTTTATATAACTATAAAAACTTTTACTATCCATTTTTATATTTTGTGCTAGTTTATTTTCATAATCTATCTTCCCTTTCTTAATTGCTCGCTTGGTGGTTCTTTGTTGGTTTTTAAAGTTTTCCAAGTCTTCCGGTTTCCCATTTGTTACCACACTGATAGCCATTCCTTCAGCTGACTGGAACATCTGGAATTCTTTTTATAAGCTCTTACACCTCTCCTCCTTTATTTTCAATAGGAGGGAGAGATGAGGGGCCAGTCATTTGAAACAGAGGTTCATGGAAATTTCTTCTCACAGAGACAGGTGAATCTCGTGAGTTTTCTGCCCTCAGAGTTATGGAGGATAAATTATTAGAAATATTGTAAGTTTGGAAAATTGGAGGATTTAGGACACAGAGGAGGAGTTAAGGCCAGGAGTAGATCAGCTGTGATCATATTGAGAGGCAGGAGAGGCTTGAGGGGCCAAGTGGCCTATTCCTGCTCCTATTTCCTTGCATTCTAGACAACAGAGCAAAACTAACCTTAATAATTTGGTTGTTCCCGTGAAATGAACCGGGCATCGTGGTTATAATCTGCTCCTTAACAGTCTGTCCAGTTATAGGAAATTATTTTGGCTGAATTTACACCAACACTTTTCCTAATGATGTGCCCCATCATTTATGCTAGGATACTGCAAGTCAGAAGCTGGGCATTGTATCCCATATCTCCCCAAACCTCACCGACTACATGAAGGATTCAGCAACATTTGCACAGTAGTGCAGTGGTTAACACAACACTTTCACAGTACCAGCAACCCGGGTTCATTTCCTGCCACTGTCTGAGGGAGTTTGTACGTTTTCCCCATGACTGTGTGGGTTTCCTCCGGGTGCTCTGGTTTCCTCCCATACTCCAAAGGCATACTGGTTGGTAGGTTGATTGGTCATTGTATATTGGCCCATGATTAGGCTAGGGCTATTCTAGGGGTTGCTAGGCTATATGACCAATAGGGCTGGAAGGGCCTGTTCTATGCTCTATCTCAATAAATAAATACATTTTCAAGGAGCAGGAGATGGTCACTCAGCAAGTCCATCCTGCCATTTAATTCCTGTGCCAGTTCTCCATTGTCCTCAATTCCCTGATATGTAAAAACTATATTTACTTCCTGTGTGAATACCCCAATAATGACCCAAAGGTAAGCATTCAGCTGCACCTCCACATCGTTAAAACTGCCCATTTTCAGTTCTGTAGCCTCAGCCAGTGCCAGCCCCTGCCTCTGCTCATTTACAGCAAAAGGTCTCATGCATACTATTAGACCTTGCTTCTGACAACCCCTCTCATTCATCCTCTGTGTCATGACATCTTCAAAACAGAGCCACCCATGTCCCAACTTGCACTTTGGGGGCAAGATTACTCAATTCTAACTTAAATACTAAAATCTTAACATTCTTACTCTCATATTCAAATCTCTCCATCTTTCATTTTCTTCAGCCCCGCATCACTCAGATCTTTTGCTCCTCCATTTTTGTTTGGATTCACATCCTGCAATTTAATTGTTCCTCCACAGGGAACTTCCCAAACCTCACTCTCTGTTTCCCACGTCCCCAAATCCTCATTGTTTCAGATTTCCTTAAAGCCTACCAGTCTGGTCAGAATGTGGGCCAATCACCCTACAATGTCTTCGTGTGGCTCAACGTTAAACTACCCTCGTGTAACATGGAAGCAGGTTGGCAGGTTTGTTGAGTGAGACAGAAGACGCGGATTACAAATAAGGATGTTATTCATTTATTTACAAACAGTAAAAGATTCAACCAGACATTGAAGACTCCAAAGTTACACAAACTACAAAATGAAACATTGAACAAACAGATACTTAGCTAAGAGTGCGCTCAGGCCTTCTAAGTCTGCAGCATGCTTTCCCAATGGTTCTTCTGCACTGGTCGTGATCTCAGAGTGAAGCACGCCCTAGGAACAGAGGGAGAGGGCAAACGGCTCGCATGTGCTATCGTCATACCCGTGAGGTGCCTGAAACCGAACAGTGATGCCGTGGCACACAAGGCAGCCAATGGGAAACAGCTGCTGCATCCTTCAAACAGACCAATTGATGGCCAGCATGATGGAAGCAGCTTTCGACCAACAAGTAAACTAACCTCCACATAACACCTAGATAACACGCCTGTAAGGTACTTCCCTCGTCAAAAGACGTGAATGTTGATGCTGAAACCCGCCTCGCTTTAAGTACTCCCTGCTAACATAAGAGTGCAGAAATGACTTATGATTTATTAAATGACTATTTAATAAATTTATTTGTAGGTTCATCAAATTATTTTGCAACAGATTTTAAGCTGAAAGACAAATACGACAGTTACGTCTGGTGAATGAATCAACATTTGATATTTCCAATTGGATTGCCACAATGAAATTTCTAGTTCTATAATTGTTTGTCATCTGCAGCTCAATTCAAACTTTATCCAGCATTTAGCATAGAATTCCCTCCCCCCACCCCCACTAAACCGAATCTCTTATTCAAATTTACTTGGCACAAAATGACTGAACTCTCAGAAGTGGTTTCCAACGCAAAAGCAAAACTCTCCTCATCGGTATAAGATGTCTAGATGGTTGTATTCTGCAGTTCAGAATCTTGAAGGCAGAGTGTTTGTTAGGCAGACGGCAGATTAGTTTGGAGTCCATGAGAAGCTAGGTCGGTGTTATTCTCATTATTAGGAGATACAACATGGTAACAGGCCCTTCTGTCCAAACAAGCCCGCACCGCCCAATTACACCCCGTGACCAATTAACCTACTAACCTGTAAATCTTTGGAATGTGGGAGGAAACACACGAGGTCACGGGGAGAACGTAGACACTCCTTACAGACAGTGGCAGAATTGAACCCGGGCTGCTGACACTGTAATTAGCATTACACTAACCGTTACACAACTGCGTCATCCCAAATATGCTCAGGGTACAGCCTTAGTTGTCTCCCCCTTAAATAATATCTTACTATTTCAGAAGAACTGTCCTGGATCCAGAATGCAAGAGCAATTATGAAGAAAGCACGGCAGCGCCTCTACTTCCTTAGAAGCCTGTGGAGATTAGGTGTGACATCTAAAACTTTTGCAGCCTTCTATAGGTGTGTGGAGGAGAGTGTATTGACTGGCTGAATCACATCCTGGTATGGAAACACCAATGCCTTTGAACGGTAAATCCTACAAAAGGTAGTGGATTCGGCCCAGTACATCACAGGCAAAGCGCTCCGACCATGGAGCACATCTACATGAAACGCTGTCGTAGGAAAGCAGCATTTATCACCAGAGATCCCCTCCACCCAAATCATGCTCCCTTCTCACTGCTGCCATCAGGCAGGAGGTACAAGAGCCACAGGGTCAAGAACAGTTACTACCCTTCAACCATCACACTCTTAAATAAAAGGAGATAACAACACTCACTTGCCCCATCATTGAAATATTCCCACAATCAAGGTCTCTTTATCTGATGCTCTCCTTATTTATTGCTATTTAATTGTATCTGTATTTGCACAGTTTGTTGTCTTCTGCACTCCAGTTCATTTTTCATTGATCCTGATACCATCACTATTCTATAGGTTTGCTGAGTATGCCCACAAGAAAATGAATCTCATGGTTGTACATGATGACATGTATGTACTAAGGTAATAAAATTTACTTTGAACTTTAATATCTAATGGCAAACTGGATGTTTGAGCCGATAAGCAATGCTGTAGTGTTTGACTTCATTGGTTGTCACTTCTCGAGAAGTAAAAAGGTAGGTGACAGGCAAACCACCAAGTAGTTTTTCAGTTTATGCAACAAGCGAGGATAAACCTTGATCTGCAAATTACTTAGCCACTTAGAAGTGGTTTGGGAATAATCGACATTCATAGTTCACGATGAGAGAAATATCAGCCTCACAGTAGCGAAGCGGTTAATGCGATGTTACTAGAGCTCGGGGCATTGGAGTTTGGAGTTCATTTCCGACATCATCTGTAAGGAGTTTGTATGTCCTCTCCGTGAACGTGTGGGTTTCCTCCGGGTGCTCCGGTTTCCTCCCACAGTCCAAAGACGTACCAGTCAGTAGATTAGTCAGCCATTGTAAATTGTCCTGTGATTAGGCTGGGATTAAATCAGTCGGTTGCTGGCGGCACGGCTTGAAGGGCCAAAAAGGCCTTTTCCACGCTGTATGTCTAAATAAATTAAAAATAATCTCAATATGGGCATCACTGGCATTACGATGTAACAACTGAATACAAGATGTGAATTAACTGGGAAGTGTTTATGTGCTATGGTCGGTTATGTACACTTCACATTTGGTTATGGAGTGGAACAGATGAGAGTACGGCACTGGCTCTGCTGCCAGATTAGCAGTTCCATCAGTTTAATCCTTCCTGTAGTAGATAAGGGAAGATAACTCTATGTAAAACTATTCATTAACGTCTTTGCGTTAGCAAAATACTGATGACCTAATTGTTATGAAGATTGTACCACGTCTTGGGCTGTCAATCAGAAAAGACTGTGACACCCTAGGTGTGAGAGAGAAAGAGTGAGGTTTATCAATCTCTTATGTGCCCTCACAGAATGCCGGGAAACACTCTGAAATGTGGTCACTGAGATCAAGTAAACCTGGTAGTGATGTTAATTAGGGAATAAACATTGGAAAACATGCTGGAAAGAATTCCATTTGTTTCCAAAAGCCGTGGCATACAGTGTTTTTCAAATACATTAGAAGGCATTTCGGGCGGTATTTAATTTAGACATAGTTATATTCATACTTTATTGATCCCAGGGGAAACTGGTTTTCGTTACAGTTGCACCATAAATAATAAATAGTAATAAAACCATAAATAGTTAAATAGTAATATGTAAATTATGCCAGGAACCAAGTCCAGGACCAGCCTATTGGCTCAGGGTGTCTGACCCTCTAAGGGAGGAGTTGTAAAGTTTGATGGCCACAGGCAGGAATGACCTCCTATGACGCTCTGTGTTGCATCGCGGTGGACTGAGTCTCTGGCTGAATGTACACCCGTTCCCAACCAGTACATTATGTAGTGGATGGGAGACATTGTCCAGGATGGCATGCAACTTGGACAGCATCTTCTTTTCAGACACCACCGTCAGAGAGTCCAGTTCCATCCCCACAACATCACTGGCCTTACGAATGAGTTTGTTGATTCTGTTGGTGTCTACTACCCTCAGCCTGCTGCCCCAGCACACAACAGCAAACATGATCGCACTGGCCACCACAGAATCGTAGAACATCCTCAGCATTGTCCGGCATATGTTAAAGGACCTCAGTCTCCTCAGGAAATAGAGACGGCTCTGACCCTTCTTGTAGACAGCCTCGGTGTTCTTTGACCAGTCCAGTCCAGATAAAAATTTCTTTTTATCTAAAGCACAACAATTCTAACAGTGCAGCATTCTCTCAGTACCAGAGTCTGCTGAGGTTCTGGTGACCAAAAGTCTCTAGAGTGCAATTTGAACCCACAACTTAATGACTCAAAAGGCACAAGTAGAACTAAATGAGCAATAGCTAGCTTTGATCTGGTTTGTGCCTGGTTGAAACTTACACTTAACAATACTTAATTCTCACTGTTGGGTAAAACTTCATCCCTTCCGTTACACCAGGGAGTTCCTTAAAAAGCTCCTGAAGGCCATTCAGGACAGGTAACGAGAACAAGCAATGGGTGGCGAGGTGGGGATACGTCCCTACCAAAGGAGGTGTAAGGTGCTCCTTCCCTCTGCTAGCCTGCAGGTCACCCTGGGGCAAGGTGTAGAACCTGCTCAGCCACCCGATCAGGGTCACGAGAAGCCCAGGGAGCAGGTAATGGTTAGTCATATGAGCAACTGGTGCACATCAGAAGTCCTGGTTATGCGACCACTGGCACCAGGCAGACAATCTCCGAAGAGTTTTGATAATGGCTGGGGTCACCCATCTTGTAAAGACACTGCCCAGAAGGCAATAGCAAACCACTTCCATAGAAAAATTTACCAAGAACAATCGTGGTCATGGAAAGACCATGAGCGACCACGTCATGCAACAAGGCACATAAATAGCGAACAAATGAGAACGGGATTGCCAAGGAAATATACGTGGTGTGGAGATCCACAGAACCAAATTCCGGCTTGCTTAATGTCCCACCCAGTTTTTTGCTGGTACTTGCTGCTGGCTTATAATCAGATCACGGTGAAGTTAAACCCTCCAGTTTGGGCCTCGATGCAGTTTTCTGTGATCTGCCATATTTAGGAATGCTTTCAGTACTAGGCCAAGCAGGTTAATTCTGCAGTCTGAAGTGTGTTGTGATTACTGAAGTCAGCGGTCTGGGCACTGGAATAAACTTAACCCCCCCCCCCCCCCCCCACAGAAACTGGACAATTTCAATTCATGTAATTAAATAAATCTAGATTTTTTTAAAAAGATAATTTCACTAGCATGAATAAACACAAGTGATTCTGCAGATGCTGGAAATCCAGAGCAACACACACAAAACGGCGGAGGAACTCAGAAGGTCAGGCAGCATCTATGGAGAGGAATACGCAGTTGACATTTTGGGAAGGGTTTTGGCCCAAAACGTCAACTGTTTATTTCTCTCCATTGATACTGCGTGCCCTGCTGAGTTTCTCCGGCATTTTGTGTGTGTCACACACTAGCATCACTGACTTGCTTACTGACTGTTACGCCACTGGCCAATGAAGGTCCTCCATCTCTGTCTGTCTGTACAGTTATACGCAGAAATAAAAGGATTCTTCATTGTTGTTTCCACAATTCTTTTTTGACTAGTCAGGGTTGTTGGCCCTGAGCTGAACTCCCGAACCTGGAGGACCAGTGGCCCACTCAAAGTCTGGCCTCTACCCTTTGACCTGTTCGGCATGGGTGACCCTAACATAAGCCAAAGCACAAGGCCCTGAGCCCAGCCAACATACTGTAGCTCTCTGGCTCACTGAGGCACACAAACCTCCAAAGCCTACGACGAGGTCGCAATCTTCTTGGAGGTGCAGTAGCACGAAACTGGTTTATTGTGCCCTTCAGGGGAGGAAATCCAACATCTTCATTGGGCGGCCTGTACCTTATCCCTGTCCTGCAGTAAAGTGGTTAATTGTTATCTGCCTCCTCAGTTCGAGGGATGAATAAGAAATATTGGCACTGCAGTGTCTACATCCCAAGAAAGAGTGAACAAAGTGGGTAGGTTCAGCTTATTAATAGTTCTTGGTTAACAGGGAGCAGGTGTCTCAGTGTGCACAGCCCCAGAGTCAGGGGGTTTGGGTTTCAGTCTCGCTTCTGATACAAGTACAGGTTTCTAGGTGGGCATGCAGAGGGAGATGCCATCTCTCAGACGAAGTTAATTAAGGGTCCATCTGCTCTCCCCAGTGAAGCATTGAAAATCCCACCACTTCAAAACAGCATTGCCCATTCTCTCTCCCTAAAAACATCAATAAGAATTAGATTACCTCATCATTATCATATTGATTAGAGAGAGAGAGATTAGCCTTATTGGCCATATGTACAATGAGATGTGTCATTTGCATCAAGTCAAATTGGTTGGATGTTGTCACAGAGAAACCGGGGATTCCTACAACAGCAGCTGTATTCAGATGTACAAGGCTAAAAAAAGGCTGAATTTATTGTCATAGATGTGTCCAAAGGGACAAGAAAATATGAACTAGCAGCAGCATCACAGGAACAGAGCATCTGATAAGTAGCATTCAGATGAAAAATATAAATTAAGCATATATTAGTGAAAATATAATTGGAACAAAAACAAAGTCTGCTTTAGTGCAAATTATTCAAAAGTGATCATAGCTGTCAAGGATAACTGACCATAACACTATATGTAACCACCACCTTCTCCTTCTCCGGAAGGTGGGAAAGAGCGAAGGACAACAACGTGTGTGTAATCCAAGGTCAGGATGCAGTGAAGTTACTCTGGCACACTGAAACCCCCTAATTATGGGAGCACCTTCAGCAGCAAAAGTGAAACAGCTTGTCCTACACACAGCAACACTTGGCCCACACCACTCAGGTATGGGCTAATGAGTGACAGGTTTCACTGCAAGTTAACCGTGCAGTCAGAAGTGCTGCGGTTAATTGTGATGGGCTAATATGGGGTCAATATTTTTTTTAAATCACTGGAATGCCAGGCTATGAGCATTCCCAACAAGAAAACCATCTGACCACCTACTCTCACTGATAATACGTCAACAAATCTCCCCACATCAACATCTTGGGATCACAGCTGACCAGAAGCTCAATCTAAAAGCCACATAAATATCGTGGGTATTTGAGCACACCAAGGGCTCGTGAGTCTGTGGTGAAGGACTCCCCTCTTTTCCCTCCTCCCACCTACGAATTACAAGCTGGGAGTGTGATGGAACATTCTCCACTTGCCTGGAAGAGTGTAGCACCAGCAACTCTCAAGGAGTCCATACCATCCTGCAGAAATCAACCCATTTAAACCTTCAACCATCCCTGATTATTCATTCCCTCCACTATCAGAACATCAGCATAATACACCATGGTTACTCAAGGAGACTATTCCCACAGGACTGCCCAAGCCCACTACTCCAACAAGAAGGACAAGGGCACAGAATCACCAGCACTGGCAGGTACCCACCAAATCACACACCAGCTTGACTTGGAAATCCAATTGTACGTCCCTCATTGTTGTTGGATCTAAATCCCATTCCTCCCCCACCCCCGACAACACTGCAGGGATATCAACACCAGAAGTGGTTCCAGGAGGTGGCTTGCCCAGAATAATAAGGGATGGGCACTGAGCGCTGGTCTTAGCAGCGACATCCAGATACTGAGAGAGAATTTTAAAAGGCACAATCACCACATCTCGCAGCCGGGGTTTTCTGTTAACATTCTGGGGCTCCTATAGGGATAGGGACATCATGAACTGACTGGATGTCATCCCCCACCTGTCCTCAGGATCAAAGCTGAATTTTGTCACGGTTCTGAGCACCAACAGTGGGGGAATTTGGTTCTCAGGCAATCAATCCTGACCACCATCCCTCACCAGGATCCATAAGCACATATATCAAAAGGAGACTACAGGGAAGAAAGGGAAAAGTACATTTTCTCTGATTATTTTAATCTTATGATTTAAAATTGAGTATTGTCGGTTTTGTTTGTTCATCTATATTTGTAATATTTTTAAAATAAAAGAACTATTGGTCAGTTTGTTTTTTTGTAACTAAACAGTGAATGACATAAGTAACATTGAAGATCAAAGCAGGGAGCACACCTTTGCAGTTTCTCAATAGTTTGTGAAAGGTGACGCGGTGCTGACCCATTACACTGTCCTGGGTTCTACCACTCCTGGCCTGCTGAGCAATTTAGGCCAACCAGTTCACTCCTCCAGCTCTGCGAGGTCTAGTTCCACGAGAGAATGGCAATGCTGGCAGCACACGGCAGGAGGTGGTGCCACTGGGATGTCCGGAAAACCCAGCTCCTCATTTGAGGGATACAAGCGAGGTTCCCTCTGCTGTTGGTGAGCGAAGGGCATTGTGTGGGGGCAGGGGGTTTGTTTACACAAATGCTTCATTTAGTCTGAATGGAGGAAAGTGCCTTCCTGGTAACTTTGCACTCCATATCCTGATGGGATGCATCCCAAGGTACTGAAAGAAACAGCGGAAGTTATAGTAGACACATCTCTGATAATTTACCAAAATTTTCTGTACTCTGGGCAGGTCCTGACAGATTGGAAGGCGGCAAATGCAACACCACTGTTTAGAAAGAGGATGCAGGCAAAAGGTGGTTGACTATAGGCCAGTCAGCACAACGGCCATCATCGGGAAAATGTTTGAAGCTATCATAGAGGAACAAGTAGCAAAGCAACTGGATGGAAGTGCGTAATTCTATCAGGCATACATGGCATGGATTCATGAAGGGCAGGTCCTGTTTGACAAGCTTACTTGAGTTTTTTGGCAATGTAATGAGCGCAGTATATAAAGGGGAACATATGATTGTTGTATACTCAGATTTAAAGAAGGTGTTCAATAAGGTGCTGTATAAAATATTTATGCACAAGTCACGCATGTATGGAGTAGTTATAATATATTAGCATATATAGAGGATTAGTTAACCAACAGGGCAGAGAGAGGGGAATAAGGTTTTGTAACTGCAAAATATAAAGACTAATTGAAAGGAGAACAAGGGAGCCGGAAGATAAGCATGTGCATATTCACTTTTACTTTGTGAGGTGTGCACATATGATGTGGTAGCATCATAACATATGCAATTCATGTATTTTTTACATACAACCTAGAGTGAATTATTTAAACGAACAAGAATGCTTAGTCAATATAACAAATGCTTTTACAATATTACTCAAATACTACTTAAATATTAAATACACAACACTCCTCCCTGCTTTGCTACAAACTCCAACTCAATATAGATTGCATTTCAACATTATATACTGCATATACACACACACATACACACAGTATACTATATAATACAACTACTATATAGCCATCCACAGCACAGTAAATTTTAAAATTTCCCATTCAGACCTAAATATTTAAATCACTGTGGAAGATTTCTTACTCTTGGAGGATAACACCTTTCCTGACAAGGGAGGTCACTCTGCTTGGCAGGTGAGACTCGTGGCTGTGAAACAATCTCAGGTTCTGGGGCCTCCTCCAGGGTGGGACTGCAAGATGTGGTTCTGACAACTCTGGGCATGTTGGCATCCTGACCAGTGCACGACAATCTTCCCTGGACAATGCGGCTCATAATGTGAGTGCAGTGTCTGATGTCATCATTTCCTTCACCTTTTTGAAAGCCACTTCACACTGCTTTGTCCATTGCCGTTTCTTCCCGATCTGTAGTGAGTTGGGGTGGGGGGTGGGGGAGCACAGTACCCAGGTTTGGCAGGATCCTGTTACAGTAATTGACAAATCCTAAGAAGTACCACAACTGTGACCACAACCTTTGGCCTTGGGGCAACCACGAAAGCACACTAGTGTAATCCTTGTGCGTCAATGTTGTGATCCCAGTAAGTGATACTTGGTTTAAAGAATTCACACTTGTTGCACCGTGCTCTGATCCCATAATCTTCTAATCTTTTTAACACTGTTGTTAAATTTTAAAGATGTTCCTTGTTATTCTCACTGGTAACAATGATTTCATCCAGGTAACATTAAGATCCTGTACAGCTTTGCAGCACCTGGTCCATAGTTTTCAGCCAGAGTGCACATACAAATGCTCCTACAAAAATAAGCCTATTATAACAATAAAGCCCTTTGTGAGTATTTATGGTGAGAAAAACCTTGGACACTTCTTCCATGTAGGTGGGCCTCAGGTAGGTTCACATTGCTGAAGTGTTTTCCCTCCAGAAAGGGTTGCAAAGGAATTAACTATCCTGGGAAGAGAGTATTGATCTATTTTCAGTGGGTTGATGGTGACCTTAAAACTACCACAGAGCATAAACAGGTTCCATTCAACCTTGGAAAGAATTCCTACAGCCTCCATGTGATTCAGCTCACTGACTACATTATCATGAATGGTACAAGGAACTGGAAAGGCTTTGTAAAAGTTGAGTGTGGTATTTTTATTTAATACTATTTAAGTCCTGACAAAGGGTCTCAGCCTGAAACGTCAACTGTACCTCTTCGTAGAGATGCTGCCTGGCCTGCTGCATTCACCAGCAACTTTGATGTGTGTTGCTATTTAATCCTTGATATGTTTGAATGTTCCAGTGCTATCCTTGAACACTGCTGTGGCACCATCCAGTACCTTTCTCAATTCACTTTTAATTGGCTCTGTTGCATGGGGTGTGGCATGCAAATGATGGATGGATCCCCAATCAAGTTGCAGTTGGCTCAGCCAATCATGTCCCCACAATGCTGCCCCCCCCCCCCATTTTTACCACATACAAGCTCAATATGGTTTGTTGGTTGTTGTATTTCTCCATTATGAATGTCATTCCCACAGGAGCTATCTTTTCTCAGTACAAGTTCTCAGATGGATATCTGCAGGCTTCAGTACTCACAAAGTGCTGGAGGAACTCAGTAGGTGAAGCAGCATCCATGGGAATGAATAAATAGTCAAATTTTCAGGCTGAGACCCCTCATTGGGCCTGGAAAGGAAGGGGCCAGGAACTAGAATAAGAAGGTGCGGGAGGGGAAGGAGTACAAGCTATAAGGTGATAGGTGAGACTAGATGGGTGGGGGAGGGAGGATGCAGTAAGAAGCTGGAAGGTGATAGGTGGAAAAAGTAAGGGGCTGGAAAAGAGGGGATTTGTTAGGAGAGGAGAGTGGACTATGAGAGGAAGAGAAGGAGGAGGGTTAGCGGGGAAGGTCATACGCAGGTGAGAACAGCAGTAGCAAGAGGGAAGCCAGAGTAGGGAATTGAAGAAGAGAGAGTGGTGGGAGGGAGAGAACTACCAGAAGTTGGAGAAATTGGTGTTCATGCCATCGGGTTGAGGCTACCCAGACAAATATGGCTTTAACAGGGATAGAGTTCCTCTTGTTCTCGCCTAGCACCCCATAAGCTTCCACATCCAGCAGATGATTCTCTGCAATTTCCACCACCTTCAAAGGTGCCGACCACTAAACACATCTTTACCTTCCCCTCCCCCCCCCCACTCCCCACTTTCCACAGGGATTGCTCCCTCTGTGATTCCCTCTCCACTAATAATCCCTCCTGGCACTTATCCCTGCACGTGGAAAAAGTGCTACGTCTCCCCATTCATCTCCTCCCTGACCTCCATTTGGGGCCCCAAACAGTCCTTCCAGGTGAGCTAATACTTCACCTGCAAATCTGTTGGGATCATCTATTCTATCAAGTGCTTCTGACGCAGCCTCCTCGACATTGGTGAGACCGCACATAGTTTAGGGGACTGCTTTTTCAAACATCTCAGCTCCATCCACAAAGAGCACAATTTCCCGTGGCCAACCATTTTAATTCCAATCCCCATTCCCATTCCAACATGTTGGGCCATGGCTACCTTTACTACCTTAACTGCTCTCAGGTTGAAGCAGCAATACGTCACATTCCGTCTGGGTAACCTTCACCCTGATGGCGTGAACATTGATTTCTCCACCTTCAACTTCTAGCTTGTACTCCCCCCCCCCCCCCACACCACCTTATTCTGGCTTCCTCCCCCCTCCATTCCAGTCCACAAGAAGGGTGTCAGCCCAAAATGTCAACTATTTATTCAGGATCACTGGGGACCCAAGTCACCCCAACCACAAACTACTCCAGCTGTTACCATCCAGGAAACGGTACCGCAGCATAAAAGCCAGGACCAACAGGTTCTGGGACAGCTTCCACCAGGCCATCAGACTGATTAATTCATGCTGATATAGTTGTATTTCTATGTTATATTGACTGTCATGTTGTACATGCTATTTATTATAAATTGCACATTGCACATTTAGACAGAGATGTAAAGATTTTTACTCCTCATGTATATGAAGGATTTAAGTAATAAAGTCAATTGAATTTCCATAGATGCTGCCTGACCTGCTGTTCATGTCTGTTGCTGTGAATAGACAGCTGATATCTTTTCCCCAGGGTCAAAATGCCTCATACTAGAGGACATGCATTTAAGGTGAGCAGGGGGAAAGTTCAAAGCATATGAGCAGGGCAAGTTGTTTTTTTAAATAACACAGAGTGGCAGATATCTAGAATGCGCTGACAGGGATAGTGGGGTAGGCAAATAGTGGAGGCAGCAGAGGCATGTGAATGGAGGGATATGACATTGTATATGCACGAAGAACTAGTTTAGTTAAGCAGCCAATTACTAATTTAATTAGTTCAGCACAACATTGTGGGCCGAAGGACTCCTTCCTATGCAGTATTCGTTTATGTGTTCTTCCTACCCCCTGAAAATCTAGGCTGAGCAACAGAAAATGCCGGAATTACTCAGCAGGCCATGCAGCATCTGTGGAGGGGGAATTATACAGTGCTAAGGTTTCAGCCCGATGCACTTTCAACAGAGGCAGAGTGGGAGTATTCAGTGTAGGTCAATAAAACAGTGTGGGACAGAAAAGAACACAAAGAAAAAGACAACACAGTTAACTAGAATGGCACTCTCCAGAGAGGAGGAGACAAAATATAAGGAATTGAAAAGGCACGCCGAATAAGATGAAAGACTAATCAAAATGGGAGAAGCTTTCCATGAACAGACTCGGACTTGCAGCTCAGCTTCACACTGAGAGCTCACGTACATTGGAGACACTGGGTAAACTGACACCTCAGACTGTGGATGGTATGTTGCAGCACGGAGACCTTTGGGAGGCTCACTTTCACAAGACAACATCCTGCAGCACCTTATCTCTTCCACAGTGTGGAGTGAGGGAGAGACGGGGGATAATTATAATAAAAACAAGATAATTCAATTCATACCAACATTTGCTGTGTCCTCAATGACAGAACAGAACCAGACAAGCAGGAAAGATGTTCAAGGGTAAATCCCCTGCAGTAAAACCATCTGTTTGAGACTGTAATCGTGTACACTCAGCATCAAGTTCTGATGTATCGTCACTCACCTGAAATGATGGTTCTGTTTCTCTCTCGGTGGAAACTCCCAAAACAAAATAAAATCAGAAAATGCTGGAGACACTCAGTAAGTCAGACAGCATCCATGGAGAGGGAAATAGAGTTATTGTTTCAGGTAAGCAATCCTTCATCAGAACTTGTCCCATATTTGTTCACAACATAGAAAGAGGCCACTTTTAAGGCCCATCAAATCCTTAATGACAAGAGATTTGGCAGATGCTGGAAATTCAGAGTAACAAACACAAAATGATGGAGGAACTCTGCAGGTCAGGCAGCATCTATGGTAGGGAATAAAGAGCAAATGTTGGATCAAAACAATTTGAATACCTTACTAATTTCCTCTGTAACTTATCCACTATACATTCCATCAACTTCCACAAGCCACTGACATTTTAGTGGTAAATTAACTGACTATCCCACCCATCTTTGGAATGTGGAAGGAAATCAGAGTGTATTGGCCAATTCTAACCAAACCAATTGCTGCTGCTAGTGACCCCCAGGGATTTGTTATACTTGTTCTTTCTTTCTTTATCTTTTTATTAAGTTTCAAAATTAATAAACATAACAATACTAATGATACATAGAGATGAGGATTACAGTAATAATAAACATGTACAAGCACAGTTTCCCAGTAACAAATATAGTTTAGCCTCCCAATCTCATAGTAACTGACCATGAAAAAGATATTTTATAGAGAGAAAAACAACCCCTAAACTAAAAAAAACTACTAAACTAAAAAACAAACAAAGCTTGGGCTGTCATATTACATCAGCTAAAATTATTATTTGTCGTTAACTCCGCTCCTCTATACATGAACAATAAATTACTACAAAGGCAGTATTTCAGGCGGTATCAATTTTTATCCCTAAATCTTTTTTTTGATATTATTGATTCTAAAATTTCTCCATATATATGGCAGAATAGAAATCCCAGGTTAAGTAATATTTACAGAAATCAAAAAAGGAAGGCAGTTTGGCTTTGCTGAATCTTAGATTTTACTACTGGGCAATTAACATTCGATATTTAACGTTTTGGACACATGAGTTGGATGAATCTCAATGTCCACGATGGATGAACCTCGAGTAGAAGTCTGTACAGGGATTTTCGCTGGCTTCTATTCTAGGAGCTGTGCTTCCCTTTGCACTTACTAAATTGAATAAACAAATGATAAATCCAATAATTAAGTATACAATACGAATATGGTTTCAATTTCATAAATTTTTTGGATTAAACAGATTTATCCTGTCAAGTTCTATTATATCTAATTTTTTCTTTCAACCATTCAGAATTAATCAAGCTTTTCTTCTATGCAAAACAAAGGGAATAACATGTTTTCGTGATTTATTCATGGATGATTGTTTTATGTCTTTTGAACAGTTGTCTAATAACTATAATTTGCCTAGATCGCACTTTTTCAGATATTTACAGATTAGAAACTTTCTGAACGCTACTTTATCTACCTTTCCAATATCACATCAAATTGAAGTTACAGAAAAAATTTTAGGTTTAAACCCCTATCAGAAGAGTTTAATAGCAATTATTTATGATCTGATTATGAAAATATGTCTAGGTACATCTGATAAAATTAAGAATGAGCGGGAAAGAGAACTTCAAATATCTTTATCTACAGAGAAATGGGAGAAAATTCTTCAATTAGTTAATACTTCCTCAAGTGTGCCAGACACGCCTTGGTACAATTTAAGGTGGTTCACAGGGCTCATATGTCCAAGGATAAGTTAGCTCGTTTTTATTGCCACATAAATCCTGTTTGTGATAGATGTAATTCTGAGGTAGCTTCCTTGACACCTATGTTCTGCTCTTGTCCTCTTCTAGAAAAATATTGGAAAGATATTTTGATAATATTTCAGTAGTTCTGCCTATTGATTTACAACCGCATCCTATTACGGCAATTTTTGGACTACCAGTGTTAGACTCTAGTCGTTTATCTTTATCAGCTTGTCATCTAATTGCATTTGTTACATTAATAGCCAGAAGATCCATTTTATTTAAATGGAAAGATTCTAATCCCCCCACTACATTTCAATGATTTTCCCAAATGATAGCATGCTGAAAGTTGGAAAAAATTAGGAGCGGTACTGTGGATCCTTCGGTGAAATTTGAAGAAACTTGGAGGCCATTTATTCAATATTTCCATATGATGTAAGTTGACCCTTTCTGAATCCTTTGTAGTAATTTATTGTTATACTTGTATGGCACGCCCTCCTGGCTCTAATATTGACTGCCCCAAAAGTCAAAGACATGTGTTCAATTCTTCATTAGCAATTAGCAAACACACAATCTTAAAGCGATGAAACTGAAGCATGACTAAGCATAACTGAGCAGTCAACAAAAGATATGACATCCGTCAGCCCCCCCAGCTCCAAACCTCCCAGGACAAAGCATGTAGGGAACTAATCCCCTTTGCTTTTACCACGCCCCATTCATGTGACTGGTTACCATAATAAACGTGCAACACAGAATATAATGAAGATAGAGAACAGATGCATGGCTCCTACCCAGAGCATGTAGGTGAAACTCTCGCAGTCATGAGGAGAACAAACAAACTTCAGAGGTCAGGATCAATCCCAAGTCTCTGGAGCTTGAGACATCGATTCTACTCGCTGTGCCAAGCCACTGCGTTTCCAGGACAACACAGCAGAAGGCACCATGGGCCAGTCTCTAGACTTGCTCCAGCACCTTTCAGCTTAAAAAAACATTTCGCCAAGCAGCAAAACCACACGCGAGGAGGGGAAAGGGGAAGTCCCGGAAGCAAGAATCAAGAATAGGGAAATGAACAAGAAGGAAGAGTAAATCTCAGCAAAATAGCACCTGGCAGAGGGAGGACTGAGGGTAAAGAGAAAGGATGGTCTGAGAGAGGTGGCCGAGTGAGAGAAAGGGGAAGAAAGGGAACATAAGAAACTGAAAGAGAGCCAGGGCATAAATAAGAGGAAGAGAGAAAAAGAATGAAAACAGGTAATTCCTTTTAATTTTACATTCATAACTATCTCCATGAAATTTTCCAAATTTAAGAACAGATTCTGCAGCTGCACTGCTTTATGCTAGAGACAGAGTAAGTGATGCCAGCACTGACCTAGGTATTGGGAATTAACAGGCAGAGAAGGTCACCGAGCATCACCGACACCAACTCATTCTCTCCCTCACTTCCTTCTGTGGAGGCTGAGGAGCTGGAAGTGCATTCTAAGAGGCAACCCTGTCACACCTGTCCGAGGTGCTGATTGCCCACGCCACGGGCAAAGGGCTGAGCAGCTGGAGGTTCCTGTCACACCTACCCAAACAGCAGCTTCCTGCACTGCAGCATTCTCCGATTCAGTGAAGTGAGGTCAGGCAGCGTGTGGAAGCTCAGGGTCCACCGCCACTCTGCTTCAGGGTGCTTCTATGTCAGGCAATCACGACATTAGGGCTGCAGTCACTTTGAGTGTAGTTTAGATGAATGCTGCCTGTGCAAGTTCTTCACAAAGGCCAGTTAGTAGATGGGACTGGAGACCATCCATTCTGAATTCAGTAGGATCATTGCCGCTCCTCCTGGGGTGATAAACACTTTCCTTGTTTGGGCAGCTTCCCCAGCAGACTCAATGTCCACCAGCGGGAAGACCCTGGACTGAGGTCCTTCCCCAGAGAGGACAGTTCATGCAGCTGTACCACACAGGATGCCTGCTGGATTGGGCACCTGGCTTTTAAATCTCTGCAGGTCTGAACTGTACAGACTTTTTACACAGGACAGTACAGGAAGCATTGAGATTTTCTCCTTCTCAAAGGCCCCAGCTGCAGGGCCTGGCCACCATCAGTGGTGGAAATGAGGGAGGAGATGTCGTTTGATGAGCATCAGAAACACCCAGTCAGACATCCAGGGCGACAGGAAATGACACAGAAGTAGAGGCAGTCAAATGATGCTCCATCCTTGCAACCTAATTTCTAGGCCAGAGCCTCTGTCCAATCTCATTCCAACAGCCACATGTCCTTCCTGAGTTTTTCTCTTGTGTTTCCACCTTTCCCAATCTTTCTGTGTTAGTCATACGATGGACCCCAGTGGCCTGTGTCGTCAATGGGTTCAAATGAAAAAGGTTCAAGGTAGACAAAACCTAGGGTTGCCAACTTTCTCACTCCTAAATACGGGACAAAAGTAGCAGTCAAATACGGTACACTTGTCTTTACCCCGAGAAAGACTACCATGACCATGAAGCCTTGCGCAGGCACCTGCGTGTGCATGTGTGTACGTGCCGATTTTTTTTCTACAAATCGGTTTTGGCTTAATCTTCCTGATTCTGCTTTTACTATATGTTAGTGTTATTTTAGGTTTTGTGTGTTATTTGGTATGATTTGGTAGGTTTTTTTTGGGTCTGGGAATGCTCAAAAATTTTCCCATATAAATGAATGGTAATTGCTTCTTTACTTTATGCCATTTCGGCTTACAAACGGTTTCATAAGAACGCTCTACCTTACTGGGGGAAATACGGGACAAGGGCGGCCCCTTATGGGACAAACCAATTTAGCCCAATATACGGGATGTCCCGGCTAACACGGGACAGTTGGCAACCCTAACAAAATCACCAACCTCAGCAATTCCAAGCCATCAGGATAAAAACGACCACCCACACCAATATCTCAGGGCACCTGGTGGGGGGGGGGAACCACTGAGGGGGTCTGGGGAAGGGGGAGTGCACACAGAGGAAGACAAAATTAGATTTGCCATCTTCAATGGCAAATGTACCTTCTAAAAAGGGACCGAAGTATTTTTCACAATTGGAGAGAATTTTTACCGCAGTAAATGCAAGTGTAAAATTATGACTCAAGTGATTAAAGCCAGATTCCTGCTCATAGTTTATTGAAAGGCCTTGCCACGCAAGAAGAAAAGTTGGGACTTGATAACTTCCAAATGCGGGTTTAAAAAAAACAAGGAAAATGAATCAGCTACACACACAAAAAATGCTGGTGAACGCAGCAGGTCAGGCAGCATCTATGAATCAGCAACTTGATAGACAACAGGATGCTGCAGGCAGCCAGCTTTGCACATCCTGTTAATAAATGACCTTCCTTAATAAGCTGTCGAATGGAACAGGGAGCCCCAGTACTGCCTCAGAAGAAATTCTCAGAGGGGATATTAAAAGCAACCAACAGGTGTGATTGCACCATTGGGAGGGATGGTAGTGTTTGACAATTACACATAGCTGGGACTCAAGGGATATATAAATCTACTATCCTATATTGCCCTCTTTCATTCACAGGATTTGGATGTCACTGACAATACACTCCTTCAAGAGGACCACAATATTGTCATTGGGCTTGGAGGCTTGCATGCCTTAATGACCCACAGAGCTATGTTGGCTGGAGACAGGGCTTTATGCTTTGCCTTTTGGTAGGGTCACCATGCCGAACAGGTCAAAGGGTAGAGACTCAGTAGTCCACCGGTCCTCTAGGTTCAGGGGTTCAGCTTGGGGCTAACAACGCTGACTGATAAAACAAACCTGAACCAGCAATGACGAATCTTTCCACATCCATGTGCGATGGTATTCCTGAGTCTCCACCTGGAACTTGCATGACTGACAGTAGTAATGCAATGAAGGGAGCCCTGAAAACCACCTGAGATGGAGGACCTTTATTGCTGTCCTAAACGTCAGCTTCATAACAGGCAATACACCACAGGAATGAGGAGCCATTGAGGAGTCAACCACATTGCTGGATTATCATCTGGACATGGAGAATCATATGACCAGATGACGGAGTGAATCATCTGGAATTTTACAACAAATCACTCTTTGTTCCTAATGAACCTACCCCATTTTTAAATTTATGCAATTATTTGATTTTAAGTTTCCCAACTGCTGTGGTGGGATTCAATCATGCCTTATGTTTACTGGCTTGGATACTAGTCTAGTAAATTAGCTACCTTACTCCCATAGCACATTTATAATCAGATTAATACAGGATAGAGGGCTGTTGTGCCTGTGCAGCTTCTTTGAAAGAAGTCTCCAAAGTTAGTCCCACACTCCCTGCTCCACCTCTATAAATATATTGTTCCTAAGCATATGCCCAACACACTTTCAAAAGTGTACTTGCTCACACCATCCAATCAATCAGTGAATTCCAGATCATAACATATTGCATTTACTTAAAAAAAATCTCCAGAATCCCTATAGTTCTTTTCCACATTATATTAGGGCAAGGATCCTTTGCATAACAAATCACCCTAGAAATCAAAACTTCTCAAAAATCAAAACCTCTTCACCAAAGGGGATTTGTCTATTTTTGGGTTCAATGTGAACAACCAATATAAGATGAATCAATTAAATTTAGAAAGTTGTTATCAAATCGAGTGCTGAATTAGAAGCTTGAAGCAGCAACACTTCCAGGTGTTCCTTCAAGGTCAAGTTCCTAGGTGTCAGCACCTCTGAAGATCTATCCTGGGACAAACATATTGATGCAATTACGAAGAAGGCAGCACGCCACCGGCTATATTTCATTAGTGGTTTGAGGAGGTCACAAAAGGCTCTAGCAAATTCCTACTGATGTACGAGGAGAACGTTCTAACTGGTTGCATCATCACCCGGTTTGGACGTACCAATGCACAGGATCAGAGAAAGCTGCAGAAGGTTGTAAGCTCAGCCATTGGCATTCCCACCATTGAGAACATCTTCAAAAGGCAATGCCTCAAAAAGGTGGCATCCGCCATTATGAACTCCCGCCACCCTAGACATGCCCTCTTCTCATTACCACCATCAGGGATGAGGTAAGGGAACCTGAAGACACAAAGTCAATGTTTTAGGACCAGAGTCTTCCCCTCCAACATCTGATTCTGAATGGACAATGAACACCATCTCACTATTTTTGCTCTCCTTTTGCACTATATATCATATTCTAAGTTATAATATAATTTATGTATTGCACTGTACTGCTGCAAATCAACAAATTTCATCACACAAATCTGTGATAATTAACCTGAGACCAAGCAGCGTTGGGGCTTGGCTTGTCCCACAACTGCTAAAGCAGGAAAAGTGG
The DNA here is from genome assembly GCF_030028105.1 of Mobula birostris. Lineage (NCBI taxonomy): Eukaryota > Metazoa > Chordata > Chondrichthyes > Myliobatiformes > Myliobatidae > Mobula > Mobula birostris. Next base: position 20,121,490 of record NC_092391.1, on the reverse strand, counting down.
ACAGAATCAATCTTCAGGAAATACCTCCCATCTACAATTGGTTAAAGATTGTTTAATGTTGTTTTCAGCACACAAGTATAAAGGAGAATGAAATAATTGTAACTCCAGCTCCAATGCAGCACAAAAAAGCACAATAAGGTAAAGAACACAATTATTAAATAAAAACAATAAGTACAAATACATAAAAAGGCTTATATACATAGATTGATTGTATATCCATAAAGTGACGCTAGGAACAGGAGTGTCTGTACATAAGGTGACTCTGACAGGAAATGATTAAGTAGTGGTGGTTGGGTTGTGGAGGGGTGGGTTAGTGGACGGAGGTGTTGATCAGCCTTACTGCTTGGGGAAAGTAACTGCTGTTGAGTCTGGTGGTCCTGGCATGGATGCTGCGTAGCCCCTTCCCTGATGGGAGTGGGACAAACAGTCCATGAGCAGGGTGGGTGGGATCCTACATGACGTTACTGGTCCTTTCGTGGCACTCTTCTGCATATATATTCTTGACAGCAAGTAGGCTGGAGCTGGTGATGCGTAGAGGTTGTAGTGCATTCCTGCCCACTGCAGTGCAGTTTCCGTACCATGCGGTGATACAGCATGTGAGGATACTCTCTATTGCAAAGCTGTATAATGATGAGAGTATAGATGTGCATAGTCCAGCTCTCTTCAGCCTCCTCAGAAAGTGGAGGGATTGGCAAGCTTTCCCAATTGTGTGGAATATGTTCTGAGACCATGGGAGCAGGTACAAGATGTGTACTCCCAGTAGTTTGAGACTACTCGCAGTTTCCACCCCCGTGCCGCCGGTATAAAGAGGGGTGCGAGTGGTACGAGTTCTCCTGAAGTTGATGACCATCTCCTCTGTCTTGTTGACATTGAGGAAGAGGTTATTTTTCTGGCACCAGGCCTCGAGCGCTTCCACCGACTCTCTGTGGGCCGTCTCATGGTTGTTGGTGATGAGCCCCACCACGGTTGTGTCATCGGCGAACCTGACAATGTGATGACTCGTGCGTTTGGCCGTGCAGTCACGTGTGAAGGAATGGGCTCAGAACACAGCCCTGGGGGAGGGGGGGTACCCATGTTGAGGGTACTGGGAGAAAGGAGCAGTGTGCATCCTGACTACCGTGGTCTTTTGGTTAAGAAGTCCACAGTGGTGTACTTAGAATGAGCAGTAGGAGTTTGTTGAGCAAGGTCTGTGATTGCCGAACTGAAATTCAGAAATGGCACCCTGACACGTGTCCTTGTTTTCTAGGTGAGTCACGGCCAGGTGCATGACAAATTCAATGGCATCTGTCATTGAGAGATTCTGTTGGTACGTATATTGGTGACTGTCCAAAGTGGCAGGAAAGGAGTTTGTGATATGTGTCATTACCAGCCGTTCAAAGCACTTCATGATGATTGACGTCAGTGCCACCGGTGGTAGTCGTTTAGTTCTGAAGTTGTAGAGTTATTTGGTACAGGGATGATGGTGGCTGACTTGCAGCATGTGGGGAGCGAAGCCTAGATGAGTGAAGTGTTGAAGATGGCCGTGAGGACATCACTGAGCTGGTGTGCACACTCCGAGTACTCAGCCCGGGATGTTGTCTAGCTCAGCCGCCTAATGGGGGTTGTCTTTCTGCAGAGCCCTTCTCACGTCTGCTGCTGTTACAGACAGTGGCCGCTCACCTGGGAGGGGTAGCTTTCATAGCTGGCATTGTGTTGCATGCCTCAAAGTGTGCACAAAAAGTTGTTTCCAGCATCAAGCAGCAAGGCATCACTGGTACAGTCGATGCTGTTTTTCCTTGCATAGTTAGTGAAGACCTTGATGCCCAGCTACAGATGCCAGGAATTATTATCAAAGGTTTCAAAGGTACATTTAACGTCAGAGAAATGTATACAATAAACATCTGGAAATTCTTTTTCTTCGCAGCCATCCACGAAAACGGAGTGCCCCAAAGAATGAATGACAGTTAAATGTTAGAACCCAAAGTACCCCCCAGCTTCCCCCTCCCGCGCGCAAACGGCAGCAAAGTAATAATCATCCCTCCCCCACCAGCAAAAAAAAGTATCGGTGCCCCCCAACGAGCACTCAAGCGTGCAGCAAAGCATCAATAAAGACACAGACTTGCAATAACCCAAAGACTACTGGTTCACCCGGTAATTCGACATACCACAGGCTCTCTCGCTCCCTAATAAGGGAGAAAGAGATGTCTATGTTTCACAGTGAGAGGGAGACATAACAAACACTCGCTGATTTACGATGTTAAAAGTCCGTTGCACCGCTTTTTCCGAGCTCTCTGCCCAAAGAACACAGCCAGAGATCTTCCGTCTCCCACGGCACACCGATTTCCTGTAGAGGCACCAACCTCAAGTCCACCCGAAATCCCGAAACTCCGAAGGCGAGCTAATCTTCTAGGCTGCGTGTTACTGGCTTCTTTGTGCATAGGTGGTCTTTGTCCTCTTGATGCCCAAGATAAGGTTTCAACTGGCTGCTTTGAGAGCTGTTCTGGCTCTAGTCTGGAAGGCAACATCCCAGGCTTCTAGCAGGGAGTACACCTCTGCATTCAGCCAGGGCTTCCAGTTAGGCGATAAGATGACCATTCTTGAGGTACCAGCATTGTCTACACACTTACAGATGTAGTCGATGACTGATGAGGCATTTTCCTTGAGGTCTGTCTCTTCTGTGTTCCTGGTGGCCTCTCTCAACATCTGCCAGTTAGTCCGTTCAGAACAGTCCTGGAGCTTAGAGACTGCCTCATTAGGCCATACAGTGATGGTCCTCTTGACTGGTTTCTCCATTTTCAGCAGAGGCCAGTATGCTAGAATTGACATTATAGATTTGTGGTCAGAGAGGCCAAGATGAGATCTGGAATTTCTTTGTAAGTACAGCATTTATTTACATAAATATGGTCCAGTCTGTTTGTTCTCTTAGTAGCCATGGTGACGTTTTGGTGGAATTTGGGTAAATTGTCCCGCAGGTTAACATGAGTGAAGTCTCCTGCAATTATGAAGAGACTGTCTAGATACTTGTTTTATAGAGACCCAGTGACCCAGTGCGTCCTTGGCGTTAGCGTTGGGCAGATGTAGACGTTGGTGATGAACACAACAGTAATCTCCCTGAGCAAGTAATGTGGCATTTAATTGTAAGATGGTCAATTGTCCCAAAACAGTTTCTAACTACAGATGAGTTTGTGCACCAAACTTTGTCAATGTACAAATTAAAATTTGTGATTAAGAAGGAAGTCAATCCCTGGTGACCAGTTTTATGAGGAGGAGGAGTGTGAAATGACAAACTTTGAGCCGGAAGCTGAAACCTTGCCCAGCATTAAACAAGACCCCGGGTATTCAGCCTAATGTCTCAGAAATGAAACCTTTATGTTTTTTAGTCAGTATTAGAACACTGCAGCACAGAAACAGGCCCTTCGGCCCATTTAGTCTGTGCTGAACTATTATTCTGCAAGTCCCAATTGACCTGCACCACGACCATAGCCCTCCAATCCATGTACTTTTCCCAAACATTTCAAATGTGCATCCACCACTTCCACTGGCAGCTCATTCCACATTCTCACCACACTTGAGCGAAGATGATCCCCTTTGTGTCCGGTATAAAACCTTTCACCCTTAATCACGACCTTTAGTTCTAGTCTCACCCAGCCTCAGTGGGAAAAGCATGCTTACATTTACCCCATCTATTCCTCTCCTGTTTCTCCTTCTGTAACAAACCTTCTGCGGGGGGAATGCAGGGGGCCCAGCAGCATCTGTGGTGGGAAAGGGACCGTCAACATTTTGTATCGAAACCCTGCACACTAGATGTTTCCACCCAAAACATCAACAATTCCTTTCCTGCCACAGAAGCTGCTCGACCCTCTCAGTTCCCCCAGGTGACTGTTGCTCTAGATTCCAGCACCTGCATTTTCTTCTCTGTCCCATCCTGTTCCAGCCCAGCTCGAGGAATCACAAACACAATTTACCAAACTTCCTGCTTTGCCTGGGCCACAGTAGCTGCGATGACAGCGAAAGGTCACGGGAACCACAGCAACAGGAAAGCTGAGCAAAGAGTCGTGTGTGGCCAGAGCAGGGAACCGGGGTCTATCTAATGTGCTGAGTGCAGGTTGTAAGTAGAGCTCTGAGGATTTCCATATAGGGCCAACTTTAATTTCCTTTAGACTGCTCCCTGGAGTCACTCACATGCTCCTCCCACACAAACCAAACAGACACACACACACACACACACACACATTCACATAAAAGAGCTTAGCTTTATTTGTCATATGTATATTGAAATAATCAAAACATACAGTGAAATGCATCATTTGTGTCAAATCAAATCAACAGGAGTTATGCTAGGCTACACTTCCAGTGCCAACACAGCATCTACACAACTCACTAACTTTAACCTTTGGAATGTGGAAGGAAACTGGAGCACCCGGAGGAAATCCACGTGATCATGGGGAGAACGTACAAACTCCTTACAGACAGTGGCGGGAATTAAGCTACAGTCGGTGATCATTGCTGCTGTAATAATGTTAAGCTAACTACTATCATGCCACACATGTACACAGGCACACAATAGACACACAAACCATAGATAAACGTTCACAACACACACACACAAACCAGATATACAGGCACACCCACCCAGACCCAAAAACAGCAGAAAGTGGACAGATTGCACACCTTTGCTGCATTGCCACTGCGATATGTTAAGGACATCACTGGTTATCAAGCTCTGGGATGATCGTACGTCAAACAAGGTAACACTTTTTAAAATTCAGAGATACTGCAGTAATAGGCCCAATTACACATGTGACCCGATAAACTGTACATCTTTGGAATGTGGGAGGAAACTGGAACTCCCGGAGGAAACCCACCTGCATACGAGAAGAACCTACAAACTATTACAGTGACGGGAATTGAACCTGGATCTTTGGCACTGTAATAGCATTATGCTAACAGCTACACTACCTTGCCGCCCCTAAATAACATGTTCTATTTTTTCTTTTGTGTTGCGTGTCTCAGTCAGTTGCCGTTTTTTAAATCAGCACAAGCAGGATTAATGGGATTAAGGGATTGAAGCCAGTGCTCGGGTGTTGGTGATCTTTCAATGACACAATGCACTCTCTGGGTCATAATACACTTCAGCAATTACACCATTTACCAGTTTATGTCAATAAATGAGCACAGGTATTAGTTTGGGCTGCAATTTGGTGAATCAATGACCCTGGGTTTCATGGGTAGTCCCATAAACTCACATCAGAGCAGTACACAAGTACAGCACTAAACCAGGAATTATATACACTGTTATCCATGAGCAGGTCCGATTCACATCAGGAGGACTCCAGCTTCACTGAAATCAGGAATGCCAACCTCAACTACTTCAACAAGGCCTCCATGCTCAGCAAGGTCAGGTTCCCAATGTTGACCACTGTCCCCTGACCCCTGACCCCCACAGAGAGTCACACAGCATGGAAATGGGTTCTTCAACCCAACTCCTCCATGCCGATCATGTTGCCCAGCAAGCTAGTCCCACCTGCTTACATTTACCCCATAGCCCTTTAGCTCTCTCCCAAACATATCTTGTTGGCTCTCAAATTTCACTATTGTCTCTTCTTCAGCCAACAATTCTGGTAGCTCATTCCAAATACCCTCTACCTACTGAGTGAAGAAGCTGTCCTTTATAAACCTCCAACTTCTGATCTTCAACCTGTGCTCTCCTGTTTTTAACACCTCCTTTCACCCTGCCAGTGCCCCTCATGATCTTACACAGCTCTATCAGGTCATTCTCTCTTTCTGAGAAAATTCTGTTGTGGTTGTCAGGCCTGTGCAGAGAAACAAATAATGTTTTCCACCATCAAACAGTCCAACTGCACTCACTGTTTGGGCCATAAACTGTTAGGATACTGGGACAGGCTAAAGCCCCGGATCTCACCCAAAATGACTGGCTGGCTTCAGAGGAGAAAGAGACAGATGGTTCGAGAATCTGACTAGTTTCCAAAGCAAGTTACAGAAGTGGAAAGATGGGGAACTAGTTGCCCAAGATAAAATGTAACTATCAGCCTCTCCCATCCAAGTTAGAGTCCCTGTCATTTAGTGTGCTAGTTGGTTCTTGATAGACATATGAGCTTGAAACATGAGGGGCACAGATAGGGTTAATGCAATCAGGCTTGTTCCCCTGAGGTTGAGTGAAATTAGAACTAGAGGTCATAGGTTAAGGGTGAAAGGTGAAATATTTCAGGAGAATCTGAGGGGGGTACTTCTTCACTCAGAGGATGGTGCAAGTGTGGAACGAACTGCTGGGGATGTGGTGCATACAGGTTCAATTGCAACATTTCAGAGAAGTTTGGATAAGTACATGGGTGCGATGGATAATGAAGGCTACGGTACAGGTGCAGATTGATGGGACTAGGCAGAATAGTTCAGCATGGACTAGATGGGCTGAAGGGCTTATATTTGTTCTGTAGTGCTCTATGACTTCATGACTGATGTCCGAATGGTTCCTAGCTCGGCATCCCTTAATGTTCATGGGGGAGAGTAGCGATGGAGGAGAGCCAGTGGATTGTTGAAAGAGCAGAGGTCCTGAAAGCCGGAGTTTGGAGCAGTTATTCATCACACTGGTCACATGAATTACTATCTCCACCAATCATGCTTTGAAGCGTTACAACTCCTGTATAAATGCTGTTTCGGTACAAGCAGCTTATGCAGGAAAACTGCAAGTTACTGGGCTATCCTTCTATCCTCTAATGAAGGCTTCCTGTTGTAAAGGTTTAAAGAGAGCTGACTGTAAAGAGGAAGGAAGGAAAGGTCTCGGATCGGATCCACAGCACTCTGGGGTGGGGGGGAGACGGTGGTGGTGAGCAACCAGAAGTCTTGGTACATATTGGCACCAATGACAGAGGTAAGCAGAGTGAGGATCCTGAAGAGAGAATTTAGGGAGCTAGGTAGAAAGCTGAAATGCAGGACTCCAAGGTAGTAATCTCTGGATTGCTGCCTGTGTCCCATGACAGTGAGGGTACGAATAGGATGATTTGGTAGAAGAATGTGTGTCTGATGAACTGGTGAAGGGGGCAGGGTTTCAGATTTCTTGATCGTTGGGATCCCTTTTGGGGAAAGTTTGACCTGTCCAAAAGGGGTGTGTTACACTTAAACCTGAGGGTGATCAAAATCCTTGCGGGCAGGTTTGCTAGTACTGCTTGGGAGGGTTTAAACTAATCTGGCATAGGGGAATGGGAAACAGAGTGATAGGGCTGAGGATGGGGCCATTGGTATACAAGCAGAGGTGGTATGGATTGAGAATGTCAGAAAGGCCAGGCAGATGATAGGGCAAGATTGCAGTCAGTGGGATGAGTTGCAGTGTAACGGGAACAAAATCGAAAAGGGTGACAAATACAGAACTGAAAGTGCTATATTTGAATATATGCAAAATCCGAATTAAGGTACGTGATCTTGTAGCAACAGTTACTGTATAGACTGGCAGGTATGATGCTGTGGGTATCTCTGAGTCATGGCTGAAATTAGATTATAGTTAAGAGCTAAACGTCCATGGATATACTTTGTATGGAAAAGCCAGGCAGGTAGGCAAAGGGGGTGGGCTGGCTCTGTTGGTAAAAAATGAAGTGAAATCTTTAGAAAGAGGTGACACAGGATTGAAAGATGCAGAATTGTTGTGAGTAGCGTTAAGGAACTGCAGTGTAAAAAGCCCCTGAAAAGAGTTATATACAGGCCTCTAGACAGTAGCCAGGTTGTGGGCTACAAACTACAATGGGAGATAGAAGATGAACGTCAAAAGGGCAATGCTACAATAGTCGTAGGGGATTTCAATATGAAGGTAGATTGGGAAAATCATGCTGGTGCTGATTTTAGATCCCAAGAGAGAGAATTTGTAGAATGCCTATGAGAATGTGTTTTAGAGCAGCTTGTGGTTGAGCTCACAAAAGGAAAGGCAATTCTGGACTGGGTGCTATGCAATGAACCAGATTTGATTTAGGAACTTTTTTTTTCCAGATATAAAGAATAAAAGAGAGGCAAGAGTAGCTATCAGACCACTGGAAAATGATGATGGAGAGGTAGCAATGGGGGAGAAGGAAATAGCAGACAGACTGAACAAGTATTTTGCATCAGTCTTCACTGTGGAAGATAACAGCAGTATGCTGGAAGTTTGAGAGTGTTAGGGAGCAAAAGTCAGTGCAGTTGTTATTGCTTGGGAGAAAGTGCTTGGGAAACTGAAAGGTCTTAAGATAGACAAGTCACCTGGACCAGATGGACTACACCCCAGGATTCTGAAAGGGGTCGCTGAAGAGATTGTAGAGGCATTGGTAATTAACTTTCAAGAATCACTAGCTCCTGGCATGGTTCCAGGGGATTAGAAAATTGCAAATGCCACTCCACTCTTCAAGGGAAGGAGGCAGTAGAAGGGAAATTATAGGCCATTTAACCTGACCTCAGTGGTTGGAAAGATGCTGGAGTCGATTATAAAATATAAAGTTTCAGGGTACTTGAAAACACAAAATAGGCCAAAGTAAGCGTGGTTTCCTCAAGGGAAAATCTTGCTTGACAAATCTTTTGGTATTTTTTTTGAGGATATAAAGCAGGATAGACAAAGGAAAATCAGTGGATGTTGTTTAATTGGATTTTCAAAAGGTCTTTGACAAGGTGCCGCACGAGAGGCTGCTTAACAAATTAAGAGCTCATGGTATTACAGGGAAGATACTAGCATAGATAAAGCATCGGCTGATGGGCAGGAGGGAGAGAGTGGGAATAAAGGGAGCCTTTTTTAGTTTGCTGCTGATAACCAGTGGGGTCTGTGTTGGGACCGCTTCTTTTCACATTGTCTACTGATAATCTAGATGACAGAATTAATGGCTTTGTGGCCAAGTTTGCAGATGATAGGTGAAGTGGCAAGTTGTGTTGAGAAGCAGGAAGGCTACAGAAGGACCTAGACAGACTGGGAGACTGAGCCAAGAAGTAGCAAATGCAACACAGTGCTGGGAAGTGTATGGCCATGCACTTTGGTCAAAGGAATAAAAGTGTAGGATAGTTTCTAAATGGGGAAAAATTGGAAGTGCAAAACTTGGAGTCCCCATGCTAGATTCCCTCAATGTTAACTTACAGGTTGAGTCAGTGGAGAGAAAGGCAAATATAGTGTTAGCATTCATTTCAAAGAGAGCTAGAATATAAAAACAAGGATGTAATGCTGAGGATTTATAAAGCACTGGCGAGGTCTCATTTGATGTATTGTGGACTCCTTATCGAAGAAAGGATGTGCTGACGTTGGAGAAGGTTCAGAGAACGTTCATGAAAATGAATCCGGGAATGAAAAGCTAATCATATGAAGAACGTTTGATGGCCCTGGGCCAAGAGTCACTGAAAATTAGAATAACTGGGGGGAAGGGAGGGAATATCATTGAAACCTTTTGAATATTGAAAGGCCTAGATAGAGTGGATGGGGCGAGGATGTTTCCTATAGTGGGGGAGTCTAGGATCAGGGGGTGCAACCTCAGAATAGACAGGCATACATTTACAATAGAGATGAGAACAATTTGCTGGTCTAACCCTGGAATTGCTTACGAATTAGCACCATTTCCCACAACTATTAGAATCAGACTGAATATCACTGGCATATGTCATGAAATGTGTTGCTTTACAGCAGCAGCACATTGCAATACATAATAACTACAAATTACCGTATACATTAAAAAAAGAAAATTAAATTAATAAGTAGTGCAAAGAGAGGAAAATTACTGAAGTAGTATTCATGGGTTCATTGTCCACTCAGGAATCTGACAGTAGAGGGGAAGAAGCTGTTCCTGAAACACTGAGTGTGTGTCTTCAGGCTCCTGTAGCTCCTCCTTGGTGGTAGCAATGAGAAGAGGGCATGTCCTGGGTGATGGGTGAAGGAGTATGGAGCTTCTGGAGGGTGGTCACCACCACGCTTTCCAGCGAAATAAGGAAAGGCATTGCCAATGAAGCCAAGGCAACAGAAAATTAACAGAAGCTTTGAATTCATTCCTTAAACTCTCCAATCTCTCCCTCACTACAAGATGCACCAAAACTCCACTTCTATAGTGTATAATGAGGTATAGTGAAGATTGTATGACCAAAATACATTCTTTTACCAGATACTGCAGCTTAGTTGTGAGTCACTGGTTCAAATGAAAGTCGTCCAGTTGACAGCTCAGCCTCTGGCCACATGCTAGGACTGATACCGAGAGATGCACAAATATTCAATTATTGAACCAAAAATATCGCAACGTGGCTCAGAATCAAGTTTGACATCACTCTCGAAGCCATCTGGTACATTCTGCTGCATTGAATGAGAGCTGTTCTGTACGGTTCTGTCTACATTGCAGAAAGATATAAACTTCAAATCTGAACGTGAAGAATTCTGATAATATTGGGGAAGGCACATATTAAATTCAAATCCTTTGGTAATAAATCTCACACTGTGTGTCCATCTTGATTACCACTGAACAAAGTTGATTTATGTTTGCGTTCATCTCCAGGGTACCTTGCTTTTGATTGCTGTTAACCAGATGCATCGTTTTTTTCCCTCTACCACCAAGAGCTAATGTGAAAAGTAACTGAGAGGCAGATGGGGCAGCCCCCCAAATCACTATAGGAAAGCAGGGTGGTAGACAGCTGGCCCTTGCTGTAAGCTGGTTACTTAAACAGCTCACAGATGGAGGGGGAGGGGAAGAGAAGGATAGAGAGAGACACCCACACGGAGGATTATAGATATACAAACAGCAAAGCAAGGGTTATCACAGCGCGGAATACACTAGCACAAAGATAAAAGCAGAGAAAAAGCAAGGGAACTGAAATCTTGGTGGTTTAAGTACTTAATTTGGTTTTGAAGTTTCTCTACATCTTGCCCTAGGATTTAAGTATTGGAAATAAGAGAGGCACCAATTGAAGACCGTTGACCAAAGGGAGTGTAAAACTAAAAGTTCTGCTGAGATAGTGAACTGTAGAGGTCTCAAATGCACAGGCAGACAGAGCGGGGAATAGGTTTTAACTTTCAACAAAGGAAACAGGGCAAGTATGTGAAGAAAAATAAGGAACATTGGGCGGATTATATGAAATGAACAGGAGGAAGGGGCAGATGGTCTTTTTAGAAAGCGGTCAGAAGCTTAATGGGTGGAACAGCCTCCTTCCAAGCTGTCTGGTTCAATGAAGGGGCCTGGGGATCCGCTTGTACATGACAACATGGATTCCCATCTCCAGGCGAATGCCGGGAAGAAAAACTGGAGTGGAAAGACTCTTTGGCTCATTGCTGTTTCATAACATTCACGTTTTAACAGATTCTCTGAAGCAGGTCTTTCATCCATGCTATTTCCAATGAACTTTACTGAAATCAAAGGCATCTGTGGAGAATTTGGCTTCTCCCAAAGTGCTCAATCATTTGGACGCCATTACAAACTGTTCTGTCGACAATGGGGGTGTCTTGGGAGAAGAGGGGGAAAATCTCTCAGCTCTGTAACATGGCTAGCCTGGGGAATTTCAATGGACTCCCTAACTGGTCTCAATCCACCAGTTAGTGAGTAGTCCTTTCTATCCCAGACACCAGGTACATTTAACTTTTTACATGAGCACAAGGGAGAGCTCAAAGAACATCAGAGGCAGGTTCGATGTTTCCAGTTGGATCTTCCTCATGGAAGACTGGACTCTTTTAAAGACACATAGCTACAGAGGCAGGCAAGGTGTTTGGAAATGGTAAAAACAAAAATCCAATTCCAGGTTCTTAAAGGAAATTATAAATTTGTTATACTCAATTTATTCATGAAGAGCTTTTTATATATCAAAATAAAATTTATAATAAAAAATACTTACAAAAAGTAAACCGTGCAATGCTTTTTCATTGTTACACTCATAGTTAATGCTTTCAGTATCATTCTGTTACATTCCTTAGAACCAATAGACTTATCACTCATGTGCTCCCTTTTGTGGTTCACTACTACAATAATTGTGGCTTAAAATGCAGGAAGGTGCCCGAGTAATTCAGGCTTAACCACAGAAAATCTGCACAACTCCAGGCACAATGCCACAGGGTGATACTGGAACCTGCAGAGACGTGGAGGATGACACATCAAAATCACATCACAAGCCCTCTTCCCTCAGCTTTTAATAAACAGGGAAATGGAGAGCTCAGCTGGCCCTGCTGGAATGTGCACACTTTAACTGCGAGGGAGGGACAGAGGCAGGTTGGGCAAATGGTAGCCAGCATATGAAAGGGAAAAGGTATAGATTTTTTAAAAATGCAACACTCTCTAGTCCTGGAGGAACTCAGTAGGTCTGGCAGCATCTATGGAAAAAAGTTAGGTCGACGTTTCGGGCCGAGGCCTGATGAAGGGTCCCAGCCCAAAATGTCGACGGTAAGGTTTTCCATAGATGCTGCTTGACCTGCTGAGTTCCTCCAGCATTGTGTGTGTGTTGTTTGGATTTCCAGCATCTGCAGGTTTTCTCTCGTTTGTGATTGGACCACTACACTCTTCCCAGGATGCCTACCCTGAAGAAGTTTAAATCTTCCCATAGTCCTGATGAAGGGTCTCAGCCCGAAACATCAACTGTTTACTCTCTTTCATTGATGCTGCCTGACCTGCTGAGTTCCTTTGGCATTGTGTGTGTGCCATACCCGAGTCCTGAGGGGCACACCTTTCCAACTGGTCTCCTCCCACTATCCAAGCTGCCAGACAGCCAAACTAGCATTTACTTCAATTGTTTCTGATGGGAAAGGACTCTGCTGCAGACAAGATACACCCGAGTCAACTTCAAAACTAAACAAGTAACAGTAGAATGATCTAGGAAGCCTTGAAGGAAATATCCTTTTACAATACTTTATAAATCCAATTGAGTTCTACCTGCAAAGACTCCTCTGCGTTGAAACTCTTCAGCCATCACTGGCTCAAAAATCACAGCACTCCCTACTGAACAGCACATGAGGAGCTGCCTCACCGTGGATTAGACCATAAGACCTAGAAGCAGAATTAGGCTATTTGGCCCATCGAGTCTGCTCCACCATTCCATCATGCAATATTTTTATCCCCCTCAACCCCATTCCCCTGCCTTCCCTTACCTTTGACACCCTGACTAATCAAGAAACTCTCAACCTCAGCTTTAAGTATACTCAATGATTTGGCCTCCACAGTTGTGAGTGGCAGTGCATTCCACCTATTCACCACCCTCTGACTAAAAAAATTCCTCCTCATCTCTGTTCTAAATGGATATCCCTCTAAAGTGAGGCTGTGCCGTCTAGTCCTATACTCACCCACCATAGGAAACATCCTCTCCATGTCCACTCTTTATAGGCCTTTCAATATTCAAAAGGTTTCAATGAGATCCACCCTCATTCTTCTAAACTCTAGCGAGTACAGGCCCAGAAACATCACACACTCCTCATGCATTAACCCTTGCATTCCTGGAATCATTCATGGAACATCCTCCGGACCTCTCCAATGTCACCATGTCCTTCCTTAGATAAGGGGCCCAAAACTGCTCACAAAACTCCAAGCGCAGTCTGACCACGGTCTTGTAATGCTGAGACTTTATATCTTTGCTCTTATATTCTCATCCTCTCAAAATGAATGCCAACATTGCCTTTGCCTCAAGTTAACCTTTCTGGAATCCTGCACGAGGGCTCCCAAGTTGCTTTGCAGCTCCTGTTTCTTCTCTGCTCATTCTTCCAATCTCAGACACTTCTGCAGTCACTTCTTCTTCAACTTTATCTGCCCTTCCACCCGTCTTCATATCATTCACAAACTTGGCCACAAAGCATCAATCCCATCATTCAAATCATTGACATATTATGTAAAAAGAGGTGCTAACACTTGCAGAACACTGCTAGTCACTGACAACCAATCAGAATAAGCCCCTTTTATTCTTACCCTTTGTCTCCTGCTAGCCAGCCACCCCTGGTCTCATCCTTCCTTTAGAATACTTCTTGGGATGATTCTATCCCGCACCTTTGAAATTGCCCCCAGAAACTCCAGCCATTGCTGTTCTGCCGTCATCTCTGCTAGTGTTCCCTTCCAATCAGTTTTGGCCAGTCCCCTCTCTCATGCCCCTGTAATTCTCTTTACTTCACTGTAATACTGATACACCTGATTTTATTTTCTCCCTCTCAAACTGCAGGGTGATTTCTATCATATTATGGTCACTGCTTCCTAGAGGTTCCTCTACCTTCATCAAACCTGCTTCATTACAGAACACGCAATCCAGAACTGCCTTTCCCCTAGTGGGCTCAACCACAAGCTATACTTAAAAGGCATCTCATAGGCATTCTACAAATTCACTCTCTTAGGATCCAGCACCAACCTAATTCTACCCCCCCCCCCCCACCAATCTACCTGTGTATTGAAATCCCCCATTGCTATCATAACATTGTCCTTTAGACATGCATTTTCTATCTCCCGTTGTAACTTATATCCCACATCTTGGCTGCTGTTCAGAGGCCTGTATGTATCTCCCATTAGGCAGTTTTTACCCTTGCAGTATCTTTACTCTATCCACAAGGATTCTACATCTTTTGATCCTAAGTCACCTCTAAGAATTTGATTGGAATTTTAACAGAGCCACTCTATCCACTCTGCCTATCCTTTCGATATAGTCTGTATCCTTGGATATTCAGCTCCCAACTATCATCTTCTTTCAGCCACGTTTCAGTGATGCCCACAACATTATAACTGTCAATCTCTAACTTAGATCTAACAAGATCATCTATCTTATTCGGTATACTGCATGCATTCAAATGTAACATCTTCAGTCCTGTATTCGTCATCCTTTTCAATTTTGCCCACTTCAACTCATCCCAGACTGCAATTTTGCCCTCCAATCTGCCTGTCCCTCCTCACATTCTCACTGCACACTGCATCTACTTGTATACCCACTGCCCATCCTCAGCCCTGTCACTCAGGTTCTCATCCCCCTGCCAAATCAATTCAAATCCTCCCCAACAGCTCTAGCAAACCTGCCCACAAGGATATTGGTCCCCCTCAGGTTCAGGTGCAACCTGTTCTTTTTGTACACGTTACACCTTCACCAGAATCAAGCTCAGTGATACAGAAATCTGAAATCCTGCCCCTGCGTCACTTCCTCAGTCAGATCACCAGAATTCAAGAAGAAAACTCATCACTGTCTTCTGAAGAGCAATGCAGTAATAGCTACCAGTAACCCTACACAGACTAACATTACAATAAACCCTTCTGTCAAGATTTAGAGCTTCACATTGATATTACCTATGCTTCCAAGTACTCCCAAGACAGTGTGCCATTCAATACAGAAAACAAAACAGCCAAGAATTTCCCAGAAGGCCACAGAGAAATTATAATTAGCCTGAATGAATGGCTTCACACTGGGTCACAGGTGGAGTCTACCTAGCGACAGCTTGTCTCTGTGCACAACCTCGCAGAAAACAGTCAAAACCAAAAGAAATTGGATCGCTACAGAGAGTGATTTCAGTCTAACATTGGGGTCCAGGTGACAAGAAGAACTTGAACCTCCCACTCATTCTTTAAACAGATCTTTAAAGAGGTTACAGCCCAATATTCAAATTTGGCGCCTACAATTGAGAGCATCCTGGAGATGAGCCAAATTGTTCTCATTTCTTTGTCAGAAAAGAAATGTCATTAAGTCACTCTCCCAATGAAAATATCCCACAATCAACTGTGTGATCAACTTCAGAACATCCTCAAAGTTCCAAGTACATTTATTATCAAAGTTCACACACATTATACAAGCTTGAGGAGGTGAGTCTCACAGGCAGCCACCAGACAAATAAACCCAGTAGAACCCATAAAAACAAATGAATTCCATTGATCACCCAATGTGCAGAGAGAAAAAAAAAAAGAAACAAATCATGCAAACAATAAAAAGTAAGCAAGTAGCACTCTGAACTGAAGTTCACAAAAGTACGGTAGTTGCAGGCCACAGACTCAGCTCAGTGCAGAGCCGGGTTAACCTCGCAGAGCAGCAACCTGAAGTTTAATGCAGAGACAAATAAACCTCATGAAGCAGTAAGGTGAACTGGTCTGTCCCTTGCCTCTGGCCCCGACACCCTGTCCTCTTCAATCTGGCCCGGTGCTGAAATCGGCCAAACAGCAGGCCATTCCTTGCACTCATACCCAGGCCTTGCTGTGTCGATTCGGTCCACACCTGACCTTTCCAATTCAGTCATTAAAACTGTTCCAAAAATCACAGTGCTATTATAATTAAGGGACAGTGGTAACTTAAGCAAAGTAAGACTTCATGAGCAGAGACAGAAGAGTCTGCTGATGCTGGAATCTGGAGCAACAGCCAATCTGCTCGAGGGACACAGCGGGTCATTCAGCATACATGAGGGGAAGGAAATGTCAACACTTCGAGATTGTACCCTCCATCATGACTGATGAAGGAAATTATTCAATGGACTTCCTTCTGGACAAGAGACAAAGTCAGTGATCATTAAATCTACAGCAAGCTTCACTCGGAAGCACATGTGGCTCTAACATGGATCTAGGGATTATGGGAAAACCTTCTTGATCTCCCTCCCAACTCCAGATCAGTCATTGCCTGTACCCTATTGTTACAAGTTATTAAAAAACTACATACAAAGACCGATAAGAACTAATGTACAAAGGACAAATTATGCAAATAAATAATACAAATGAGATAGAGCAAGGTAAAACATTGTTATTGCTTTACTTTGTTCCATCTCATTGACTTGATCTGGATGAGCAGTATGCAAGACGAGATTTTTACTGTATCACAGGACAAGTGACAATAACAAACCAATTCTAATTCTAATTTCCACCATCAGCTTCCAGGGACAATGAAACATAGGTAATCAATGTGACCTCACCAGTACAGTCAACATCCAAGGAGAAAAGCAGCAAGACCTTAGGCAAGCAAAGCCATTTGTAGGAGAACGTGTCATCTATTTAAAAATTAAAAGCAAAAAGAAAGTTATGCTGAAACAGTGGCTGGGCTGGAGAGTTGCTTTAGGAAGAACATCAAGAAGGCCATCAGGACACTCAAGAAGCTCAACATATTGCAGGACACAGAAAGCCACTTGTTAAGCATCCAGTCCACAATGAATCACTCGTAATAGCAGCAGTCCACTCTGCAGCAAATCTCTAAGACTCCCTAGACGTCATCTTCCAAACCCACAACATCTACCATCTAGAGAAGGACAAGGGCAGCAAAGGCATGGGGACACCACACTAGGAGGTTAGCCTCCAGGCCACACACAATTCCAGCTGGAAAACATATCACTGTTCCTCCACTGCCACTGGGTCTAGTCCTGGAACTGTCTCCCTAATAGCATTGTGGATAACCACATCTCAAGTGCTGCATTCTCAAAGGCAGTGAGCGAGAGGCAATTAAATGCTGGCTCGGCCTGTTAAGGTCACATCTCTTGAATGAATGTAAACTAAAACTTAATGAAATGATGCCAGGGGTTAGGGACATGGTAAGACTAGCAAAATGGGCTGACATCCATCAATTAGGGAAGGTTAAGAGAAATATAATAAGCAGGTTCAAAATAACAAAGACTGCCGATAAGAGTGGAAAATGTTTTAACAACCAAGAGAGGTAACAATGAGCAATATATTGATTGGGTCGCATTGGTGCAAGTTACTTCTGCACTGAAGTCGCAGTTGGTTGTGTCGTGTCGTGTTCAAATGGATATCAGTGACTGATGTGCATGCTGCTCCCCTATTTGTTTGTCTAGAATCAAAACATATCAGAGGCTTAGGTCACCGGCGAGAGGGCTGCTAACCAGCAGAGAAATAAAATAATTGGCGTGGGGGGAAGAGGGAGAGAATTTGTGACATTAATAAGCAGGATCTGAAAAGGGTAATGAAATTGTCAGTTTCAAAATGAAATCTGCGAAGGAAATTTTGCAGGGTGATTTGGAAAGTCAACTGGACTGGTCTTTCAAAGTGGTGGCAGAGGAACTTTGGGCCAATATGATTCCATAATTCATACCCAATCACCGATCAAGTTAAATAAGGGACTTATCCAACTCTTGAAATACGCAGGGCTGCACTCATGTTTGCTTTTCTACAAGTTCTGACACCAATGTATTCTTTCATCCGCGGGAGTTTCTGATGGGTGAGTTGTACTTTTCTAGCACTTCTTAGCCGGTCATTGCCACCCAGCAGAGACCAGACAACCTAATCTGAGCCTGGCTAAACACATCTTATTAAGACCAAGCACATAATTTGGTTTAGAAATACAAGTTCATGCATCACCAACAATACCCTAGAGGAGAAGATGCTTTTCTCCTCTTTCTAATGGCACTGGACGATGGAAATTTGGAATTGATATGTTTCAATTAGCATTCCTTCTGCTCAAAAACCGCCAAAACTCATCTCTCTTAAGATCAATACATTCTTTTCAGAAATTGGCCAATTAAATTCAAGTAAATCAACTCTCCCATGGAGATCGCTTGATTGAGGTAGATAAATAGCAGCACATACTTAGCTCCTTTTAACCAATTTCCCCCGGGATCAATAAAGTATGACTATGACTCTCAAAGTTATGAAGAATCGCAGGTTTCTTGAACTGAGCAGACAATGATAGAGTCTGTCTGAGCATGCTCCATGATTTCAGTGAGAAACTAAACAAGTAGGCTATTTCTATCAATATCTAGATGTGTTTCTTATATTCTTAACACTCTCTGCCATATGTTCAGATGTTGCTACAATATTGTTTGAACTAAAATTCATTCAAAGCAAAGAATTTTTGGGTCAGTTGTTCCTTAGTCAGTTTCTTAAGACATGACATTAGATTTTAGACTGCTACAGTAACAATTTTAACTAGGCTATACCCATGATATATGTAACATGGTTCTTTAAGGTTGTTACAGCTGGGGGTGGTAATGGGGACAAGTTCCCAATATCTATTAAATGCTTCCAATGGCGTGCGACTCAAATAGCCTCTGACAACCAAGTCCAGCTCCTGACCTTCAAGTATGGCTTTGCTACTAAGCCCGGCAGAACTGTTTCTACTAAAAAGGGGCAAAGGCTGGTTACTGGTGCCTTAAAATGATTTGCTTCAGGCATGTGGGGCTCATCAGCCATGGCTGGCAGCTCATCTAGAAGAAGGAAAACTCTGATCTCAAACTTCCACTGCGTTGCAGCTATAACCCACTCATGGGGAAGACTTCGGGAGTAAACCCCAAGGGATAAATCTAGAGTTGGAGTTCCTAAGGCAGTCCTACATTGAGTTCAATGGTGACCAGAAACTTCTGCAACACTGCTCGTACCAAACTGCATCAGTCTTCGCCGTTCCTTTGGGTTCATCAGATGAGTGGAGAAGAGGAGCTTGCTACATGGGCAACAGCTTGCTCTCCATATCAATATACACATACACACAGGTACACACACGCACTCAATCAATGGTCACTTTATTAGTTATCTCCTGCAATACCCACAGAACTGACCTTACTAGATTTTTTTTCTTGTTTTTGCTCCATTTTCTAAACTCTAGAGGCTGTTATACATGAAAATTTCAGGAGATCAGCAGTTTCTGAGATGCTCAAATCACCCCATCTGGCACCAACAATCAAAGTCACTTAGATCATATTTCTGATGTTCGGTCTGAACAACAACCGAACCTCTTGACCATGCCTGCATGTTTTAATGCATTAAGTTGCGGCCACTTGATTAACTAATCAGACGTTTGTGTTAACGAGGTGTATCTAATAAAGTAGCCAATGGGTGTCCATCAGGAAGTATGACAAAACAATGAAGGCCGTCATGTCCTTATGTACTCTTTCACCCCAGTTTCAGCTTCTCTCTCCTCAAGTCATGCCTCATGCTTAAAGGCACTCAGCACCAAATCCAAGGAGCAGGAATCCTTGCCGCCCAGACATACACGTTAATTGCAGGGACGCACGGCAACTCCAGTCAACTTTGCTGCCAATGCACATCACATGGCTGTTTAAGGGGATAGTATCGGGCGCGGTAAACCCAGTGATTTTCATACCCATCCCTCTCGCTCGGTGGCAAAGACTGAACCTTACTGTAACCCAGCAGAGGAAAGAGTGCAAAGCAAAGTTGTCGAGGCAACCATGACTAACTACCAGCAGTTCAAGGCAGAAGACAACAGAAAGAAATGAGTAAAAATGAAACATTCAGCAGAAACAAAAGGGGCTGGTTATCTGAAATTAATAAATTTAGTATCAAGTCTCAAGAGTTAAAATGTGGTCAGATAGAAGATGAGATGCTGCTCCTCAAATCTACATTTAACTTTGTTGGAGCAATGTAGAAGATTACTGATGTGTATTTAATATTTCAGTAATATTGTAAATATATTGTTTGATTAAGCATTCTTTGTTGTTTACATACTACATTGCAGGTTATATGCCTTCTTAGCCTTTGTTGTTCAGGGTCGACCATGGCTGCTGCATCCTAGTTGCCTAGACACCCAAGCCAGATCAGTACGATATGGAGAACAAGCTGTTGTCCATATAGCAAGCTCCCAGTCTCCACACATCTGATAAACACAAAGGAATTGCAGAGACCAGTATAGTTTGGCACCAGCAGTTTCACAGGAGCTGCTAGTTAGCGGTGAACTCAATGTAGGACTGCCTTAGAGACTCCAGCTGTGGATTTTTCCCCTCAGGGTCTACTCCCAAAGCCTTCAAGGCAGCGGAGGTTTGAATCAATTTCTAGATGAGCTGCCAACCACGGCTGATGAGCCCCATCTGTCTGAAGCACTGGTTTTAAGGCACCAGTAGCCTTTTCTCCTTCTCCTGTCAGTAGAAACAGTTCTACTGGGCTTAGTAGCTAAGCCACACGTGAAGGCCAGGAGTTGGACTTGATTGTCAGAGGCTATTTGAAATGCACGTCATTGGGAGCATTTAGTAGGTAGTGGGAGCTTATCTCCACTACTACCCCCGTTATAACAACCTTAAGGAAACAGGTTATATGTAAAAGTACATAAATGGCATACATCAACACGCCACGTGATATGTGCATGTCTCGCTTAAAGTAGAAATGAATGTACACAAGTTATCACCCAGCTCCTTTATTTTCTCTTTCAATTTTTTTTTAATGTTTTGGAGTTACAAAACATCACAGTGATGATGAGTAAGTGCTCAGATGAAAGATGGTTCTCTGCTCCTCAAATCTACATTTAGTCTCATTGGAAAAATGTAGGAGACGACAGACACGCAGGAGGGAGAATCGAAGTGAAGAGCAACTAAAAGTTGGGGTTGCTCTTGTGGACTGAAAAGCATCCAATCAGCATTTGGTTCTCCACTGTAGAGACCACATCATAGGCATTGTCAGCAGTGGACTGCAGTGGAAGTGGAAGTGATCATTGATTGGAGTGTCAGAAACAAGTTCTGATTCCTGGGGCACTGACACCAGTTCCAAGGAAGCTCTTTCACAGAGGTAGGCATCACCTGAACAAATCAGGCACTAGTGCTCCGGTGATTTGCGCAAACAGGATAGTAGAAAGGATTGTAAACTAATTAGAGGGAGGGAAGGCTTCAATGTTGGCAAGTCTGTCACGTCAAAAAGAAATGAGAGAACAGTGGTTACGGGATAGTGAAAGGAAAACAAAGTGCAACAGGTCAGGACGGGAAGTAGAAACAAACATGGGTGCAGAAAGTAACCCCAAAGTAAGAAGTACAAAAACCAAAGCTTTAGGCTCTCTATGTGAATCTACTTGCCATTTGTAACTTGGCCAGAGCTGACAGCACAACCAGTTACATATAACAGGGGTCCCCAACCTTTTTTGACAAAACTTGCGGACCGGCTGACCTGGGGGGGTCGGGGGGTGTTAATCACGACCAGAATATTGGTGGTAAGTCAACTATAAGTCACTTATAAGTGGCTAATACACTCAATTTCATTTCTAAAGGGGTTTAGCTAACAAATTTAATATTAAACACAGTGCATATTTTCCTTGCATGAATGTAGTGATAAGTCAATTATAACAGTGGTCCCAAACCTCCGGGCCATGGACTGATACATTGCCGCGAAGAATGCAGCGGTGGCCGGAACGCACCCAGCACATCTTTAAGAAAAAAGTTGAAATAAACAAGCTAATTAATTACATGCTGGGTGGCACCTAATTAATTAGCTTGTTTATTTCAGCTTTTTTCTTAAATATGTCCTTGGTGCGTTCCAGCCACCGCTACACCACTGCATTCTCCGCGGCAATATATCGGTCCGTGGCCCGGAGGTTGGGGACCACTGATAAGTCACTTACAAGTCAATAGCATCATCATTTTAAGTAACGTTTGGATATTAAACACACAGCGCATATTTTCCCCATATGAACATATAAAATCATTGCAACACACCAAAATCACTGAATCAGTGGGAGCCCTGGGCTTGTTTTCCTGCAACAAGATGGTCCCATCGAGGGGTGATGGGAGACAGCGATACTCGAAGGGGGTTCCTTATGTCCAGTCTATTCCTCAATTTAGTTTTCATTGCATTCATTGCAGAAAACTCCACTTCGCAGAGATATGATGTTGGAAATGGAAGCAACGTTTTCAGTGCTTTCGTGGCTATCTCAGGATATTCAGCCTTGACTTTGATCCAGAATGCCGGCAGAGATGTTACATCAAACATACTTTTCAGCCCACCGTCATTTGCAAGCTCGAGGAGTTGATCTTCTTCCCGCGCTGACATGGATGATTCACCAGAAACATTCATAAATGGGTCACGGACCCATTCCTTGGGTCACTGATGACCTCGCGTGCGCTAAAGTTCAACAGTGCATGACAGTGAATGAGGAAAGGTGCAGCTGACTCTTATCACCAAATCATATCATTTCCTCGTGGCCTGGTAGCACATGGGGACCACTGACGTATAACATGGTCTAATAGCTATTACAGAGATGTCGCTGCATAGGGAACAGGAATGGGAACTCAATATTCCATATTTTCATGATACATGGCATATCTTTGTTAATCAGAAAGATAAAGGCATGATACTTTAGTAACATAGGTACAGTGGACAATGATGTGGGGTGTCAAGATACATCTTCTCAACAGGACAAAGCATAAATGGGGAAATATCAAAGGTATACAGGAAGTAAACTATAATTATCCAGAGTGATCTCAATCTGTAAATTGACTGGACTAATCAAACTCTAGGGTGGCAGGGTGGAGATACATCGCTACCATAGAAAGCTTTCCTTCCCTCTACTAGCCTGCAGGTCACCCTTGGGCTTAGATGACCCCCCCCCACCCCAATCAGGTGAAGCAATGGGAGCAGGTGTGGATGGTCGTATGAGCAGCTGGTGCATATCACAAGTCCTGGTTATCGACCACTGACCCCAAGCAGACAATCTCTGAAGAGTATTGATAATGGCTCGGGTCACCTTTCTTGTAAAGACACAGCCCAGAAGGCTATGGCAAACCATTTCTGGAGAAGAATTTGCCAAGAACAATCATGGTCATGAGACCATGATCACCTACACCATACGACACAGCACATAATGACGATCTCAGTCTGCAAGTTGATTGGACTAATCAAACTAACAAGGACCGTGGAAGAACAATTTGTGAACTGTGTCAAGGATTGCTTCTGTAAGTTGCAGAACTAACGTGGGAACAGGTTATTTTAGATTCTGTCATGTATAGTAATGTAAGATGTGGTTAAACATCCTCTGGGGAGTAATGATCAGAAAAGGGCATGAGTCCAGGTACAGTTTAAGGGTGAACATCCTGGGTCCATAACCGATTTTGTTAAATTGAGGACAATTACAATGGTTTGACAGTAGGTTTATCTAGAATGGACTGGATAACGAGGATATTTAAACATCCAGCTCATAACACTCAGCAAGAATTTACTCATGTTGAAAAGAGGCATTTGAGGAGAAATCCATGGTTGACAAATGAGGTCAAGAAAAGTGTAAATCAAAATTAAGAACATATAAAAATGGCAGGACTTAGAGGTAGAACAGAGGACTGGGAATCTTAAAAGAACCAGCTGCGAGACACTCGAAGTTAATTAGACAGAGAGGAAAATGACAAGTAATATCAAAACAAACAGCAAGGACATCCATGGATATAAAAGGAAAAGAGGTAGCCAAGGCAAGTGTGGGATCCCTGGAGGGCGAGACTAGGAAATTAACAACAGGAAACATGAAACTGGCAGATGTTCAAATCAATACTTCTGCACTTTGAGGACAAAGACTGATGAACTTGTTCCAAATAATACTGATGAATTTGTAATGGTTTCTATCACAAAGGACAAGGTATTAGAAAAACTAATAGGACTAAAGACAGACAAGTGGCTGGGTCCTAATGACTTGTGCCCAAGGATTTTAAAAGCAGTGGCTGCAGAGATAATGAAGCCATTAGTTGAAGTCTCCCAAAATTCCTCTGAGTTCCAGGACTAGAAAACAGCAAGCTTGATTCTATTGCTCAAGAAAGGAGGAAGACAAAAAGGCAGGTAACTATAGGCCTGTTAACTTAATATCTGTTGTTGGCAAGAGACAAGTCTGTAAGCAAGAGGAAATGGCTGGGCATTTCGGGAAGCCCAATGTAATCAAACTAAGTCAATATGGTTTAATGAAGGTAAGTTATGTCTGTCAAATGTGCTACTGTTCTTCAAGGATGCAACAAGAAAAGTCGATAGAGGGGACTTGTGGATGCACTGTAATTAGATTTCCAGAAGGCATTTGACAAAGTGCCACAAGAGCATATGCTATTGGGGGAAGTATGTCAGTGTGGATCGAAGATCAGATAGCACATAGAAGATAGAAAGTCGGAATAAATAGGTCATTTTCAGACTGGACGGTTGTACCTAATGGAATTCCTCAAGGTTCAGTTCCTAACCCTCAGTTATTTACTACGTATATTAATGACTGAGAGGAGGGAACAGGGTGTTTGGTAACAAAGTTTATCAGTAACATGAAAATACTGTAGCTGCAAGACCACGTTGTGATGAGGACACTTGGACTCTAACGAGAATTGATGGGTTGAGAGGAAACTTGGCAAATGGTTTAGTTTGGGAAAGGGTGATATCATGTAAGAGGAAGCCAAATATGAAATATTAACTAAATGGAGAAAGGCTGCAATGAGCAAAATATTGATGGATGTAGATAATGTACGTTGTGTATGAATCACGAAAAGATAGCAGGCAAGTGCAGCAAAGAGGTTAGGAAGGCAAATGCATTTTGGCCTTTATTACATTGGAGTTTTGAAATGGGAAAGTATTGTTAAGATTGCACAGGGTACTGAGCAGGTCTGGGGAATGTTCCCTTATGTTAATAAACAGACATTGGTGGTAGTCCAGAAGAGATTCACAAGGGTAATCTCTGAGATGAGAGAGTTGTTCTACCCTGAGCGGACTTGGCAGGGTAGATGCTGATTTGTTCCCATTAGACAAAGAATCGCATGAGGAGACATAGTTGCAACATTAGCAGGCAGGCAATTAAACTGGGATACATAGGAACTGCTGGTGTGTTCAGGACAAGTTTCCCACTGTATCTTGGTATCTCAAGGATCAACCTTATTTGCCATAAACATTTACATGTTAGGAATTTGTTACGGTGTATTGGAGTGACACGCAGCATAAAACATCATTCAACAATTATAAAGAATAAAAAATGCATAAGAAATAAAGTCAGAGGCTAAAGTACAGATATGGAATAAAATGTGTCTAAACGCCAGCATTTATTACAATGGAAAGAGCATTATATAAAGTGGTTTAAAGCACTTACAGTGCAATGCAGTGACTGGGGTAATAGATAGCTATGTGACAATAATAAACCAATAGCAATATTAATTCTTTGCCCTGGAGGGTGTGGAAGCGTGTAGGAATTTAAATAGGAGACAGAAAACATTTTGACAGGTAAGTGGAATTTTGGGCTATTGGGAGCACGAGGGGAGATCAGGGCTGGAACAGATCATATTAAATGGCAGTACAGGCTTGAGAGGCCAAGGCCAAACTGCTTACTCATTCTTCTATCTTCTCACATTTTTACACATTTGGAAGGACAGGGATGGAAATGGAAGAGGTCAAAGAGCGGGATCTCCAAGGATTGTAAAGAGAGGTGGAGGAAGAGGGAGAAAGGCTTGGTGTTATTTTGGGCCCAGGATTCATTAAAGTGCAGATGTTGGTGGTTGAAGTCACAGAGTTACAGACAGGTAGATGAAAGGACATGTGAAAACACAACGAGGAGTGGAAGAGGAGGAGAGGTAGGGGCAGAGGAGAGTGATGATGTGGTCTCTGTACTGGGGACCAAATGCAGATTGGGCCACTGTTTTACAGGCCAATACCATTCAGGCTGCGGGAGTTCTGAAATTACCGGTCGCCTCAATTGTCCAGAGTAACAGACACAAAATGCAGGAGGAACTCAGCAAGTCAGGCGGCATCTATGGCAGACATCCCACCCTGCAAGAACTCAATTCAGGGAGGTAGCACCATCAACTTGCGGGAAACTCCCGGAACTTCCAGGAGAGGTGGGATGTCTGCAATAGAGTAGCTCCTTAGCAGCTAGCCAGTTAGTTTAAATAATGTTAGCTCTGCTAATGAACGAATGACACCTGTTAAACTCACCTCAACATGTCTTTTACAGTCTTAACCCCCCATGGGCAATAGAAAAGTCACTGTTGCAAACAGTGCAGCGAGCAACACTGTCATTATTTTTGACCCCTATTAGGCAGGGGTACACTTCAGTGTAGTCTGGGGTGATGTACGTTTTATATTTTCTTGTTTTGGAACACCCTGCCATGGCGCGCGCGCTCTCTCTCAAAAAAATTGATTTCCGGGATATTGTATATAACTTGCGGGCATCAGGGAGCCACTATCAATATGCAGGAAACTCCCGGAACTTCCGGGAGAGGTGGGATGTCTGTTATGGAGAGGAATACACAGTCAATGTTTCAGGCCGACATACTTCATCACCCCATTCTGAACTATCTGACAGTTGTCTCCAGCACAGATTTGAGGGTGAGGGCCTCAACTTCCAGTAGGGCACATCGATCCCTCCAAGCTATGTACTGCATTTAATAAATTCAGGAAACCAGCCTTTTTTTGTGTATGTTACAGTATGTTTCTGTTCTGCCTCTACTGCTGATATTGAAAGTGACGGCTACCCTGACAATTTTACCTTGCACTCTATCACAGACATCCCCTTTATTCTCTCCAGCCCTTCCCCTCTCTGAAAATTAAAACAGGCTTCTTTTCTCACTTTTCCAATTTGGATGTGGGGTCCTTGACATGAGATGTTGGCCCTGGCGAACACCACCCACCCTGCATTTTCTGTTGCTGTTTCTAATTGAACAAGTTATTTTTAGTACCAGCCAAGGGAAGAATGTTGACCAAGGGAGAACGGGCCCTCTGGTCAATTCTACTCAAATCAGTGCAGAGAGAGTCTTCCGTCAACAAAAGAGAGTTGAGGCCCAGCTTTGGACTCACTTGTCAGCCTACGAGGTTATCTCGCTGACCACAGGCAGCCGTTGACCCTATTCTGAAAGCACCTTTGCTGGTCTAACCCAGACACGGTGAGCCTCACGGACCCTTGGTGCTCTCAGGATGACATAGGCACAACCGTCGCACTGACTGAGCTTACAGTAACTGCAGCAGATCACACTGTCATTGGAGCAGCGCAAGCAAACCTGATGTCATTCCACTTAACAAATCAACTCAGCAACCCTTCAGCTCTTTCTTCAGTTAGTCCTGACGAAGGGTCTCAGCCCGAAACGTCGACTGTACCTCTTCCTAGAGATGCTGCCTGGCCTGCTGCGTTCACCAGCAACTTTGATGTGTGTTCCAGCAACCCTTATCATCTGCACTCGACACTTCCTTCCCCCAAATTAAAATATTTTATCTCAACTAAAGCAAAACCATGCATTTCCTTCAATTTTTCATTCCTTCCCACTTCAAGTAACATTCATTCATTGCTCTTTGTGTTTGATCTCTAAAATGAGCTTATTTTGAACTTCGAAACATTAGTGAGCAACATTCAGACATTTTGTTGGTCCGTCCACACAATTCAAGATGCAAGATTGTTTATCGCCATTCTTTTGTACACAAGTTACAAAATGACTTATTCTGGATCCAAAGCAGCATTTTTTAAAAAAACACAATAAGCACAAATAACTCAATTATGTTTTGTAATTGAGTAAATGTATAAATATATAAGATTAGCTTATATACATTGTGTAGGTTGACACTAGGCACAGGAGTATCCGTACACAAGGTAATTCTGACAGGAAATAATAAAGCAGTGGTGATCAATGGCTTTTAGGCCAAGATTTCTAATTTTCCAGCAGAGGAGAAAAACTATTCATGGTCATAGGCATAGTCATACTTTACTGATCCCAGGGGAAATTGGTTTTCATTACAGTTGCACCATAAATAATAAATAGTAACAGAACCATAAATAGTTAAATAGTAGTATGTAAATTATGCCAGTAAATTATGAAATAAGTCCAGGACCAGCCCATTGGCTCAGGGTGTCTGACCCTCCAAGGGAGGAGTTGTAAAGTTTGATGGCCACAGGCAGGAATGACATCCTATGACGCTCTGTGCTGCATCTTCGTGGAATCAGTCTCTGGCTGAATGTACTCCTGCGCCCACCCAGTACGTTACGTAGAGGATAGGAAACATTGACCAAGATGGCATGCAACTTAGACAGCATCCTCTTTTCAGACACCACCGTGAGAGAGTCCAGTTCCATCCCCACAACATCACTGGCCTTACGGATGAGTTTGTTGATTCTGTTGGTGTCTGCTATCCTCAGCCTGCTGCCCCAGCACACAACAGCAAACATGATAGCACTGGCCGCCACAGACTCGTAGAACATCCTCAGCATCGTCCGACAGATGTTAAAGGACCTCAGTCTCCTCAGGAAGTAGAGACGGCTCTGACCCTTCTTGTAGACAGCCTCAGTGTTCTTTGACCAGTCCAGTCTATTGTCAATTCGTATCCCCAGGTATCTGTAATCCTCCACCATGTCCACACTGACCCCCTGGATGGAAACAGGGGTCACCTGTACCTTAGCTCTCCTCAGGTCTACGACCAGCTCCTCAGTCTTTTTCACATTAAGCTGCAGATAATTCTGCTCACACCATGTGACAAAGTTTCCTACCGTAGCCCTGTAGCCCTATTATTGAAATAGTAAGTGTAAAGGAGAACAAAATCATTGTTACTCTGGATCTGACGCAGCACAAAAAGAATGCAATAAACATAAAGAACTCAATAAAAATATACAACAAATATAAATACATAAATTAGCTTCTATGCATAGACTAATCCTGTGTACATAAAGTAACTCTGACAGGAAATAACAGGTAGTGGTGGTCAAAGAACCTTTTAAGGCCAAGATTCCTGATTTTCTAGTATAGGAGAAAAATTATTAAAATATTAAATAATATTATTTATATTAACAGAGAAAAAGGAGGGGGGGGAGATTTAAAAGGGACACCAAGAGTAATATTTACAAGTAAAGGGTGATATGCGTATGGAATAATCTGCCAGAGGAATTTTTAAGGGTGGATGCAATATTGACATTTAAAAGACATTTGGACAGGTACCTGGATAGGAAAGGTTTAGAGGGATATGGGTCATGTGGGCAAATGAGAGAAGATTAAAGAGGCATCTTAGTTGGCAAGGACAAGATGGGCTGAAGGGCCTGTTTCCATTCTGTATTACTTTATGACTTTAAAAAAAAAATCACAGGAACTCATGTTGCCAAAGCAACCCTAAAGCCTGATTTATACTTGCGCTGTCAGGCTACG
This sequence comes from Mobula birostris, assembly GCF_030028105.1. NCBI lineage: Eukaryota > Metazoa > Chordata > Chondrichthyes > Myliobatiformes > Myliobatidae > Mobula > Mobula birostris. The sequence goes on along the minus strand of NC_092391.1, from coordinate 20,091,828 downwards.
CCATAGGCCTGATTTATACTTTTGCATAGCCCTACGCCATAGCGAGCATGCATAGCTGTGTCTGCGTCGCTCTGCAATTCACCACCAAAACGCTAGTTGGCGGTGGGGTTTCTATGCCACTGTGTTGAGTTTCTTTGTGAGAGACATGGACGAGGAAATGCATTTCAAATATTTTTGGATGTCGGCAGGTAGATTTGACGATTTAGTTCATCGTTTCCAACCATTTACTTTGCATCAGTGTACAGACATTGCGGAGGAAAGCAACCGGAAATGCGTAGGAGGAAATGCGATGCTACCAAGTGGACCAATCACAGTTGCTGCGGTCTGTGTCGCCACGACGCGTGAGTTACTTTTTTGGGGAGGTGCACGTCACCCTACGGCGTAGGGTATGTGGTACCTACGGCATACACTTGACGCAGAAGTATAAATTGGGTTTAAGAATGCAACTTTTGGTCACAGTAACTAGACTCACGTAGCCGAGAATGATGCAGCTGCTGTGACAATCCTTACCACCTCTCAGCCAATTAACAAATCATCAGCCAGTGTGAAATGGGTTGGGAAGACCTACTCCACCTGCCATGGAAGGCAGGACTGAACCACAGCTGGCTCTCAACACCAGCAGGAAAAACAGAGCTCGGGCAATAGACTCAGTGGTCAATTTATTAGGTACGCCCTGCACCTCGAGTGGTCACAGTGAGCATGCCCATGGTCTTCCGCTGCTGTAGCTCATCCACTTCAGGGTTTGACATGTTCTGCATTCAGAGGTGCTCTTCTGCACACCACTGTTGCAAGGCGTGGTTATTTGAGATACTGTCACCTTGAACCAGTCTGGCCATTCTCCTCTGACCTCTCATTAATAAGGCGTTTTGCCAACAGAACTTCTGCTCACTAGCTGTTTTTCTCATTTCTCGCACCATTCTCTGTAAACTCTAGAGAAAGTTGTGCATGAAAATCCCAGGAGATTAACAATTTCTGAGATACTCAAACCACCCCATCTGGCACCGACAATCATTCAAATCAAGTCAAAGTCACTTAGATCACATTTCTTCCCCATTCTGATGTTTGGTCTGAACAACAACTGAACCTCTTGACCTTGTCTGCATGCTTTTATGCACTAAGTTACCGACACATGATTGTATCATGTATTGCTGATTAGATATTTGCACTATTAGGTACAGTTTCACACCTGCTTTTTAAAGTGGCAATAACTGCCACGTGCATCTGTTGCAGGAACAAACAGAAACCCAACATCAATAGCAGGAGGAGTCCACCATCTCCTCAAGTCTACACCCAGTTGTCCTGTCAATCATCTCCTGTCCCACCAGTGACGGGTTCTGACTGACCTCAGAACCAACAGGACACAGCGGAAGCAAGTCTTGAATGTTCCTGAGCAACAGACATGGCATGGAAACTGGACTAGTAAATCCAGTGAGCCTGGAGTTAATCAGGGGATAATGTATTCACAAAACCTTCACGCCATCTTAAAAGTTTCATCCCTCCCAGGCAGTTAATCTGATCGGCCATTCTAATTACCCCCCTCTATTACCCCAGTCACTGCAAACACTTCAAATTACTTTTTATAATTCTGTTTACATTGTAAAAGCATACTGTATTTATGCACATTTTATTCTACATCAGTACTTCAAACTTTATATATGATTCTTTATAGTAGTTGAAAGCTGTTTTTCTATAGCATGGTGCACCAACACACTACAACAAATTCTTAATAGATGTAAATATGTACATGTTGATCCTTGATTACACCATGAAGTACTTAAGTACAACTTTACAAAAGATGTAGAAATGCTAGATTTTACAGTCAATTAAGGTGACCCTGACATTTGACCATTCTCATCTGGTCCCACTAGTACTTAGCTAAAGCCTCAGGCTTTGAAGCAACCTAGCAAGTTGTTTAGTTCAAAGCCACCAACATATTTTCAGGGCCACTAGATGTACAACAAATGCAGGTCTTGTCAGTGATAGCCACATCCTGAGAAGGAATTTACATTTTTAAAAGGAGGACGAGTCCATGCCAAAAGAGAGCCGCGTTAATTCCCACCCCACTGCTTTGAGGCCGTTTTGCTGCAGGTCACCACTTCAAAGGTGTTTAAGCAGCTTGCTTTGAATTTAAGGATAACGCCTTTAGCCTCTCTGTCTCCAGAAATAATGCAGTTACATGCAACATTTGTTTGACAAAAACATGGAAAGGTTAAACAGAAGTAAAAGGCACGTCATTAAAAATGATAGATATGTATCTAACGAGATTGAGGAACCACAAGCTATTGTTCACCATGACAGGTAATAATGGGATCATTGTGTCAGTTCCAATAGAACTGGAGCACATGTTCCTCTTTCTGTTCCATCCAATGTCCATCCTCCATCCCTGCGGCAACTCAAGCTCTAGAATTATCTGCCTTTCTCTAGCTCGCTTTAATTACATGTTAACATCTTCTTCAGCACAGTACTGATTTTGGGCCATTTGTATTGTAATGGACCCAAAACATCGACAGTTCATTTCTCCTCTGAATCAGAATTAGGTTTAACATCACTGGCATACGTCGTGAAATTTGTTGTTTTGCAACAACATTACAGTGCAATACATAAACTATAAATTGCAATCATCATCATCATGATGGTCTTGACCTTGATCGCTCTTGACCAATTTTTCTACAGGAAGTGGCTTGCCATTGCCTTCTTCTGGGCAGCGTCTTTTCAAGACGGGTGACCGCACAGCTATTATTAATACTCTTCAGAGACCGTCTGCTTGGCGTCAATGGTGGCATAACCCAGGACTTGCGATGTGCACAAGCTGCTCATACATCCAGTAGCTGCTGACATGGCTTCAATCTGGCCCTGATCTGGCAGGGGTGGGGGGGTGCTAAACAAGAGCTGCACCTTGCCCAAGAGTGGACCTGCAGGCTAGCAGAGAGAAGGAGTGCCTTACACCTCCTTTGGTAGAGACGTATCTCCACCCCACCACCCTTAAATTACGGTAAGAAATAGTTAAAAATTAATTAAATTAGTGCAAAAAGAGAGCAAAAGTCAGAGATGCTGCCTGAACTGAGTTATTTCAGTGTTTTTCATGTTTCTGCAGACTCTAGCGTTGACAATTCTTGTGTCTCTATGGTATGTTTCCTTTATGGCCTTCAATGTATACAGCAGTGCATGCAATGAAAATCATAAAGGAAACATACCACACTAATGCAATACTACGAACATCAGGACTAAAAGACATCATTATATGGTATAGTAAACATCTTCTCCTGACACTGAAGCTTTATTTCAGATATTCCCTTCTTTCAAAAGCCAGCATAGGATTTTTTAATAAAAGGATCTCCTTAAATATTTAGGAGATATTTAGGAATATTTAGGAACCTGGATAATTGTCCCAAAACCTGCAGCAAGAGTTACTGGTTTGCTCTGCGGGTTACATGGCGGAAGTCTCATTTGAACCTTCAAATATATTCAAGTCGGAAGAGGTTTTGGACTGCAGGAGAATAAAATATTATCTGAGCGAGGCATGAAAGTGGAGCTAAGGTCAACAGTCACTTCACCCAGGCTCTCACCAAATGCAGAACAGCTCCAAGTGGCCACAAGGTGTGGTTGAGAGTGTGCTGACCCTTAGCATCACAACCTGGTACTCCAGCTGCAGTGCTGTCGACAAAAAAGCCTTGCAGAAGGTGGTTAGGGGAGCAGAGGAGGTTATTGGGGTCTCCCTACCTTCTGTCCAAGACCTCTTTCAGAGTCGATGCCTCCAGAAGACACGGTACATCATTAAAGACCCCTCACACCCTCTCCATGAACTGTTTGTTCTTCTGCCATCAGGCAAACGTTACAGGAGCATCAAAACTAAAACCACAAGGCTACTAAACAGCTTCCTCCCACAGGCAGTCAGACTGCTAAATAGCTGCTCCACCTGACTCTGCTTTGGACACTTTTAACTTGCACTGGACACTTATAACTTGATTTTTACTGACATGTGGCTGTTTTGTTTTACCATTTATTGTTATGTTTATTATTTAGTGTTGCGTTTGTTATGTTATGATTGCACTGCTCCTGGAAAATGCTGTCTCATTCTGCCCTGAAGAGCTGATGTATGGTTAGAATGACATATGAATCTTGAATCTTGAAGACCACCACCTATCACAATCTCTAATCTGGTCTCCTAAAATTATTGTACAAGACTATGCAATATTCTGTAACTCAACCCATCACATCAAGAGTCACTCATTGATGAATCATTTGGTATCATGGGAATCAATCAATATTGGGCCGGTGCTGGACACACTGCTGAGTTAAAACAACAGCCGAAACTTAATGAGTGTGAGAGCAGACATGAGGAACCAAATGGCCTAACCCTGCTTCTAGTTAAGAACAGAGTCCTCAATATAGTCAGGGGCAGGGGTGAAACCTCTACTCTAACCTGCCTTTCCTTGTCCAGAGTGCCAAACCATTTTGCAATACTGACATTCACCTTTACACAATAATAACTTGGAGCCAGACGTTCGAAGATCATTCCAAGGAATAATGATTCCACTGTTGACTAAATGCTGTTAGACTATTGCAACAGATTGTTCAGCAGTCTAAAGTGAATCTAATGCATTCCATGTCAAACAAAAACATTCTTATCCAAATATAATTCAAAAAAGTCGCAAATGAAAGTGGTAAATTCTTTAACTAAAAGAGAAAATGTTGTCTTAGTGTCATTTATTACAGCCAATGTGGGCAACAGGAAATCTGTTTTATTAGATAGGAGAGTCTTAAATAAGCACTTGGATGAAAGAAAAATGGAGGGCTATTTGGGAGTGAAGGATTAGATTGATCTTGGCATAGGTTAAAAAGTCAGCACATGGTCTGTACTGTTCTATGTTCTCCTTGTTCCTTTCTTTTGTCCATTATGCTATTGGTGTTTAGGGCAGCAATGAAGATCCTCCATCTCTGGTATCATTCATGGTTTCTTTCATTGTGTCAGCAGCTCCCCCTTGTTTTACTGTCAGTCATACAAGTCCTGGGTGGAGACTCAGGAATACTGTCGCTCGCAGATGCAGAAGGATTCTTCATTGCTGCTTCTGTAACAGCTTTGACCAATCAGAGTTACTAGACCTGAGTTGAACCCCTGAATCTGGAGGACCAGTGGACCACTCTTAGTCTGGCCTCTACTCTTTGACCTGTTTGGCATGGGTGACCCTACCAGGAGCTAAAGCCCTGACTCCAGCTAACATAGCTCTCCAGGCCTCCACAAGGTTGTGGTCCTCTTGGAGGGTTCTATGTTCTATGTTCTGATGATCATTAGTGAGGCAGGAGAAAGGGGGAGATGAGCAAAGATTCTCAACATGATAAGGTGGCCAAGGGTGTGTCAACAATTATTTTTTTTTAAATACGCACATACATCTGCTCATTTTGTTTGGTCTGAAGGCTGGGTCTTCAGATGGTTTTAATTATAATCAGTGACCATATGTCATTGAGTTCACGCATTTATTACTCTTTAGTGTAAACGCAGTCAATATCTTAGCAGGCCTTTTCCCGTTTCTGCTAACTGGATCACATGGCCCCTCCATTGCAATTATCTATTTGAACCTGTTTCATAACTACAGACAAGCCATTCATTATTTCAATGTCAGTAAGCCCATGGGGACAAGAGATGCAGAATCAAACAGAACAGACTACCAATAGGCCCCTCTATTTAGAGGGTCTCCTCACCATTCTGTTTTCCAATTTCAATCTAATTGCTTAAATCTCTTACCAGATGCTTCAAGGCAAGACCAGAGAGCTGTAGCTCTGGTGGTCATTGCCCTGGTCAGCCTGTCTGACTTCAGTTTCATCATTGCAGAGGTACACAGAGAAATAAATGGGAGATGCCCATCTATTGAGAAGGAATCTGAACTACAGAGCATTATAGTTTCCTAGGAGCTTGGCTATGCCAGCCAAACATGAGCTTAAGAAAAGCCTCACTCTCTCCAGCAGATCATGTCTAAATGGCACTGTGCACAATCTCATCTCCACAAGAATGTGAATAAACACATTAACAACTCAATAAAATGAAGGAATTAGAGAGACCACAATGGATCCTGACCAATTAATATCAGTCGAAGATACTAGAATCCACCAGTGTTGTTCACTTCTCCCCACGGTTTTGACAGAACACTCCCGCCACCAATCCTGCCACAGAGGCTTTAAATGCAAGATTCAGCCTAACATGCTCAGTGCATTGTTGAGGGAATACGCCACACAAACATGAAATTAGGGTTCTGCCTGAACTTGCAGGAGAACATGAAAGATTCTACCTCGAAGGAAAACAAAAATCCTTTTTGTGTATTCATATATTTACCCTACAAACCAACATGACCAAAAATTGTTCCTGCAAATGTGGCATTGATTTAAAGCGAAGTAAACATGCTGAACACAAAGTGGCTGCAGTGTTTTCTTAATAAAAATAAAAAATAAAAATAAATTACCACAGACACTGCTCACCACCGCATGGATTATGGTTGGGGATTCCTTTAAGGCGCTTTATGACTTCAGGGAAAGACGGTAAGCAGAAATCATGGAGTGATTGGTCTCTGAACTTACAATGTTGCATACTTTGGCTAGGTTGCACATATAGATATACAACAATTAATGCAATCTTGAGTCATTAGGAGTAAACAGTGCAATAGATTTATGATCAAAATCGCACAGTTGCTGCCTTTTTCTCCAGTTAAACCATTTTCCAAGCAAGCACCATTGCAGCATGGTTACAGACCTGCAGACAAATTTCAGAAGAAGCATAATCCTCACACGTCAAATTTCCACGTCCACCATATTCCCTGACACCACCAAAGAATGCCATTTGGTCCCTTAACCCTAAGGGGGCTCATGGGTCAATCTCATTCCCCAGCTAGCTTGCCTGTAACCACTTCTCCCCACAGTCCTGTCAATTCAAACAAGGTTCCACCATGCCCCTATACATTACGATCCAATTTGCAGTGGCCAATTTAACCGAACAACCCGCACATCTTTGGGATATGGGAGGGACACCCATGCAGTCACAGGAAGTCTATGCAGACAGCCCACAGATTGCACTGGACCATTGTCATTGGCACTGCCAGCTGCACCTCTCTACCACCAGGTTGAACTCAATAGTTTGCATTCCCAACAGAGCTGTTCATTCAGTGCATTAAAGACCTTCTGCTCCAGGTCAGTTCATTAGCTAGTTTTAAATTTAAGGGCAATTCCTTCCGCATGTCAAATAAAGGAGATGTATGTCAGGCATGATTTCTTCTTTAACAAAACATGAAAAGGTCAGGGAGAAATAAAGTGGCACTTCAATAAAACTGATGAATAGATATTGAGGAACCACACTGAAAAACAAGCTTTTGTTCATCCTGAAGGGTAATAATGGAAATATTGCCTCGGTTCTGAAGGAACTAGATTACATCTTCTGCATTTTGTTCCATCTCTTGCCCATCCTCCAACCCATCAGGAACCCAAGCTCTGGGATTCCTATTTCCTGTCTCCAACAAGCTTTAATTACTTCAGCTAATGTTTTCTTTGGCATGGTATGTGACTTTGGGCTGCTCATGTTCTAATGAAGCAGCTTGTGATATTTTTCTGAGATAAAAGATATTCTGTAAGTGGATATTGTGGATGCAAGTTTCTCACATTGACAAGTTACACTTCCCTCATTCCCCACAACCCGCCCATTGGTTATTTTTTCCTGCATGATTGCCTCAACTGTATCCTGCTTCATACAGGGTACAACTGTGGCAGGTTTCCATTTATGATCTTTACAGTGTGGTGCAAAGATCTTGGACACCATGGCTATATATGTGCCTCAGACTTTTGCACAGTGTTGTAGTGATTTTATGTTTTGCACTGTACAGCTACCGCAAAAAAAAACAAACTTCATGACATAATGTCAGTGACGATAAATCTTGATTCTCTATTGTGAACTGAGAGTGGGAAGGGGACAGGGAGAGGGGAATCATGGTTGGGAAAAGGGGAAGGGAGAGGGGAGGGAGCGGGAAGCACCAGAGAGACATTCTGTAATGATCAATAAACCAATTGCTTGGAATCAAATGACCTTGTCTAGTGTCTCAGGGCTGGGTGTGTCTGCACCCACGTCACTCCCCACACCTGGCACTCCTTCTCTGCCACCTGTCCCACACCCCTCCCGCAGAGATCCACCCTCACCATTCCCAACATCCTTTGCTCCCACCAGATTTGCAAACTCACTTTCCACTCCACGTAGACAGATACAGTATGGCACAAAGTTCTTAGGCATCCTGGCTATCTATATGTGCCCAAGACTTCTGCACATCCCAATCTCTAACCTGGTTTCTTCAATTATTGTGCAAGACCATGCAATATTATACAACCCTCTCCATCTCAGGGAGAGCTGTGACAGTTCAGTCTCTGGGTATATCCAAGACAGATGGATTTTTTGGCATTATGAGAATCAAGTCAATGTGGGGTTGGTGCAGGAGAGCAGTATGGAGGTAAAGCATCAGCCAATACTTCTCTGAGTGATGGACAGCCCAAAGGCCAATCCCTGTTTCTGCTTAAACAGAACAGTAAGAATAAAAGTCTGAGACGGGAGTGAAATCTCTAGAGCAGCCGACTCTTCCTCGTTCACGGAACTAAACCACTTTGCAGTGTTGACATTCACCCTTGCACCAGAATAACCTGGAGGCAGAGCTTGGAGAAGCACACCGGGGAATAATGATTCTATTGTTGATTGGACGCTGTTGGACTATTGCAGACAGAATTAGGTTCAGCCTAAACTGAGTCTAATGTATTCACGTCAAACAAAAACCTCCTTGTCCAAACATAATCATAAGTGAAAGTGGAGATTTAACTAAAAGAGAAAATATTGTCTTATCGATGCTTATTACAGGCAACGCGGATGAAAAGGAAACCGTTTTATTAGCAAAAGATCCATGTGAAATATGCATCAGGGGATGGGAATACCAATTACTTCCAGGACAGGACTGGACCATATAGGTCTAGGAACAGAATTAAGCCATTTCGCTCATTGAGTGGCAGAGCAGAGTCAATTGTGGCTGATCTTCTTTTCTCAACCTTACTCTTCCACCTTCTCCATGAAGCTCTTAGCCCCCTGACCAATCAAGAACCTGTCATCCTCTCTCTCTCTCAAATACACCCAATGACTTGGCCTCCACAGCCCTCTGTGGCAACATATTCCACAGACTGACCAGCATGCGGCCGAAGAAATCCCTCCTCATCTCCATTCTAAAGGGCCATCCCTTAATTCTGAGGCTGCACACATGGATCCTAAACTCTCCCACTATTAGAAACAATCTCTCCAAATTCACTCTGTTCAGGCCCTTCAGTGTTTGGCGCGTTTCAATAAACACCCCCCCCCCCCGCCATCCTTTTGAACTCCATCTAGCACAGGACCTGCATTTACTTAGTATAAGAAAAGCGGGCCACTTCAAAACAACCATTTAAGTAATTTTTAAAGCAGAGTCACCGCTGTGTCCAAGGCCAGGCTAGCCAGTTTGCACAAGCTGCCCCAATGAGAGACCAGATAATCTCCGAGAAATCATGTTATTCCCAGGTTAAGTGTCGGGTAGGCTGCTCTCAGTCAACAGGTACCAAAGCATCCGTCATCCCGGATGGAGACTAGGTTTGTCCTCTCATCTGAAAGACCTTTGCAGAATACCCAAAATATATTACTGTACCTGAAACACGAGCCATAATCTTGTGCTCCGACCTCCAGAGCAGTGAGATCGGGGTTCAGCAAATGCTTTGACCTTCGTTTGACCACTGTCATGGGTTCAGAGGCCTCAAAAGCTGCTAGAACCGGATACATGGATCATTCTGGACGACCGACCAGAAAGGAGTTGCACCGGGGCTCTCGTGAAAACAGGGAGTTGCACGTGAGTTATGAAAAATTCTTGATTTCACATTGAGGTGAAAGAAGCGGCATTTGGCATCCCCCAATGTAAAGCGGTGCGATTCCATAACATCTAGTCACCGCGCTCCTGTTCTACTCCATGTTGCCACGGTGACAAGGTCTGGGTTGTAGATTTTATTTTTAACATGAATGTGTTTGCAGTCTCGCCTACCGCAGGCGATGATTTCGGTCGTGTAGAGGGTGGGGGGGGGGGAGGAGCAGGTTAAGAAATACTACAAATAATCAACCGAAGCCCAGAGATTACTTTCAATCCACCCTGCCCTCCAAAGGAGAATTAAAAATATTTCCACGTACGGTTAAAGATACCGCGCTGACCTAAAACGCTACCGGTAAAGAGCCAAACACTTCAAAGATTGGGAATGTAGATATAGAAGCGGGGGATTTAGAGTCTGAGTCCCTTTCTAAAGGTCACACACACTCACTCCTCCCACGCACAATAACACAGGCTCGGGCTCTGCTGGATGCACCGCTGAATGCAGAGAAACTGGGTGAGTGTTGGTGCATTAACAGATCCGCAGCAGCTTACACACGAACCTGCCCGATGCTGAAGCGAGTCGTGCACCGGCTGCCTTACCAGTGGGTAAAATGCCTCAACCTCAATAGACTGGGGAGAATTAGACTACTTTAGCCGGAATCAGTTGCTGCATCAACAAATTTGGTGCATTTGAAAGCCACAGGCATCCCGTTACGCTTGTGCGTGAATTAAAAAATATATACCTCTTCATTTACAACTTCAAGTATCTTTAGAATATTTTGCAAAGCCGTGCTCTATATCAAATCTGTTGAATTTTTCAACAAGGATTCTCAATTATTGATTGGAGGGGTTAAGTCCGCTAATTGCCCAATTTATTGACACATAAAAAGACAAGAATTCAGATGCTAACACATGTTTGCAATGATGAAGCGGACCCGTTGATTTTTTATGCATTCTTTCAGATTTGCTACTTCAGCGATTTAGGACGCTATTTTTTAATCATTAATAAACGGAAAATGCACGTAATGGACTTACTTTCCGACGAAATTTTCCAGCACTGAGCTTTTCCCAGCGCTTTGCCCTCCGACCACCCCGATCTGGGGTAGGTCCAGATTGGCATTCTGTCCGATCTGAGCGAAAGCATCCTGCATCCGATTGACCAGCGGGATCAGCTCCTCCATCCCACGGTTTCCCATCTTTAATCGCTTTCCGGCAAGGCGACCTGCCCAGCTCAAGACCCCAGCGAATTAATTCTGATCGATGAAATGAACAGATGACAGCAAACCTCGTCTGGTTTGCAAAACGAGGCCTACATTGAGGAAAGGTGGGGGAGAGGGCAGTGCGGGAGAAGGCTGAGTCCGGAGCTTCTCCGCTCTGCTCGCTCCGGATCCTTGGATCCCGCTCCCGTTACACCGGGTGATTTAAAGCGAAAACCCAGCGCGCTCACTGCGCAGGCGAGCGGTGCGCTGTGCATGCCGGGAAATGTAGTCCGTTTTTCCGTACGTCGTGCGGCAGGCGGTCAGGACGCACTACAACTCCCAGGGGGCACCACGCGCATCCCTGCCGCTGTCATCTCCCGATTTCGCCGTCCAGATCATAAAAGCCTGCAGATTGCCGCGGGTTCCCCTTGCTCCCGGTCAGTGCTCACCATGTACCATCTGCCTAGCTGTTATCCTTGCATCTGGCTTGCTCAAAAGAAGCAAATTTGAATAAAAACTAGTCTTAATTAGGAAAAACTAGAAGGGGTATCTTCGCATCACAGATGGTGCATTAGTGCAGCTGCTGCAGTGCAGACTGGAAGTTGTAGTCATCCGTTGCCTGATTCGTCCTGTAAATACCAGATAACGAGTCTAATCAGTGCGATCACCGTGGGTTTAAATAGACAGAGCGATGGTCCTTTAGAAAAGGGCATCATCACTATTAGTCCTTGGGTGATGCGCTGACACGGTGAACAAGGATGGGGGATATCTCCCTTCCTCTACTGGGTCAACAAGACCCAATCGCTAGTTCAGATTTCCTCTGCCCTTTAGCTTTATTTTTAAAGCAACCATTACAAGCTTCATGAATGACTGTCACGCTCTATCATACGGAATTAACGCGCTTTATATATTTTGTACGTCTTTCATGCTGGAATTTCCAATCTCTCACCGGTTGTAGAAGACAGTTCGCCATGCATCTTCGCCGGAACATCAGTGCATTTTTCCATTTAATGAAGTTTGTGGTCATTTTAGTACTGTGATTTTTTTTACATTTTAACACGTCCCACCAAAAATGTTATCGTGACAGAGTAGTGTGGCCTGCATAATAAAAAGGTAACTCAGTCAAGTGAGTAACCGGAGGTTAGGAATAATCGTCGCACTCAATCCCAGCTGTCCAATATTTACACATCCTGATAAGAACTAACATGTGGCTTGAAAGTCTTATTGAAGGGCAACAACAAAATACGCAAGTCTTGCATACAGGAAGAGAAAATATACACAGTAGCAAGATAGGAAGGCCTCGTCAACAAGAACAGGGCTTGCCTCTGCAACACACACACACACACACAATGCTGGAGGAACTCAGCAGGCCAGGCTGCATCTATGGAAAAGAGTACAGTCAACGTTTCAGAAGGATCTATGCTGGCCGAAACGTCGACTGTACTCTTTTCCATACACGCTGCCTGGCCTGCTGAGTTCCTCCAGCATTTTGTGTGTGTTGCTCGGACTTCCAGCAACTGCAGATTTTCTCTTGTTTCCGATGGGATTTACCACTGCATCGCATCTCCAGAAAAGCACAACTGCCCCAGATCCTTTGCCACCGTTAGTGAAATGCTATTGTACAATTTCATGGGAGGAGGACTTGGTGCCAGAAACAGAAGGGGTTCAATCCCAGCGATCTACACGCAAAATAAATCCTTTAATCAAAACAAGATCCAAATTAAAAAGAAGAAACCTGCAAAAGTTTAGTTAGATTTTCGAGTTCAGGGGAATTCAAGGTTTTCAGAATTACCAGATTCCAGAGATGGCATCACTTGAGTGCCTGAGGGTGTGGTTTTGCTTGTATTCTTTCTCACATGACGCATTGGATGATTTTTGTCTTTATAACATTGTAATAAATCCAGTTTTAATGGCATACCACAGGGTAAACATGCTCAGTAAAGTGTCATGTAACACCCTGTTCTGTGGTGAAATGACAGCAGGCAAACGGAGGGAATCAAACAGCCCTGATTGGTTTTTATTCCGAAAAACGGGTTAGCTCAGAATTGGGATTGGTCTATTATTGCCACATGAAAAAGAACTTCATTATTCATGTCATCCATAAAGAGCATTTCGTCACGTCGGTACACCCAGGTAGTGCAAGGTAAAAGCAATAACTGAACGGCAGTGGTACAATTGCAGAGACGGCGCGGTGGGTATAAGGCAGCTTGTAAGGTCAATATTCCACCTGATCTTACCGGGGACTAGTCAACAGTCTTATAACAAGGAGGGTTGAAGCTGTTCCTGAATCTGGTGGAACAAACTCTCAGGCGATTGTACCTTGTGCCTGACGGGAGGGGCTTAAGAGGGTGAGAGGGGTCTTTGATTATGTTGGCTGTTTTACTGAGTCGGTGTGAAGTACAGGCAATTAAAATGTAGAAGTTTGCTGCAGACAGAACTTTATTCTCCGGGTTAATACACGCCTGAAACTTTGGAGTCGCTCTACCTCATGGGCCATTCTTCAGGTACGCGAGGAAAGTAGAAGATTGAAGGACTCTAAATGGATGTTTAGTTGTTCTCAAACAAGAGAAAATCTGCGGATGCTGGAAGCCCAAGCATTACACACAAAACGCTGGAGGAATTCGGCAGACCAGGCAGCATCTGTGGAAAAAAGTACAGTCGACGCTTCGGGCCGAGACCCTTCTGAGTCCGCTGAGTTCCTCCGGCATTTTGTGTGTGTTGTTTGGTTGCTTTTCTGCCTTTACACCTCAGGGACCTGGCTTCTTGTTACATTGCTTGGATGAATTGAATCAATTCATACGGACAGATTTCCCTCCGTGTCGAAAGTGTCCACTGCCCTAATTTGGCACTGATAGTTGAACGAGAAATGAATGAAGAAAACAGAAAGTAAAAAATACAACTAAATTGCCTGTTGGGATTTCACACAGACAACGGTGCTGGTGGGGGGCGGGGGTGGAGGTCAATTTAACTGGGTGGAGGAACAGCTGAGTTTCAGGAATCAGGAAACTGCGTCAGTAGAACTCAACATGACAAAACAAATAGCAAAGCTCTAACATCCAATCTGAAGGATGGCACTGCCAAAGCAGCACACCCCTTTAGGTCTCACATGAAGCAAAGCAAAGTCCTGGGGTAGGAGTTTGTCCCGCCACCGTTTGTTCATTTGATGCTCTTCGGTGGCCTTCCGGGACTGAAATTTGAGGGAGAATGGTGTAAGATTTCCTCCGCAATTTGCACGACAGGAGAGTATTGATGGGACCTGCAGAAACAAATATATATTTTTTAAAAACACACTCCACCAGTTATCACAAACCTAAAGCTTATGGGGGAAAAAATCAACATGAAGTGCTCTAATTAGAAAGGAAAATGTTTGATTTGTCCTGTGTGCGTGTCATATGGAGAACGGCGGTGCACCGCAGGGATGTGTACTGAACCAAGTCCTTTCCACTCTTCTCACCCTCGGCTCTGCCCCTGCCTGTGCAGATTTGCAAATGACACCGCAGTGATTGGATTCAGTACAAGTAACAAGGAAACACCATACAGGGAGAAGGTGCTGAGACAGAATGGTGCCATAACCATACCCTTTCACGCAACATTGAAAAAAAAACAAAGATGATCGATTTCAGAAAATCCAAAAGGTGTGAGCAAGCTCCGCTGCCCGTAAATGCTGAAGCAGTGGGAATGGTCGCCTACTCTAAGTTCTACGGAGGAGACATCGCAGAGGAGCTCTCTTGATAGCGGGAAAGGCTCAGCAGCGCCTATACTATTCTAGGAGTTTAAAAAGAGCAAATCTGCCCCAAAAGTAAACCTTTATCGATGTGCAATTGAGCCGCTGCAGGATACTAGCTGCAACAAGATCGACCGAGAGCCACTTCCGCGAGTGATCAGGACTGCACGGAACATCAATGGGACACAACTATGGAAGCCGTCTACAGATCAGGATTATAGCAGGCTTGCAAAATCGTGACGGACTCATCCCACACCAGTAATCACCTGTTCACTCGCTTACCATCGGGCAGAAGTGAAAAACTAAAACAGCTTTTTCCCCAGGGCTGTCGTGCGACTGAGCAAAGTCCCATTTTAGAGTTGTTTGTTTTTTTAAAAAATTCAGTTGTAATTTAGATGTCTCTCTAAATAACTCAGACGTTATTTTAAATTGAGTCATTGTGTTTTAGTCATTGAATTGCCGGTATACTGTTTTGCTCAGAATGGAGTAGGTTTGCAATCCCGTTGTTCTCAGCAATGACAATACAGCTCTCACTATCTAACTAACTAAACATTTGCTCTACCTAAAAGAGCCTGTTGTTGTTTTTCTGTATGAAGAATTTAGCTGAGAAGATCAGTGAAAGCTTTATATGGTGAATATGGAAAAGTAACTGACGCCTGTATTTTTTCACTTGAGTAGAACTCCTGTGAAATCTCACATCCCCAGAGACTAAATAATTGCAGCGGTCTGTACGAATATGGGTGTAATATTTAACAATCCCTTATAAACTAGAAAAGCCAGATTCGTGGGAGTGAAACTTAAGCAGTTCTCTTTAGTGCCCCCTGCAGGAAACTCCCAGTACTCCCCCAGTGAAATCTGTTTGAAAACCACTGAAGTGACCGCCTAGGCGGCGACCAACGTACACATCCATCCAGCGTCTCTCACCTTAAACTAACTCATTCAAAGACTTAATTAGAAATAAGTGACTGGATGTGAAGTATTTTCGTTATTGTCTGAAAGTGATGGTTGACCTAATGTGGACTTTGCTTGTACAGAAGATGGAATATGCCCATCATGACACGCCTCAGGAGACAGTTGGCATTGGTGCTGGCTTTCTCTGTGAACAGCACACTCAGCGGATCAGATAGATCTATTTAGGGAATTACTACCAACTCTTGCTACTAACATCAAGCAAGGGGTACAGGAGCTTTAGGTCCCACACCACCGGGTTCAGGAACAGTTATTACACTACAATCATCCAGCTCCTGAACCAGCGTGCATAATTTCAGTTACCTCAACACTGAACTGATTCCACAACCCATGGACTCAGGCTCACGGACTCTACAATCTATGTTGTCAGTATTATTTATTGACTTTATTTATTATTTCCACAATTTGTTCTCTTTTGCATATTGTATGTTGTCAGTCTTTTTCAGTATAGACTTTCATAAGCTCTATTGTATTTCTTTATTTTCCTGTAAATGAATCTCATAGTAGTATTGGTGACCAGTATATATTTTGATAATAAATTTACCTTCATCTTTGAAGTAATGGTTTGGCTCAGACCCTCCTGAATCCTGATGAAGGGCCTCAGCCTGTAACATCAACTGTCCATTTCCCTCCATAGATTCTGCCTGACCTGCTGATTTCCTCGTGAATCTTAGACCACGAGATACAGGCCATTTGGCCTCTGGGGCCTGCTCCACTATTTCATCATGGCTGATCCACTTTTCCCCTCAGTCTCAATCTCCTGCCTTTTCCCCTTCCATTATGTAGGTGTCGTTCAAGATTTCCAGCCCCTGAAGAATCTCTCATGTCCACACTGCTCATGGCGATGATGATCCCACAAAGGTAATGGATGCAACACACGCAACATGCTGGAGGAACCCAGCAGGCCGAACGCTGCCTGGCCTGCTGAGTTCCTCCAGCATTCTGGGTGTGTTGCTCAGATTTCCAGCATCTTCAGATTCTCTCTTGTTTGTGAAGGTAATGGATGCAGTGTGTTTGAAGGAATGAGGAACAGTGCCCAACATGAGAAGAGGTGTGACCGGTGGGGGGGTGGGGAATTGGTATCCCCTCACTCTGACTGCTCTTGCACTTCCTGGTGCATGGGTGGTAAGGGGAGGCTCCACCCAGCTGGCCGTGACCAGAACTCCTGTGGCAAATCCCAAATCAGAACTGAAATGGTGATATGGACATCAGTAAATAAATGCAGCCAATTCCTTGTGCAAGGACTTTCAGAATGAAGAAGGAAAAGAGAAAACTATGAAGTTTGAAGGTAAGGGTTACAATATAATGTGCATGTGACGAGCTGTACCACAATATGTCTGGTTGTATCATTTTACACTGAGTATAACAGGACCTGATCATGTGTCAGCTCGTAGGCTTGGTTTTCATGAAAGGTAGCTGGGCCTTTGGTTAACACCTACATCAGGAGATGAGTGAATATTTAAAGAGAGACAGTCTTCATTAACAAGTACTCACTGGCCCTTTCCTAGTCTCTTCGTGAAGCAGCTACTTCGATTGAAACATCCTCAGGTCCCTGCAAAGCCATCAGCTACCTGTGTCAGATGTCCACGTGCAGAGTTAAGGCACATTATCCAGGGCAGATGGAAAAGGTGCTACAGTATCCTGGATGAAATATTAACTGGGGTATATTATCATAAAGGATTTCCTCCAAAAGTGCTCTTGTGCACAAGACTCTGAAGTGATTCCAAACTTAATCTTCTAAGCCAATGGCAACGTTCCGTAAGATCATAAAATATAGAAGTAGAATTAGGCCATTTGGCCATTGAGTATTCTCTGGTATTTAATCATGATGATTTTTAACCCCCATTCTCCTGCCTTCTTCCTATAGCTCTTAGCCCCCCTGCCAGTCAAGAACCTTGTGAATCTCTGACTCAAGTACACCCAGTGATTTGACCTCCACAGCCCTCCGAGCCAACAAATTCAGCATCTTCCGGATGAAGAGATTTCTCCTCATCTCAGTTTTAAAAGGACACCCCTTCACTCTGAGGCTGTGATCTCGGATCCTAGACTCTTCTACTAATGGAAGCATCCTGTCCATACCCACTCTATCTGGGCCTTTCAGCATTTCTTCTGAGCCCCACAGCTGGTTATTAAGTGCAGGAGCGAATCAACAAGTTTAAGTGAAGTTTGCAAGCTGCAGTCTCGTCTAATCAATAATGAAACACAGAGACAATTCGGGGAACATTTTTGCTTCCGTGTCCCCTTTGAGTCAGAATCAGGTTTAATATCACTGGCATATGTCATGATTTGTTTTTGTTTTGCAGCAACAGTACAGTGCAATACATTAAAAAAACTATAAATTACCATAAGAAATATATGTTAAAAATTAAATCAAGTAAGTAGTGCAAAAATAGTTCATGGGTCCATTCTTACATGTGATGGTGGAGGGGAAGAAGCTGTTCCAAAGATGTTGAGTGTGTGTCTTCAGGCTCCTGTATTTCCTCTCCGATGATAGCAGTGAGAAGAGGGTGGTGGGGTCCTTAATGTAGAGCCATAACCTTTCTTAAAGTAGGTATTTATCATCAGTTACTGATGGGAATATGGGTAACAAGACACAGAGACAACCATAACCTGGAAAATAAATAAATAAATAGATGGAGAAACCATCTAGGTTAAAAACTCATTCATGTTTTACTTGTAATAACAATAATTACACGTGTTTCATAAGGAACAATGTCAGTGGAAACACTCTTTTCAGTCAGAAAGCTGTGTGATATAATTCAGGCTGTCACTTACTCCTTTGACATCGTTGGCTGTACGTTATGGTGTGTCTGCTTTCGGTGTCATTGAACATGTTCAGAGACATGTTTCATTGCTGCTGAGGGTTCGGATGGTTGCATCAAATTGTCTGCTCCCACTGACAGTATCAATTCCCATTCCGTGCACACCACCTGAGACTGATGCAGCTACGCTGACATCAATCGCGTCCAAAGCATCTTTCCCATCGCAAAAATGGACTCCTGAGGACGAAGTGAGCATCTGCATTGATCCAGACTTCTTGTTTATAAAACAGGGGAAGCCAATTTCAACTCAATGAAAATGTATGCTGGAAATTGGCTTACTGTTGAAAGGAGTATTATACTGTGCAATTAGAAAGAAATATTGCAAATAGACTCTATTATTCTCCTTCTACAGAGAGATAGATTAACATTCTGGATTTTAGCCCTCCAGAATTAATCAAGGATACATTGCCTTGGTGGCCACTTTATTAGGTACACTAATACCTAAGGTCATTAATGCAAATATCTAATCAGCTAATCACATAGCAGCAACTCAATGTATAAAAGCATGCAGATATGGTCAAGAGGTTCAGTTAAACATTAAAATGGGGAAGGAATGTGATCTAAGTGACTTTGACTGTAGAATAATAGTTGGTGCCAGATGGGGTGGTCTGCGTATCTCAGAAAGTGCTGATCTTCTTATATTTTCATGCACAAATTTCTCTAGAGTTTACAGAGAGTGGTGTGAAAAACAAAAAAAAACATCCAGTGAGCGGCATTTCTGTGGGCAAAACACTTTGTTAATGAGAGAGGTCAGAGGAGAATGGCCAGACTGGTTAAAGCTGACAGGTAGGTGACAGAAACCCAAATAACCACACGTTACAACAGTGGTGTGCAGAAGAGCCATCTCTGAATGTACAACATGTCGAAGTGGATGGGCTACAGGAGCAGAAGTCCATGAACATGCAAGCAGTGGCCTCTTTATTCAAGTTCAAGATTATTGTCATCCGGTTGGGTTGGTATCCATCCGTCTCAAAGGACGATGAGTGGTGATGATCATCACAAGCCTGGGCGGAAGGTATGGAGATCCTGTGATGCCCAGTCGTCAAGATCTACCTCCCGACCTCACTGTCGTAGTCCAAAGGAAAGCCTGTGAAGCAATACACTTGACACCAGCTCGGCTGCAGGAGCTGCCGGGAGGATGTTCAATGACGTCCAGCCGCCTTAGGGGCTCCACTCCGGATTTGCTGTCTGCGTTTACTCCCGTAGCCTTTGTCTCTCCCGAGGCTGCCCACAAGGCAGTGGGGCTATTTACCCATAGCTGGGGATCTGGTTCACGAGCACCAGGGCGTGTCCACACACTGACGGATCTGTGTGCTCCGTGTGCAGGGGCCAGACCCCTCCCCATCCTCTGTAGTTCAGCCTGAGTCCACAAGGTGTTCAGTTTCCGTGTGTCACCGGTGAGGAGGCACCACATGAGGCTTGCGGTTGGAGAGGTTGTGTACTGGCAGGGAGAGACTTACACACTCAGCTCTCCTTTTCGCAAATCTGCTAGCCAGTGGTGGAAGCTGAAAGTGAGAGTGACAAGCACTACCCACAGCACTGCCACACTAGACGCATCACAACAACCGTTCTGACACCATTGTCACCTGACTGTACATATATACAACCAAACGAAACAACAATCCTCCGAATCATGGTGCACCCATGAAACATATACCACAAACAGCAAAACATTACCATAAATAAATTTGTAAAATATAATTCAAAATTCAGATAGTGCACAGCGCAGGTAATCAGTAAATAGTGCACTGGACAGTAAACAGCTCGCTGTCCTCGTGAGGAGAGGTTGCAGTTATTCATTAGTCTAACAGCCTGAGGGAAGAATCTGTTACCCAGTCTGGCAGTCCTAGTCCTGATGCTTCTGTACCTCCTTCCTGACAGTAATGGGTCAAAGTGATTGAGGGATGAGTGGTAGGGATCCTCCACAAAGCTTCAGGCCCTGCAATGCTCCCGGTAAATGTCACAAATAGTGGGGAGGGAGACCCCCGTGATCCACTCAGCGGTTTTCACTATCCTCTGTAGGGTCTTGCAGTCCAATGCCTTGCCATTTCCCTACCGCACAATGATGCAGACAGAGGACCCTCTCAATGGTGCTCCTGTAGAGAATAGGGGTGGGGAGACTTACATGCCTCAGTCTCCTCAGGAAGTGTAGACACTGCTGTGTCTTCTTGACTGGAGAGAAGGATTTGTGGGTCTGTTACGTGCATGCCAAGGAACTTTGTGCTCTTCGCTCTTCAAGGCCGAGCCATTGATGTGCAATGGAAAGTGTCCTTCCTGAAGTCCACAATCATCTTGTGCCTTGTCCACATTGAGTCTTGGCTTTTGCTTCTCGCACCATTTGATAAGCCTCTCTACCTCCTCTCTGTGCCGGCTCATCATTGTTGCTGATGAGGCCAACCACTGTAGTATCATCAGTGAACCATGGGGTTGGGCACCAGTGCTCAGCATGATGGAGCTTGAGATGTTGCTGCCAACTCAGACTGACTGGGGTCTCTCCATCAAGAAATCCAAGATCGTGTTACAGAAAAGGGTGCTGAGTCCCATTGAGGTTAGTGGACCCACCAGCCTCTGAGGGGCGATCATGTTAAACACTGAGGTGAAATCGATGAGCAACATTCTAGCATATGAGGCAACATTTTCTAGGTGGGACAGGGCAGCGCGGAGGGCCAAGTTAATGGTATAATCAGTGGACCCCTGGAAGGTGTGATTTTATACAATCCATTCCCAGCCGTTCAAATCATTTCATGATTGTTGAAGTCAGTGCCACTGGGTGGTAATCGTTTAAGACAGCTACCTTCCCTCTGTTGTACTCTCTTGGTACAGGAGGTGCCTAACAAAGTGGCCACAGAGTGCACATAACATCTTAAAACTCTCCTTTACTCCATGATTGATGACCCATTTATATTCCATGTTCCCAGTTCAGATTGCCAGTATTTTTCTGTTTATTCTTCACCCCTCCCTAACAACTTATTTGTTGGTTTGATACAATTATCCTGGTAAGCTCTGAACATAGAATGCTACAAATTGCTTACAATTCATACAATCGGCATAGTTGAGGCAATTGATTTAGCAATGGGGGGAAGAGTATCGCTGTTCACAAAGGAAATACCCATTCTTGAACACATAGGTGTTGTGAAAACCTTTCAGTTTCACATCTGACAAAGGGAATCAATAGAAACATCATCCAGGGCTTTTGGAGGTCAACATAATAACTGCAAAAGCTCAGCCTCAGAGACAGGTGACGCAGTTACATTTCAACAAATCCTTTTGTAAATCTCCGAAACACTGAAGCTCAGGCGTTTCAAGAAATTGTTACTTTGAAATTAAAGGCAATGCTACTTTAAATGGTTAATTAATAACAGATCACATCAGTGGTACACTAGGTTTCAGACCAAGACCAGCCAGCGATAACTTTACCCACTAATGCCTACAGTCCAGTGCATCAGCCCCCACCCCCCGGATTTTGATTTAAATTTCAACAGGCTGAGCTTTTTGATGCTACCCCTTGGCTGTTACTCTCATGCTTTCCCTTCTACTGAAGACTTATTTTAGAGAACAAGAGCTCTGATTCTGTCTGTATTCTGACTTTGCCTTGGTATCACCTCCATCTGATTTGAAATAAACATTTGTACCCCCAAAAAAATTAAAATAAAATCCACATTACATCATATTGGCAGTCCAGATTATATTCGGTTTGGGAGATCTGATTATGGTGGATAGAGACAAAGAAACAGTAAAATAAAATCTGCCTGCAAGGCCGGTAGCCTGGTGGAATAAAGTAACTCACCATGGTGCCTTTGAATGTGCAGTGTTCTTAGGCTGGACATTGATAATTGATGGAATAATCTTCAGTTTCAGCATTTCCTGTCTTCTTTGATTGCCAGTAAAATACCACAAAGGAATGGAAATAACAGGGCAGGTGGGGCTCGTCAGCCTTGGATGGCAGCCCGCCTAGGAGAAGGAAAACTCTGATTTTAAACCTCCGCTGCCTTGCGGCCTTACCCACCCATGGGAAAGGCTTTGGGAGTAAACGGTATGGAAGAAATCTGGAGCCGGTGTCCCTATGTCAGTTTGATGTTGTTTACAACTTCACTCTGGCAACCTCTGTGACGACACTGGTGCCAAGCTGTATTGGCACTTGCCTGTCCCTTGGACTACATCAGTGACGTGGAGAGGGGGAACCCACTGTATGAGCAACAGTCAGTTCTTTAAATCTTCCCGCCCAGGCTTGTGCCCTGGAGAGTACATAGTCCACCAGAGGTGCAAACCCACGATCCCCTGGGATTGATGGCAGCCTACTACCTAACAGGCCAGATAACCTGGCTCCCACCCAGGACACTAACAACCCCACATAAAATAGAACCTGTTATGTTACTGACACTCCCTCCCGAGAATCAGTCACACCCTTCACCAACAGCGTCTCACTTTCATTAGGACTGATCTAGCTGGACTTCTCAGAGACCACACCTCACTGTTTGACCTGCTGCCTACTGGATAAGATAAAACAATATACTAAAATTATCAAGAAGTCTGATTCAAAGGGCTGTTCTTGCCTAGACCTAAATCTTATAGGTAAAATAAAGGCATCCATTAGTCTTGCGAGACCATGGATCTGCGCCTGGAAAGTCTTCACTCTCCAGGGTGCAGGCCTGGGCAAGGTTGTATGGAAGACCAGCAGTTGCCCATGCTGCAAGTCTCCCCTCTCCACGACACCAATGTTGTCCAAGGGAAGGGTATTAGGACCCGTACAGCTTGGCACCAATGTCGTCGCAGAGCATTGTGTGATTAAATGCCTTGCTCAAGGACACAACACGTTCCCTCAGCTGGGGCTTGAACTCACAACCTTCAGGTAGCTAGTCCAATGCCTTAGCCACTTGGCCATGTGGCCACACAAATCTTATAGATAGATAGATACTATATTGATCCCAAAGGAAATTAGTGTCACAGGAGCATTACAAGTGCACAGATATACAAATACTAGAAGAGAAGTAGAAGGAATAAAAAATAAGTTATCTCAAACAGTCTAACAGGAGGGGGTCATCATTTCCCTGGCTATAGGTTGACTCATTATAGAGCCTAATAGCCAAGGGTAAGAATGACCTCATATAGCGCTCTTTGGAGCAACGCAGTTGTCTTAGTCTGTTACTGAAAGTGCTCCTCTGTTCAGCCAAGGTGGTGTGCAGAGGGTGAGAAACATTGGCCAGAATTGCCAGGATTTTCTGTAGGGTCTTTTGTTCTACCACAGCCTCCAGTGTGTCCAGTTTGGCTCCAGAAATGAGCCAGCCTTTCTCATTAGTTTATTGAGATTGTTGGCGTCACCTGTGTTGATGCCATTGCCCCAGCACACCACTGCATAGAAGATTGTACTGGTGACAACAGACTGATAGAACATGTGAAGGAGAGGCCTGCATACTCCAAAGGACCTCAGTCTCCTCAGGAAGTAGATGTGATTCTAGCCCTTCTTGGCCTCTGTGTTGGTGCTCCACTCAAGCCTGTCATCCAGATGCACCCAGAGGTACTTGTAGGTCCTCACCACATCCACGTCCTCACCATCAACAGTAACAGGAGCAGTGCAGGCTTAGTCTTCCTAAAGTCCATCAGCATCTCCTTTGTGTTACTGATGTTGAGCTGCAGATGATTCAGCTTGCACCGTTTGACGAAGTCCTCCACCAGGGCCCTATATTCATCCTCCCATCCTCTCTTTATACACCCAACTATTGTTCAGTCATCGAGAATTTCTGCAGATGACATAACTCAGTGCTGTATCTAAAGTCTGAGGTATACAGAGTAAACAGGAAGGGAGTCAATACAGTCCCCTGTCGGTGCTGCTTATAGCCATGTCTGACACACAGCTCTGAAGCCGCACAAACTGTGGTCTGCCAGTCAGGTAGTCCATTATCCAGGATACAGTGGAGGTGCCAACCTGCAGTGAACAGAGCTTTTCCCCCAGCAATGAGGGCTGTATGGTACTGAAGGCACTTGAGAAATCAAAACATGATCCTCATAGTGCTGCCCTGCTTATCCAAATGGGAGTCGGCTCTGTTCTGCGGGTAGATGACAGCATCGTTGACTGCAACGTGCTCGTAAGTACTAGATTAATCTTGCTGTGCAAAACTAATAATCTTATTTGCCAGATAAAAATAAAGTGACCACACTTCAGAAGTAATTAGCTGGAAAATAGCAAGGGATGTCCTGAGACATTAAATATCTAAACTGCTTAATTTATCTCTAATGTCAATTAATCCATATACAGTAGTGTAGTGGTTAGCTTTACCAGGCAACCCTGGTTCAATTCCTGCCACTGTCTGTAAGGAGTTTACCGTTCTCCCCGTGACTGCGTGGGTTTCCCCCAGATGCTCCAGTTTCCTCCCACAGTCCAAAGACGTACCGGTTGGTAGGTTAACTGTCCCATGATTAGGCTAGAATTAAATCAGGGAATTGCTGGGCGGCATGTCTTGAAGACCCAGGAGGGCCAACTCTGTGCTGTATCTCGATAAGATAAAATAATATAGAAACTTTTGATAGTTTTTAAATAGATTATTTAACAGTGCAATTCAAATATTGAAATCGGTTCTGATTGAGCCACATGGCTGGAGTTATAGTGGGATCCTTATTTTTGTAATATTCATACTTAAGATGTTTATGCTATTATCCTCTCAGACACCTTAGAAAGCCAAGGGCTTCCTAACAAAATTGACTCCGATCAGAAAGGCATTTTATGAACACCTTCACTTCATGTACAGGGAGTGGAGATTACTGATAAATACAGAACAAACTTCTTTAATAGACTGGGGTACATCCCCAAATGACAAAAGCATTCAATAGATGAGACGAAGAGTAGCTGCTTTGGAGTGGCCATGAGCGTATCCAGTCTCACACATACTGACGCTGCAGTGGAACTTTCCCCCTACAGGGGCTGGTGAATCTCTGGAATTCTGGAGCAGGCTGGTTCTTGAACATTGCTTGAAGCTTTAAGTGGTTGATAACATTTTTTTTATAAGCTGAGGTGTATGTCGCACATGATCACATCAGAAATGGCTAAATTGAGGGGGCATAACTTTAAGGAGGGAAGTACAGGGGTTGGAGTCAGAGGTAGAAAAATGGAGGGCTATACGGGAGGGAAGTGTTAGATTGATCTTGGAGTAGGTTAAAGGGTCAGCACTAATTCGTAGGCCAAAGGTCTGTACTGTGCTGTAGTGTTCTACCTTCTAAATTGGATGGCAAGACTGGCTTGAGGGGCTGAGTGGCCTCGCCTGCTCTTACCTTCATAATTTCTCACGCTCATCCTGGTTTCCATTGTTTCAACCATCCCTTCAAAAAGAAGGGAAAGTGAATGGGCGAGTTACACATCTGAACAGACCTTGGCAGCCAGGTACAAGGGAGGTACTCGAACTAGCTTTCTGGTTGCCCTGATATTGAAACAAGCGTATGAGCTGAATGGATGAGTTGGAGGAAGTGGAATTTCGTACTGATGTTTACGGCAGTTGGCTGAAAAATAAAGAAATTATTGGAAAGGGTTCTTAGAATATGGGGAGACTTGAAGTTGGCTGAAATATAAATTTAATATATGAACTTTGAATATGATAGTTAATATTTATACAATTTTCAAATTAGTGCTGGGACAGTTATGAATATACCAAAATGGCTGTTAAAAAGCTTTGAAATTATAGCACTGATATGTAACACTACAACTGTTGTGTTGGTCGGGGCATGACATGCAACAGAGAACAACATTCATAACAGAATAAAGAACTATATAAAAATAAACTTAGAGGTTAAAAATAGACAAGGAATAAAATGTGTATAAATATATAAACACCAGCATGTTTTTTACAATGATTAGATTAAAAAAATAAAGGTAAGAGAATATTCAATTTATTTTCTTCGTGACATTGCTGCATTAATCGTCTGCCTGAGTTGAAAGCAGTCTCTGAAAATGCTGTTTTCAGTGGTCACGGGATTTGATAAGCTGGCGGATGCTGGGGACTGAAAGAGGGAACAAAGAATGGGATCCAGTGACAGACACACCTGCTGGCAAGGCAAATGCAGCAGATGTTACTGGAGTAGTTACGGAATTAATTGCAACAGGTACAAAGATATGTCCAAAACGCAATGAGAGATCATTGGCCTGATACATTAGCTTTGTTTCTCTCCCTCTCTGTAGCCGTGAGGCAGCAGATCCACTATTTGTGCCTCTTTGCAGGCGTTTGATACTTTCTTTCTGAGGTGTGCAGTAGCTCAGTTCCAAACTTGCATTGTTTGAAATGTTTTTTTAATCGACTCCAGTTATAGTTGGACGAGAGAAATAATAGAGGATGCCAGGATGTCAGGGCATAAGCACAAATCCTTCTTTGATAGAGAAGCAAAATAAGAAACTTTGCAAATCTGGGTCTGACTCCCATTCATTCAGCAGTTTGAAAGGGGAGCGAAATGTCAGAATTTTAAAGACTTAGATAGGTCAATAGAACTGAAGAGGTTTCTTTGTTCAACATGTCATCTGATCTTTCTAATGGCCCTCAGTCTGTTATTTATCTTTGAGGATCGCTCAAATTAATGTATAAAGTCAAAAAGTATATTTCACACAAAAAGGTTTACAGGCAGTTTTGTAGCACATTGACAATACAGGTGGAAATGTGTGGCACTTATACGTGCAAATTTCTGCAAGGTGAACAGAGGCAAGATTTGAGCCAGTTACCTCAGATACTGCAATTACGCAGAAGTTTAACTAGGCTACAGGACTTGCAGATTTAGGTTTATCATTCATTATCGAAGGCAACCTAAACCATCTTCGGAGGGAGGTGACATAATGATTCTTCAAAAACAGCGCACAAGAACAAGACTGTGCAACCATGGCAAAGCAAGCAATTGGACTGTGGAATTAGACAGGAAATTTAACTGTTTTCCAGCTCAATCACTTATGTTTAGATTTGTTAATAGATATTGATTGGCATTGTTGTTTATATTTTGACCATTTTCTAAGACATCATTTAATCGGCCAAAGCTTCAGGCCATGCCATTTGATCTTTTTGATTGCCCCCAGACTTGTTTTAATTCATTTATTTGTCTTGGGTAGCATGGTAGCATTGTGGTTAGCACAACGCTTTATAGAGCTAGCTGTAAAAAAAAAAAAAAAAATCGACAAGGGTTCAATTCCTGCCACTGACTGTATGGACTTTGTATATTCTCCTCGTGACCGTGTGGGTTTCCTCCAGTTGCTCTGGTTTCCTCCCACATTCCAAAAGATAGATAGGTCAGATTAGCAAGTTGTGGGCATGCTATGTTAGTGCTGAAAGCATGGTGACACTTGCATACTGCCCCGAGCATATCCTCAGATGTATTGTTCATCGACGCAAACAATATAGCTCACTGTATGTTTCAACGCACACATGGCAAAAAAGCCAATCTTTAATCTTCCTTTAATTACCTTCAAGGTAATCAAAAAGCTCCTACTTTTCAGTTTTACGCCCTTCTCAACATATCATGTCATAATTAACAGATGTTATGGTATTGTTTTTCCTGGTTGTGATGTGCAATACTTTTCCATTGAAGCAGTAGTTTATTGTAGCAACCTCAAAGGTGCACGGCTAATTTCAGATACCAATGCAGCCTGGATATCAGATCTGAAACTTGTCTTCATTTGATTGCAGAACCACTGGAGGAGCCTCAAGCAAGGATATTTACCAGCATATAAATTATTATACTGTGCTCATCATTAAACTGAATTTAGTGTACCACCTACAGGATACAAAATCTAATCAAAATTATGAGATGACAAAGTAGCGAGATCAATTTATTGAATCAATTTATTTATACAAGAAAGTCTAACAGGATCACATCAGTATTATAATGCAGACAATTTTTTTCCATGTGTTTCTCTTCATTCTTTAAAATGTATTCTTCATCCCCAAATAAATACCACAATATACTGAAATCATATCCCCTGTTTCCTTTTAATTAGATTCAAGTTATGGATATACATCACGAGCAACAGGTTAAATTGCTGCCCTTCTCTTCTTCGCAATGAATTTACAAAATGTTACACAAGTACACTATTTACAAAATTATTTGTACCTTGCAATGCAAGGCTCTATATCAATCTTTGTCTTTAATTATTTTTACACAGTATGGCAACTTTGAACATAACAATGTTCCAGAAACAAGTTGAGTCTTATGGCCTTTTGCTTCTTTCTCTCCCACACCCCCTCACTTTGCAACAATGTGCAACAGTACGCCAAAAGCAACTTTTCCCAACCTCCACTGGGAATATAAACCAAGAAAACAACAGTACACCACCAATACATCTACTCCAAGGGGCATTTCTATTTAAAAATAAGGGGACTCAGCTTTGAAAAATGGAAATTACTAATAAATTAGCTAGAAAATAAAGTGTCAGATTTGACTTAAGGAAAACTTCTATAACTGAGGAGGATTTCATCCAATATTCCTAATTCTCAAGATGCTCAAAATTTAGCCACTGGTCTGATCATCATTAAACCGAACTGAATGTAGTACACAGAAGAGCTTGTCTATCCATCACTGGATCGGAATTACACTTTCACATGAAGTACAAAACCGACAAAGCCTGGGGATTGCATAGAGGCAACTGCAGAACTGGTGATGACATTTCACACCAAGGGCCAATGTAGAGATGTCCCCCACAAGTCTCTGTCTGTTGGAATACTTCCGATTGACAATATTTTCACCAAAGTTACTTCTAAACCATGCATTTAAATTGGCACACAATCTCGTCCCTACTCACCGTCAAATCACCATATTTAGCGAAATCATTTTCCAAACACAATCAAACATTAAAGAGAATGTACTTAAAAAAATTCCATGTTTTACAGCCTTCAGTAATGTTTAACCCTCCTAGAGAGACACAACCGGATGCATAATTCTTCATCACCTGCCCATATATAGTAACTAACCATGGCACATTACATTTTAGTCATTTACAGTCACACTTCACAACCTGAACCACATACAGATACAGTAACTAATCACTTCGCCACACTCTGCTTGCATACAGAGAACCAGTTCCACCACCACTGTTCATGTGCTTTCATTCTCCTAATACTTAAGTAACTGAGAGTGAAATGGAACGCTCAAGGAACAGATGGCGACTCTTTAAAATATTGAAAAATTAAAAGAACTGTCAGGCAGTAAGAAACCTTTCCTTGGGAAATGAAAGAATATCCTCTATTGAGATCCGAACTCTCAGCTGCTCAAGAGTTTGAAGAATTGCTTGTTTTATTGATTTGTTTATGGGGGCACATTCCATTTCAGTTATATGTAAAACCTTTCATACAACTACTGAAGCTTAGTGTGCGCCTGATATTTTCCCCTCATTTATATTACATTCACTAGTCTACACCTCATTAAAACCAGAGCTATAAAATGAATCTACAGGGTTAATATCTTCCTCACATATGATGCAGAATTCAGTCAAGCTGGAAGAAGACTAAATGTTGGCAAGTTAAGGGATGGGCTCAGAGTTTTAAAAAAAAGGATAGCAGCAAATATTTCACCTGCTCAGACAGAAGCCCCAGTTAACAAACAGCAATTGCTGTTGAGGTATCTGGCAATTGGTACTAACTACACGGCTGAAGTGAACACATTTCTCCTTTCAAAGCAAAAGATGCTTTTGCATGAACATTCCACATTGTGTTGGTATTGATTTAGTGTTGCGTTCCAAAGTAAAGGAAAATTATCTATACACACTGATGGTTGTACATTCTCTTCAGCTGGCTGCGCTCAATCAGGCACTTTCCTAACAACCATACTGCATGTGTAAATTTGGATGTTCCTTTCTCAAACTGCAGGATAAATGGAAATTGCATTGTAATTTCTCTTTGTGGTACACTCAGACTTATAGATCACCCAGGATGTACAGTGAAATGGAAAACAGGCATCAGCTCTTCTGAAAAGGATTGTTATTGATCTCTACCTCACATCTATACCTGCTTTAGAAATGCATTTGTTTTCCCCTAATTCTGCTCCCTCCTCCCATCTAGTGGTTCAGTGGGTGATAGCAAACCTCTGGAACCTCATCAGTTGTTGCATTCTTCAAGTACGAGATGGGGGCTATGACGGTCAAAAAGGCAATATGACTGAGGCTAAGCCAATTACCACCTTTGTTTGACAACCTTATAGCCGCACACTCTGGCAGTGATCAGTAGAGACGATCCTGACTGAGCATGCTTTACTCCCTCCTCTTCCCACTCTCTAATGAGATGCAAGGAGGTATGTGCAGCAACTCTGGTGGAGTCTCCAGCTGATGCCAGCAAAAGCCAAGATCAAACTTGGCAGCCTCTGGACTGGATGGGATTCATTCCACACATATGGCAATGTCTTTACCTGCTAATCACTGGGATAGTTCTACAAAATGCATTTGTAAAGTAAAAAGTACTTATTTTTCCAGCAGCTTAAAAAAATAAACTTTTTTTTCTAAATTCTTAATATATAAAATGGCCAGACAAACCGGTTTCAGATTTATTACGTTATCACAACTCCCTATCGCTTTCTGGTTGTAACAAGAAATGCACTGCGTTTCCAAAGAATCTTGATGATACAATATAATTAGTCTACAATTGCAAACAGATCAAATGGCTACTGACTGGGACAACCCTACCAATCTTAATTGAGAATTACAAGAACTTGTATCTTTGAAAAATGGAAAAGGGAATTATTGGGCTCGGATTTTTAAATTTTGTAATCTGAATGATTATTTTTGTAGGGTCTCATAGCAACTATTTACTGAGATTCATGAACTCAGTATAGAGCTACAGTAATCTTTCTAATGTACCATTAAAATAAAACATGCGAGATTAACACTGTTGCTTTATAGAACCGTAGCCTCTGGTCTCATTTCTCGCATTCCTCCTTACTATCACTTTTTAAATTTAAATCTCTACCAATTTACAAATCTCTCCCACAAAATCAAAATATTATACTCCCAGTATCTAAAAGCATCTCTAGACAATTACAATTTTCACTTCACCATTTTCATCAGGCCTGTAAAAGAAGGGAATACTGGTGGAATAGTTCAGGGCTGAGCTCTGCCGGGCTTGCGGGTTCTGGATTTCTTCGAGAAGCTGCATGATCTGTTTAGTAGTGTGGTCCTCGGAGGGCAAGTTCTCTTTAGGAACAGGGGTTGTGCTGGATGGATGGGTCTTCAGTGAAACTGCTGGAGATTCTGCGTCATCTGCCAAGCTAATGTCTTGTAGTTCTGGAGGAAAAAAAAGCAAATAAATTCAAGTCTTTTTTTACGTCATAGTTTTCTAAGTCAATTGTTCTAGAAATTTTGAGAGAAATAAGTATTTGCAGGAATACAATTCACAAATCTGCAAAAAGTGACATTTAGTTCAACTTGCATCAAAGCAAACATTTACACGGAATGATTTCTTCATCATTCAGGCTGTTAGTACAATTATATGGTACCCACTACTGAGGACGAGTCTTCTTAAAATCTGCACCTTCCTCGAATGTTATACCATAAATCACTCACGGCCAAGAGGCAAGTGACCCTTGCATAGATTCCTTTCAGCATCACCCAGACTAAGCAATACAGGAGCTTGAAGAGCTCACTATAATTCAACCTCTCTTCCCTGCAGCCTCATACCTCACCACCCACCTTATTCTTCAAAGGATTACAGCTGATACCTCAATGTTTCAGCCGAACATGCATCCCACTGTATACAAGGCAGGATTTCAATGTTCAACTTTGCTATATGAATACTATCGACCCCTGACAGGAACACACATAACAATTGAGCCAAGGATCTTAAATTATTATGATTAGGACATTTAAACAGATTATTATAAGGACATTGTTTTTGTAATACTAATTGTGTTCTTTCTTGCAAGAACTGTAGTAAGTTTATGTTTATATTTTTTTTCTTGTGAATGTTGCAAAACAATTGCACTAACCACTATGCCACCATATCCCCTGTGACCACTACTTTGTATATGAACAATATACCTGACTTTGGCAAAACAAATACAACAGCTCAAGCTATTGCATAAGTATTATCAGAGTAAATCTTAAAATACGAATCATCTGAAATTGAACTAGGCACTGGAAAGGACAACAGTAAAATGCCTTGTTGACCCTGTAAAATCCCTCTCAGCAACATCCGGGAGCTTGTGCCATAAATGAGAGAGCCATCTCAGACTACTACACAAATCCACATGCTCTACTAGCTAGGGTTGCAAAAAACATTACCCATTTGGAGGATTCTCTCCAAACCACACACCAGTCTGAGTTGGAAATCACAATTCCTTCACAGTCACTGGGTCAAGATCCTGGAATGCTTTCCCCAACAGCACTATAGGGATCTCCACACTTCAAGGACCGCAACAATTCAAGGCGGCACCTGCTCTATGGTAGTTATGATGGGCAATCAGATTTTCCATGACTTAGCCTGCAAAGCTGACATTACTTGAAAGAATGGAAATAAAAACAGCTGAGCAAAGAACTCACGACAATACCTGACCTGGTTGGGGATAAAGATGTATCAGATTCCAAAAATCATTAAATGACCACATCACTCTATGCCTTTACACCTGTAAAGTTATGGGGAAGGCAAGAGCATTCAATTTAACCAGAACTCAAAGTCAACCTTTGCGGATTGCAAGATCTTTCCCCATCCAATATTGCAAAACTGATTGCAGAATAGAAGCTTTTTGCTGTACAGGGATGGTCATTCAAAACTGTGAAATTTACAAACCCAGCGTGTGTCCTCTTACAAGTGGTACCAAGTGCAGCATTACTACTCTGTGGTGGGAAGGGGGCAATATGTTCACTACAAGGCTCAATGGTCTTAAGGGATAAGTCGGATAGCTGTCCCTGACAGTCCAAACTAGAGTGGATGAAAAATTTACTAGAAGCAAATTGAGGCTGTTACAGTGCCTATAAAAAAAGTATTCACCACCCCCCCCCCCGGATGTTTTCATGTTTTATTGTTTTACAACATTGACTCAAGAGTCTTTTTTTCTGTTGATCAATGTCAAAAAAGCCAAATTAAGTCCACTGTGATACAGAGTGAAAACAGATCTCTATAAAGTGACCTAAATTAATTACAAATATAAAACACAAAATAATTGATTGCATAAGTATTCACCCCCTTTAATATGACACACCAAATCATCACTGGTGCAGCCAGTTGGTTTTAGAAGTCACATATTTAGTTAAATGGAGATTAACTGGTGTGCAGTAAAGGTGTGCAATTGATTATAGCAAAAATACACCTGTATCTGGAAGGTCCAAACGCTGACGAGTCAGTATCCTGGCAAAAACAACACTATGATGACAAAAGAACACTACAAACAACTCCACAAAAAGGTTATTGAAAAGCACAAGTCAGGAGATGGATACAAGAAAATTTCCAAGCCACTGAATACAGTTAGGTCAATCATCAAAAAAGTGGAAAGAATATGGCAGAGTTGTAAATCTGCCTAGATCAGGCTGTCCTCAAAAACTGAGTGACCGTGCAAGGGGACTAGTGAAGGAGGCTACCAAGAAATCTATGACAGCTCTGGGGGAGCTACAAGCTTCAGTGGCTGAGATGGGAGAGTCTGTGCATAAGATAACTGTTGCCTGGGTGCTTCACCAGTCGCAGCTTTATGGGAGAGTGGCAAAGAGAAAGCCACTGTTGGGGAAAAAAACACACATCAAATCTCAGCTAGGGCTTGCCAGAAGGCATGTAGGAGACTCAAGTCAGCTAGAAGGTTCTATGGTCTAATGAAGCCAAAATTGAGCTTTTTGGCCATCAGACTAAATGCTATGTTTTTACACCAAACACTGCATATCATCAAAAACACACCATCCCTACCATGAATCATGGTGGTGGCTGCATCATACTGTGAGGATGCTTCACTGCAGCAGGCCCTGGAAGGCTTGAGAAGGTAGAGGGTAAAATGAATGCAGCAAAATACAGTCCAACAAATCCTAAAGGAAAACCTGAGGTAGTCTGCAAGAGAATTGTGACTTGAGAGAAGATCTGTTTTCCAGCAAGATAATGACTCCAAGCATAAAGCCTAAGCTACACAGGAATGGCTTAAAACAACAGAGTTAATGTCCTGGAGCGGCCAAGTCAAGAGTCCAGACCTCAATCCAATTGAGAATTTGTGGCTGGAGTTGAAAAGGGCTTTTCACACACAATCCCCATATAATCTGACAGAGCTTGAGCACTTTTGTAAAGAAGAATAGGGAAGAACTGCAGTGTCCAGATGTGCAAAGTTGTGAGAGATCGATCTACACAGAGTCAAGGCTGTAATTGCTGCCAAACATGCATCTACTAAATACTGACTTGAAGGGGTAAATACTTCTGAAATGAATTATTTTCTGTTTTAAACTTGTAACTAACTTAGATCACTTTGTAGAGATCTGCTTTCACTTTGACAAACAAGAGTCTTTTTCTGTTGCTCAGTATCAAAAAAAGCCAACTTAAATCCACTGTGATTCAATGTTGTAAAGCAATAAAACATGAAAACTTCAAGGGGGATGGTGGATATTTTGATAGGCATTGTACACCATTGTCATTTGGGTGAGCTGGAGAGAGCCAGGATACAATTTCTGAAACTTAAACATCCATCCTTATTAGTGACTGGCAGTAACCAAGTCAAAAGCATGATAAAACACAGGTTAGCATCATGTTAATGGGACTTGTTTTTCCTGTGCAACACATTATTGGGGGTGTGCACTGACAAAGTCCCAGGAATTTTGCAGTAAAACCATCACAGACCTTCTGTATGTGTGGACGTTAACTCCAATCCATCGCCCAATAAGTCCTGCTGCAGTGATTCATCTTCCAATGGGTGCGTTGACAGTTTTGTGGAACTGATGTATTTATTGTACCATTCGTTCCTTTCTCCCACCAATCTTAACACCAGCTGTTGTAATTCTGCCAGCTTCATCTGAAAATACACAGGCTTGATTTTAAAACAGTACATATCACAATATTTTATACATAAATGAAGGTTATCTGTCTGAATCAACGTTAAACAACTCCAACTTTATTATTAGAAAAATGGATCTATTACATCATTCTGAGATCTGAACTATTTTTACTTCTCTTATGAATGTAACTGCTCTCAATTTAAACAACTCAGTAATAACTATTCTGAAATGGCTCTAGAGCTAATTTAAAATATGAATGAATTGTCTATAGAGATCCAAAATTAGAATTTTCTTTGGTCAGTTTTCTCACACTTAAAGTAGGGACAACTTAAGGACTAATTAAGAAGTCACACAGAGAAAAAAAATACTCACACATGCACATCATTTCATCTAAACTTCAGGTATTGCTTTGATTTATTTGTTCTTCACTCACATTCCAACAGCAATTTCCCTAATGCCAGTGCTTCTTATGGTCGTATGACCATAGTCCAATAATGTGGACTAAACACCCACATGAACTGAAATGAAACTCTGCATAATAGGCCTCAGACCCATTTGAAACAAATAGCTGCTAAACCAGAATTTGTTTCTATGCAGGCTTGGCCATTTCCGCTTGCTACTTTCAAGACCAATGAGACCAAAAATAAATCTTTCCCCTCACAACAGCTTAGTTAGCTTTTTACCAACATGAAGCTTGGATGGTTCAGGGGCAGGAATGGTTACTTCGAGTGCCAGGCTTTAGATGTTTCAGAAAGGCAAGGGAGGGGGGCAAAAGAGGTGGGGGTGTGGCACTGCTGATCAGAGATAGTGTCACGGCTGCAGAAAAGGAGGAAGTCATGGAGGGGTTGTCTACCGAGTCTCTGTGAGTGGAAGTCAGAAACAAAAAAGGGTAAATAACGGTACTAGGTGTTTTTTTTTTATCTAGACCACCCAATAGTAACAGGGGACATTGAGGAGCAGACAGGGAGACAGATTCTGGAAAGGTGTAATAATAACAGGGTTGTCATGGTGGGAGATTTTAATTTCCCAAATATTGATTGGCTCCCTAGAGCAGGGGGTTTAGATGGGGTGGAGTTTGTTAGGTGTGTTCAGGAAGGTTTCCTGACACAATATGTTGACAATCCTACAAGAGGAGAGGCTGTACTTGATCTGGTTTTAGGAAATGAACCTGGTCAGGTGTCAGGTCTCTCAGAGGGAGAGCATTTTGGAGATAGTGATCACAATTCTATCTCCTTTACCATTGCAGTGGAGAGGGATAGGAACAGACAAGTTAGGAAAGCGTTTAATTGGAGTAAGGGGAAATATGAAGCTATCAGGCAGGAACTTGGAAGCATAAATTGGAAACAGATGTTCTCGGGGAAATGTACAGAAGAAATGTGGCAAATGTTCAGGGGATATTTGTGTGGCGTTCTGCATAGGTACATTCCAAAGAGACGGAAAGGACGGTAGGGTACAGGAACCATGATGTACAAAGGTTGTTGGAATTCTAGTCAAGAAGAAAAGAAAAGCTTACGAAAGGTTCAAAAAACTAGGTAGTAATAGAGATCTAGAAGATTATAAGGCCAGCAGGAAGGAGTTTAAGAATGAAATTAGGAGAGCTAGAAGGCACCATGAAAAGGTCTTGGCAAGCAGGATTAAAGAAAACCCCAAAACATTCTACAGGTACATGAAGAGCAAGAGGATAAGATGTGAGAGAAAAGGACAATCAAGTGTGACAGTGGAAAAGTGTGTATGGCGCCAAAGGAGACAGCAGAGATACTTAATGAATACTTTGCTTCAGTACGGAAGAGGATCTTGGTGATTGTAGGGATGACTTAAAGCGGATTGAAACGCTTGAGCTTATAGACATTAAGAAAGAGGATATGCTGGAGCTTTTGGAAAGTATCAAGTTGGATAAGTCTCCGGGACCGGATGAGATGTACCCCAGGCTACTGTGGGAGGTGAGGGAGGAGATTGCTGAGCCTCTGGCAATGATCTTTGCATTATCAATGGGGACGGGAGAGGTTCCAGAGGATTGGAGGGTTGCAGATGTTGTTCCCTTATTCACAAAAGGGAGTAGAGATAGTCCAGGAAATTATAGACCATTAAGCCTTACATCAGTGGTTGGTAAGTTGATGGAAAAGATCTTGAGAGGCAGATTTTGAACATTTGGAGAGACATAATATGATTAGAAATAGTCAGCATGGTTTTGTCAAAGGCAGGTTGTGCCTTGCAAGCCTGACTGAGTTTTTTGAGGATGTGACTAAACACATTGATGAAGGTAGAGCAGTAGATGTAGTGTATATGGATTTCAGTAAGACATTTGATAAGGTACCCCATGCAAGGCTTATTGAGAAAGTAAGGAGGCATGAGATCCAAGAGGACCTTGCTTTGTGGATCTAGAATTGGCTTGTTCACAGAAGGCAAAGAGTGGTTGTAGACAGATCATATTCTGTATGTAAGTCAGTGAACAATGGTGTGCCTCAAGGATCTGTTCTGGGACCCTTTCTCTTTGTGATTTTTATAAACGACCTGGATGAGGAAGTGGAGGGATGGGTTAGTAAATTTGCTGATAACACAAAGGTTGGGGGTGTTGTGGATAGTATGGAGGGCTGTCAGAGGTTACAGCGGGACATCGATAGGATGCAAAACTGGACTGAGAAGTGGCAGACGCAGTTCAACCCTGATGAGTGTGAGGTGGTTCATTTTGGTAGGTCAAATATGATGGCAGAATATAGTATTAATGGTAAGACTCTTGGCAGTGTGGAGGATCGGAGGGATCTTGGGGTCCAAGTCCATAGGACACTCAAATTTGCTGCACAGGTTGACTCTGTGGTTAAGAAGGCATATGGTGCATTGGCCTTCATCAACCATGGGGTCGAGTTTAAGAGCTGAGAGGTAATGTTACAGCTATATAGGACCCTGGTCAAGACCCCACTTGGAGAACTGCTCAGTTCTGGTCACCTCACTACAGGAAGGATGTGGAAACCATAGAAAGGGTGCAGAGGAGATTTACAAGGATGTTGCCTGGATTGGGGAGCATGCCTTATGAGAATAGGTTTAGTGAACTCAGCCTTTTTTCCTTAGAGCAGCAGAGATGAGAGGTGACCTGATAGAGGTGTTGAAGAGAGACATTGATGTTGTGGATCATCAGAGGCATTTTCCCAGGGCTGAAATGGCTAACACGAGAGGGCACAGTTTTAAGGTGCCTGGAAGTAGGTACAGAGGAGATGTCAGGGGTATGATGGATTGATTGATTTATTAATTAATTACACAGAGTGGCAAGTGCGTGGAATGGGCTGCCGTTGACAGTGGTGGAGGCAGATATGATAAGAGACTCCTGGATAGGTACATGGAGCTTGGAAAATTCAGGGTTATGGGTAACCCTGGGTAATTTCTAAAGTAAGTACGTGTTCAGCACAGCATTGTGGGCCAAAGGGCCTGTATTGTGCCGTAGGTTTTCTACGTTTCTATGGTATTTCTGAACCACAAGTGGCACAGTATTAAGCCAGCATCTCTAAAAAGGCAAATCATAACCACAAGGCGTTCTGCAGATGCTGGAAATTTCGAGCAACGTACACAAAATTTTGGAGGAACTCAGCATGTCAGATGGCATCTATAGTGGGGAATACATAGATGACATTTTGTACTAAGACCCTTAAGCAGGACTGGTGAAATCCTGATGAACAGTCTCGGCCCAAAATGTCAACTGTTTATTCCCCTCCATAGATGTTGCCTTTCTTGAGGAGTACGTCCATCATTTGGTACGCATTCTTCCAAAGTGGACATTCAATACCCTTATGTATGGGCAGCCGGGATGAAAGTGAAAGAGAAGCTCAGATAAATTCTGGAACAATTAAGCTTGTCTGTACCTCAACCCAGTAAATCATTTGGCTTTTAAATTAGTGTGGTAATCAAGGTGGAAAAGGGCATAAAATCTTAGAAAGTGTCAAGCAAGCTTTAATATATAGCTCACAGAGAAAAAAAAACTAGTAATCTTAACAGACCAAGGTCAGAGCACTAATGGATTTTGCAATTTTTCTTTTTTAAAAAGGTCCTTCAGGAAGCTTCCACCACATCAATCTCCAACTTCATTGGCTTTAAAATTAGTTAAAATTAGAATGTGCAGCCCTGACAATTTGTTCTTGTCGATACAAACCTCAGCGTGACTATGACTGTAACCAGATTACCAACTGAAACGTGAATACCATCTCACTTAGAAATATAACTCAGTGAGCTAAGTTATTCTACACGGTTCATGTTACTG
The DNA here is from genome assembly GCF_030028105.1 of Mobula birostris. Lineage (NCBI taxonomy): Eukaryota > Metazoa > Chordata > Chondrichthyes > Myliobatiformes > Myliobatidae > Mobula > Mobula birostris. The sequence goes on along the minus strand of NC_092391.1, from coordinate 20,052,075 downwards.
AGACACAAAGACATTCACCAAGCTCCTTCAAAATACCATGCTTAATATTTCCATTCACCTCTTTACCATTGCAACTTAACCAAAAATCTCAGAAGCAATCAGTTAAAAGAGATGTCAAAGATATCACAGTTAATATAGCTCAAAATGCAACAACTGTATTTAAAGGAGTGGCCAAATCAATTACCGTGCATTAACAAAATTAACAGTATCATACTGACAGCATACATTTATCATTCTAGGAATTACAGATACCTTCATTTCTTCCTTATCCTGAGCCAACCTGCTGATGTACTCTTCCTTTTCTGTGTGCCTCTGTTTAAGAATGGCTCTCTGACTCTGGTAAAGTGCAATGTACTCGCCTAAGGACACAATTAAATGCAAGTTCGAATCAATTAAAGAAGTAAATTCTATACAAATTACCAATTACTTCCAAAAGGCGTGGATGAGGAGGGGAAGAAAAAAAATAAATTAAAAATGTGCATAGTTCTAGGGAAAGGGCAAAGGAGTAGTCCTAATTTGATAACCTTTCATAGAGCTGGTATAAGCACATAATTGAATAGGCATGTTCTGTACTGTACTTGAAAAACTGTAATCTTGTATGTATTGATAAAGTGGACCATATAAAATTTAGTAAGCTGTTGAATCCCAATAAGGCAGCAGCAAATCTGGTCTTGTAACCCACTGATCACCCCCAATGAGTGTGGGGTGGCACAGGCAGCACCAAGCACCGGGAATTGCAGAGAAAATGGGCACAGTGAGAGCAAATGGTCATAGGGAGAGGGGGCAGATAGTTGACAGAGGAGTGAGAGGGAGTGTGCAAGAGACCATGGAGGTAGAAGATGAGCAGCATTAGAATGAAAGAAAACAAATGTACATGATAAGACATTTGTTTACATTAATAAAACATAAAACCTGTTCAGTTGAGACACAGTTCAAAATGACAACTACAAATAACTGATATAGCCCTTGAAAAGGCCCATATATTTTCATCTTCCTTACTCAATCGAAAATGTGCGATGTTATAATTATGGTGGATTAGTTATGCTATAACTACAAAATCAGCCAAATGTAAGTGGATGAGGTACTTCACAAACTGCCCATAATTACACAGCAATTCAAATAATTTGAAAATCTACATCAACTATATCTAAATTCTGTACTTTCTGAAATGTAATTTCCAAAATATAAGAAATGCATTCAAATGCTTTTAACTACTACAGTGATACCCCACCAGATATTTTAACAAAAACTTAAAAATGAATTTTATTACAAAGAAATGACCAAAAATAATTTCAACTGCAATATCCCTCATTGGCTAGTGAGAGATATTGAAAGTATGCAGTGGAGACAATTGGCATACTTAAATTTGAGATTAGATACCTATAGTATCCGTTTCCCCGGACAACTGCACACAGCGATGCTCCAACTCCTCCACTCGTTCCTTCAGATCTACCTTCTCCTGCATCAGTGCTGTGAATCGAACCTATTGAAATGAAAATGTAGTGACATTACCAATCAAAACAAGGGACCAGCTATTCTTTTGATGCTTTCAGAAACACAAAGTGCTCTGATGGATTACTCCAGAGTGCTAGCTCATCATTTCCCTTCACAGACACTGATAGATTGTCACTCCCTTTAAGTTAAAAATCACTTTTGCATTCATATCACTTCATGACTTGTCCCACGATTTCTGCAGCCACTACCTTATCTCCAAACCCAAGATCTCGATGCTCTTACAATTCCATTCTCTTATCTTCACTCCTTCATTTGGTTCTGTATCTTCTCTGGGCTCTTAAAACATGAATTTTCTACCAAAACAACCCACCCACCTCTTTTGTCTCTAGTGAAGCAGAGGCTGCCTGGACTGAATGGCACATTTTTCTCCTGTCGATTTGATGCATGTCATATTCCTCCAACTGTTTGTTTTGTTTACTTCAGAATCTTAGCATCCACAGACCCTTGTCTCCTGTAACACTGTTATAGGACCGGCCACTGAGGTACGGCAAAAAAAAGGAAAAATAAAGTGTACATTCACTAACCTGCAGCTGGTCCATGGCAGCTTTCAAAGCCTCATGCACTTCTGCTGGCACTGTGTCTCCATCGCTTACTGCTTCTGTAGCTCCTGAAAGGGCAATTAAAATCTACTAAAACGTCTTCCAGCGAGATTGACAGGCAAGTTTAATCCTAGTTTCACTAAAAGCTTTGCAGAATTACAGAAAGGTTATAACACAGGAGTCTATATATCCACACTGAGCCCAAGAGCAATTCAGCCAGTCCCAATTCCTCTACACTCCCCCACTTCTTTCCAAGTATTTACCCAGTCCCACATTGAACTCTGGGAGCAGGATGACTGTGTGATTAGTACAAATATGAAAAGCTTATTAAGATTACTCAGCTCTTTCCCTACAACCCTTTCAAGCTTTTCTCCATATCCCCTTGAAGGCTATTACCTAATCTGCTTCCATTACTCCTTTGGGTGGCATACTGATGTTAAGGTAATCTCCTCATTCCCTCGAATTTTACGTTTTCTGTAGTATAGACATGTAATGTACATCGGATGGCCGTGATGGGATATGTCTTTTACTGCGTGCCATGCTGTGAAGTTTGTGCAAAAAAAAAAGTTGATGCCATTCATTTGAGTGGGTAGTACCGAGTTTCCAGCTTTATCGGAGTCCATCTCAGGCTATATTCACGAAGTCCTGCTGAAGGGTCTCAGCCCGAGCCGTCGACTATACTCTAATCCATAGATGCTGCCTGGCCTGTTGAGTTCCTCCAGCATTTTGTGTGTATTGCTTGGATTTCCAGCACCTGCAGATTTTCTCATTTGTTTTTACATTCATAAAGATAACATTTGGTATTCTTACCTTACTTTGCCCAGATACTGACACTATTTTTATACATCACTCACTGAGCTTAAATCTCAAAAATCCAAGGGATCATAAACTGAATTTGTACTTTTTTTTTTAGCAAACCTGCTTTCTCCCATTATCATATGCATTACAAGTACAGAATGGGCTTAGAACATCTTTAACTACTTCCTAACATGACCAATGAATATGGTGATAGAAGTTGCGCTGCTTCCACTGGGAAGGAGGTTTAAAATATTATCTGCAAGGTTTAAGTGTCTATATCGTCAGCATTAATATTTTTAAAAAGTAATCAGAATCTGGTTTAATATCACTGGCTTATATCATGAAATTTGCTGTCTTTGCAGCAGCAGTACGATGCAAAACGCAATAGAAAGAACTATGAATTACAGTAAGTATATATTTTTAATAGTTAAATAAGTAGTGCAAACAGAGAAAATAAAAAGTAAAGATGTAGTGTTCAAGGGGTCAATGTCCATTCAGAAATCAAATGGCAGAGGGGAAGAAGCTGTTCATCAAACATTCAGTGTGTGCCTTCAGGCTTCTCAGTATCCTTCCTGATGAGAAGAGGGCATGTCCTGGGTGATGGGACTCCTTAATGATGGATGCCACCTTCTTAAGGCATTGCTCCTTGAAGATGTCCTGGATACTGTGGAGGTTAGTGCCCATGACCAAGTTTACAACCCTCTGCAGCTTATTTCAATCCTGTGTAGTAGCTTCCCCACCTTACACGCCCCCCCCCCCAACCCCATATACCAAACTGTGATGCAGCCAGTTAGGATGCTCGCCATGGTACATCTGAAGAAATTTGCGAGCTTCTTTAGTGACAAACCAAATCTCCTCAAATCTCCTAGTGAAATATAGCCACTGTCATGCTTTCTTTGTAATTGCATCAATATGTCGCATTCAAGTCAGGTGCAAGTAAAACACTTGTAGAGTTGAACAGTTATAAATTACATTGTCATTAAGATCTCTGGGCAAAACAAAAAATCATTCTGCTTTTTAACAATGAATCTATGTTTGTGTTCTTCTAGGCCCACTGCCTGCAGCTCAGTTTCTCCAAGTTACTGAAACTTTCAACTTTACTACTGGCAACATTTTCTGGACTGTACAATTTTATATGATCATGAATCCTCTCCTAGACCTTTAATGGCCAGAGCAACAGCACCATTAGCAGTAAATGACAGAGGACTGCCCCAGAAAATTTTAAAGACAAAGGTTAAGACCTTTATTTTCTGGGACACAGGATACATAAAAAGGAAAGAAATAGGTTAGAGGGAAGTTGCACAGGACAGAGGGAATAACTAGTATGAATGATAAATTATGTGAACTAAAACCTGGGCAGAGGACTCACGACTTTTTTTCTATTATTATGTATTGCATTGTATTAGATGCTGCCTGGCCTGCTCAGTTGCTTCAGCATTTTGTGTGTATTACTATAGAGTCAAAAACAATCTAGCAATACTAAATAGATGCGCAATTTCTTGTTGCACAGAGGAAACTAATTAATATCTGCAGCGCCCATCTGGGCACAGAGACAAGATCTTTCAGATTAGTGTCATGCAACTGCTGTAAAATATAATTTACAATGCTTGGCTTATTCATTAAAAGTATCATGTTCAAGTGACAGGGTACGTGTGTATCACAGCATTTATAAAGGAACTTGCAGCATTATCGCTTTTTGAATTACTCTCACCTTCAACTGATGCTGCAAATTCCTTGGCTGTGGGTGGTTCTATTGTCATCATAGTTCATCACTACATTACAATGCTGTCACCTGTTTTGTTTAAACTTAACATTAATCAAACTTCCCCAAGTTTAATTGCTTAGTCTTCCAAAACAATCTGGAGAGACAATCATCTGAGACTGACTCCTTTCCATTTGGCACTCTTCTGTTTAATTTTCATCTTCATTATTGGAATTGAAAAGATAAAGGAACTTCGTAATTCTATTGCACTCAGACCCCGCATAGCGTTGATTCGATACAACGTGGTTATTCAATTTATTGAATTTTTTTTAAATGACGAAAATTTACTCTAAACAACACTTAAAACTTCTCAATTACAGTAAACGTTCAATCAGCCAACAAGATGCTTTACAAATGCTCTCAGCCATTCACAGCCAATTACGTATTAGTTCAGGCTCTGCCTCCCCACATGTGTAAAAGTTATTGCTCCCTCGCCAACTTATTCCATTTTTTATCTCATCCATAATGTCTGAAAATTGGCCTGCAACTTTCAGTGAGGGTAGTACATCTAAGATTTCAATTGAATTGAATTTATTTCTTACACCTTGCACATACACGAGTAAAAATCTTTACGTGACGTCTCCATCTAAATGTGCAATTTATAGTAATTTGTAATAAATAGTACGTAAAACAGGACAGTCAATATAGCATAGAAATACAATTGTATCAGCATGAATTAATCAGTCTGATGGCCTGGTGGAAGAAGCTGTCCTGGAACCTGTTGGTCCTGGCTTTTATGCTGCGGTACCGCTTCCTGAACGGTAGCAGCTGGAGTATTTTGTGGTTGGGGTGACTCGGGTTCCCAATGATCCTTCAGGCTGTTTTTACACACCTGTCTCTGTAAATGTCCTGAAAAGTGGGAAGTTAACATCTACATATGCGCTGGGCTGTCTGCACCACTCTCTGCAGAGTCCTGTGATTGAGGGAATTATAATTCCCATACCAGGCAGTGGTGCAGTCAGTCAAGATGCTCTCAATTGTGCCCCCGTAGAAAGTCCTTAGGATTTGGGGATTCATGTCAAACTTCTTCAACCATCTGAAGTGAAAGAGGCGCTGTTGTGCTTTTTTTCACCACACAGCCGGTACGTAGAGACCACATGAGATCCCTGGTGATGTGTATGCCGAGGAACTTAAAACTATTCACCTTCTCAACCCCAGATCCATTGATGTCTATAGGGGTTAGCCTGTCTCCATTCCTCGTGTAGTCCACAACCAGCTCCTTTGTTTTTGCAACATTGAGGGAGAGGTTGTTCTCTTGACACCACTGTGTCAGGGTGATCACTTCCTCTCTGTAGGATGCCTCGTTATTACTTGAGATAAGGCCAATCAGTGTAGTGTGGTCAGCAAATTTAATTAGCAGATTGGAGCTGTGGGTGGCGACACAGTCATGGGTATACAGATCTGAGGGGCATCTGTGTTGAGGATCAGAGGGACAGAGGTGAGGAAGCCCACTTTTACCACCTGCCAGCGATCTGACAGGAAGTCCAGGATCCAGCTGCACAAAGCAGGGTGAAGGCCAAGGTTTCTGAGTTTCTTGTCAAGCCTGGAGGGAATTATGGTGTTGAATGCAGAAATGTAGTCCAAAAAAAGAGTTCTCACATAAGCATCCTTCTTCTCCAGATATGTAAGGACAGTGTGTAAAGCTGTGGCTATTGCATCATCTATCGATTGGTTGTGTCGGTAGACGAATTATAGGGGGTCCAGTGTGGGTGGTAGCATGCTGCAGATGTACTCCTTGACCATCTTCTCAAAGCATTTGCTTATTATTGAGGTGAGTGCGACAGGATGCCAGTCGTTCAGGCATGTTACCTTGGTCTTTTTAGGTACAGGACCAATGGTGGATGTTTTGAAGCAGAAGGGCACTCTACACTGCGAGAGGGAGAGATTAAAAGTGTCTGTAAACACATCTGCCAGATGTGCCGCACACATCCTGAGTAGCTGTCCTGGGATGCCGTCCGGTCCCGCAGCCTTGCAACTGTCCATTCGTTGGAAACACATGTCCACTCATCTAAGAAAAGCATTAGCACGGCTGTGAAACCGCAAGTGTTATGACGTTTGGGAACTGGTGACTGTCAGGTTGATGTTGGCATCTCTTTGAAACTTCGATGATCAGAAGAATTATAAAAAATGCAGACAAGATTAAAGCTTCTGCAATGATGACCTCAAAGTTATCATCAATGAAGGTGACTCGTTCAAGGAGTCATTTGCTTGAAAAAAAAATGGAAAATAGACTAAATATATGAGTGGATAACCAAACACATGCCCCTAATCCAGCTGATAATAATGGAAAAGACAAGAAGCATCTTCAATCATATTCAAGAAGAGAATATGTCGGTAACATTCACAGCCAGCAGAGGTTGGTTTGATAGATTTATGCAGTGCAGTAATCTCCATAGCATACATAACACTGATGAAACGGCTAGTGCAGACAGCAGGCAGCCCAGGATTTTCCTGTAATACTGAAGGCAATAATCAAAAAGGACGATTATTCTCCCGAGCTTGTCTTCAACGTGGATGAAACGGGCCTATTTTGGAAAAGAATGTCTTTTTGTACTTTCATCTCCCGAAAACAGAAACATGCATCTGGGTTCAAGGCTGCAAAGGACTGCTTAATCACAAAATTCTTCAGCACTAGCATCACCACGATCACACAAATTATAGACCAGTTCATCGGTAATGACTCTGACTGGGAGCAAAGTAATAGGCAAAGAGAAGTGCTTTCGACATGATTTCTTGCTACATGAAAGGAAACTTAAGAAAAGCCAGTCAAACCTTGATGCCTACTTGAAGAAGGTAGTGAGGTTAGAGGAGGACCCACAGCCTGGCCCCTGCTCTAAGCTGTAACCACCACTCAATTCCCTCCACTGATGTACAGGTTAGGCCTATTTGCATGTTTGTTACTCCACAATTACAGTGTATACATAAAACTATATATCATGTATCTCGGGTTTTTTAAAATCAGGTAAACATGTCTGTTTACATAATGTTATAATGACCCTGCATAGCGCTCCACCTCTGAGGAACACATCCTCAGTGCTAAGTGGGGTCTGAGCGTGTATTCATGCACAGAAAGTATCAATATAACAGGGTTTCAGTTAACTAAACACTGACAATATTAATATAGCAGAGTTTTGGTAAAAATAATGAAGTGGCTACCTCTGGACTCGTTGTGCTTGTGTGTCAGGGCAGACATTTGTTGCAACAGAATCTGGTGCTGCTGCTTCTGGTCTAGGAACTGTAGAGTGAGTTGATCTCTTTCTTGCTGTAGTTGGCTTAGTGCCGATTTCAGAAAATCAACCTGAACAATGAATGGAGAGAAAAGGCTTTCAGACAAAGAACAAACACAAGAATATGCAAGACACCATGTCACTAGTGACAGCCACCTGGTCACTCAGCAACAGGCTATTATACGAAAACAGAAAGGACACTGAACTCAATTAAAAATATTCAATTATGACTCAAATTAATGGATTTATTTTAGTTCATCATCACATTAGTTATAGATGTAATACTGGTCAGGATTAAGGAAAGCCTTAATGACAAAAATAATAATATCTCCTTCCATTTTATTGAGTATATCAACCAAGATGGGCTCAGCAGTAAATATGGATTTGTTGCTCCAGTCACAATTTAATCATGTCCATTCCAAAACCACCTGAGTGATGCAATGCACCTGGATGTGGCAGCTTCAACAAAATCTATCAACAATGACCACCTACGAGAGTCCTTGCTCTGGCAGCAAAATGTACTTTCCCCATTTTCTTACATTCCAACATACATTATCTGTTGCTTTTGGAAATCCATGGTTTTAAGAACCATGTTGCATCCAATCAGAACTACCCTCTTGGACAAATTAACTTTATCTAAATTCCTGCTCTTCACTTTTTAAAAATCTAGAAATGTGTTAAATCTCCATTCTACCCATAACTACTCATCCTTCCTGGCACCACAAGTAAAAACAGAAAATAAAACTCATCTAGACTGGTATACGCATATTAAATAAGCCTGCTTAAAACCAAACATCATTGTTTCCTGAGATAATTCAATCATGCACTAATTTTTATGTTTGGTTACGAAAATGCAAAAAAAAAGTAATATTTTATCCTATTCCTTCAGATTAACAAACTCCTTTTTTCTTTTTCAGATCAAATCTACTAATGTGTGCATTCATCATCCATATTTTTTCGGACATAGGATATCATTTAACCAATTGGTTATGACATCTCTCAGAGAAATCCCATTTCCCCCAATTCTATACCAACCCTGTTTTCCTCTCACATCCTCCTCTCTTGCCATCCACCTACACTACAGGCAATCTACAGGAGCCAACCAGCAGATCTTCTGGCATTTACGAGAACACTGAAGCATACGGAGGAAGAATGCAAAAATTTCACCACATTCTAACTCTCATCAATAGGTTTATGAACACTCAAGGATTCCAGTGATATGCTTTTAAGGGAGTTAAAAGGCAGGTATACACAAGTTCAATTTTACTGAATGGTAAAACACTCAATGGGCTGAATGGCCTACTCATTACTATTTCTTATGTTCCTCAGGCCCTAAAGATAACCTTACCATTTCTTCTTTACTTTCTAATTCTTCAGGTATTGTAATATGGGGTTTCTGGATTCTATCTGGTAGAATTCCGTCACTTTCCACTCCATCACCTAGTGGCAGAAAGTTAAATATTTATGTCAGTAAGAACCCTTGGAAATCCGGCAATGTTTAATTGTTTTAAAAACTGCTGTAAGAGCATCTTGCTTAAATCAGGCTGCCACAACATTTACAGCACTGATGCACAGTCCACGAGTCTATTTATTTCATACTCAGAAAATGGGACCACTGCCTTTCTTTCCTGAATCCAGAAGGAACAGAAACTATTTGTCCCAATTCCCTTGGTGAAAAGGGCCTGCAGGCCTCAAATAGCACAAGTATACATCCCAGTGTCACTAATTCCAACACCTGTATTTGCAAGTTATTATTAAATACAACTTAACACATTGTTTCCTCAGAATAGGGTTTTAATGAAGCATTAAACATTCACGGTATTAAGAGTCACAGTCAGAGCTCATCACTGAAAACACATTTTATACTAGGATTAACTTGCAAACATCGCCACCTTCCTGAGCATTACTACATTGCAGCCTTAGTCACATTTCCTGGAAATCCTATATTATAATCTTTGTTGCAAAATATAATGATGTTGAAGAATTGACAGTTCTTTGTGGGGTTTAAAGTATTCTGGGATTTGACTTGTAAAGTAGATTCCGTTTTTATTTCTGTAGTGAGATACAGAGAAGAACAGGCCTTACAGTCCTTCAAGCCACTGTGCCCAGCAATTCCCTGATTTAATCTACAAACCGGTACATCTTTGGACGGTGCAAGGAAACCTGAGCATCCGGAGAATGGACAGACTCCTTGTAGGCAGCGGCAGGAATTGAACCCTGGTCACCTGTACTGCTAAGCTCTGTGCTAACCATAACGCTACCGAAGTTCCAAAACAATCAAAGTTAATTACAAGTCGGGAGAATGTATTCAAAAAGGATTTAGAATATGGATTTCATTACAATAAGCAGAATGAAATTTGCCCAAAACAGCAAAACATTTGGAGAAAAGGAGGGAAAAGCCCACTACTGGACGCATTTACATATAGATTAGGAGCAGGAGTAGGCCACTTGACCCCTCAAGACTGCAGAGCCACTAGCAACAACTTGGCTAGTTTGAATGCATCCTCAAAACTGTATTCTTGTCTATCAACTGCAACCTTTTATCCCTTTGCTTTTAAAATATCCACTCGGCCATGGACAGCCCCCCAAGAGGGTAGGGCATGGGGCTAGCAACCCCATCCCGTAAAAACCCAGTGCTATGGAAATGCTAACAGAAGCTCCAAAGGCCTCATCCTTGGGAGAAGAGGGATACGCCAAGAAGATGAGCTATACCTGGAGACAACTTGAAAGACTAGCCCAGGACAGAGAACTCTGACTGTTACTGTCGATGGCCTACGCCCCAGTAGGGGTGATGGGGTTTAGGTTTTAATATATCAATTTAATTATGATTTAAAATATTGTGTTTTCACCACTCTTCCAAAGATTCATGGTTCTGAGTCAAAGGTTCACTTCATCTAAATTAAATCAGTGACCCCTTATTATTAAGCAGTGAAGTCTTGTCCAAGATTCACCCAATAAAACATCCTCTCCTCAACAAACTTATCAGGTTCCCCCATGAGGTCTCAGTAATATCATATTAAATATACTGTTACTCCATATCTTTGTATTCATTCCCTCTTGCTTTACGTGAGAACACTATGAGCTTTTCTACTAGACAATATACAATAGACAATAGGTGCAGGAGTAGGCCATTTGGCCCTTTGAGCCAGCACCGCCATTCACTGTGATCATGGCTGATCATCCACAATCAGTATCCAGTTCCTGCCTTATCCCCATAACCTTTGATTCTGCTATCTTTATGAGCTCTATCCATCTCTTTCTTGAAAGCATCCAGAGACTTGGCCTCCACAGCCTTCTGGGGCAGAGCATTCTATATATCCACCACTCTCTGGGTGAAAAAGTTTTTCCTCAACTCCATTCTAAATGGCTTACCTCTTATTCTTAAACTGTGGCCTCTGGTTCTAGACTCACCCATCAGCAGAACATGCTTCCTGCCTCCAGCGTGTCCAATCCCTTAATAATCTTACATGTTTCAATAAGATCCCCTCTCAGCCTTCTAAATTCCAGAGTATACAAGCCCAGTCGCTCTAATCTTTCGACATATGACAGTCCCGCCATCCCAGGAATTAACCTTGTGAACCTACGCTGCACTCCCTCAATAGCAAGAGTGTCCTTCCTCAAATTTGGAGACCAAAAAACTGCACAGTACTCCAGGTGTGGTCTCACCAGGGCCCTGTACAGCTGCAGAAGGACCTCTTTGCTCTTATACCCAATTCTCCTTGTTATGAAGGCCAGTATGCCATTAGCTTTCTTCACTGCCTGCTGTACTTGCATGCTTGCTCGCACTACCTTCTTGCACACGGGCCTTTTGTGAATCACACACTGGGGCCCCAAGATTCTGTGGTATTTCCGGGCGCTACAATCTTTATTTAACATATATTTTAAAAATTCCTGCCAAAATGGACAATTTCACAGTTTTTTTCCTCCATATAGTGGACAGCAAGGAAGGCTATCATGGGTTGCAGAAGGATCTGAATCAGCTGGGAAAATGGGCTGAAAATTGGCAGATGGAATTTAATGCAGGTAAGTGCGAGGTTTTGCACTTCAGTAGGACCAGACAGGGTAGGTCTTACACAGTGAACGGTCAGCCACTGAGGAATGTAGAACAAAGGGATCTGGGAATACAGGTCCATAATTCAGTGAAAGTAGCATCATAGGGGGATAGAGTGGCAAAGAAAGCTTTTGGCATATTGGCCTTCATAAGTCAAAGTAACTGAGCGCAGGAGATGGAATGTTGAAGTTGTACAAGACGTTGAGGCCTAATTTAGAGTATTGTGTGCAATTTTGGTCATCTATCTACAGGAAAGATGTAAATAAGAAAATTTACAAGGATGTTGCCAGGTCTGAAGGACCTGAGTTATAAGGAAAGATTGAATAAATTAGGACTTAATTTCCTAGAACGCAGAAGATTGAGAGGAGATTCAATAAAGGTATACAAAATTATGAAGGGTATAGATAGGGTAACTGCAAGCAGGCTTTTTTCACTGAGGCAGGGTGGGACTACAACCAGAGGTCATGGGGTAAGGGTGAAAAGTGAAAAGTTTAAGGTGAACATGAGGGGAAACTTCTTCACTCAGAGGATCATGAGAGTGTGAAACGAACTGCCAGCAGAAGTGGTGTGTGCAACCTCGACTTCAGCATTTAAAAGAAATTTTGATGGGTTCATGGATGGTAGGGGTATGGAGTGCAGGTCGATGGGAGTAAGCAGTTTAAATGGCTTTGGCATGGACTAGATGGGCCAAAGAGCCTGTTTCTGTCCTGTGTTTTTCTATGGCTCGATAAACTCTATATTAGATGCCACTTGCCAGATCACTCTCTCACTTACCCTAACTCTGTCCCTTTGTGGTCTTGTGCCTCATTGCAGCTTATCTGGTGTCATTATCAAATGTACAAACCATATCTTCAAAGCTTTCATTGTAAGAATGTTTGGCCTCAGCTATAATCACTATTATACACCACTAAATAGATTTTGCCAACTAAAAGTCCCATTGATTGGAAATTTGCTGAATATGCAGCTTAATGTTTCAGAATAAAATGAGCAGGAAACAATGCTTTAAAATAAAGCTTAAAACAAAGCCTTCCAGACCTTCAACTCTAAGCTGTGGGCTGATCTCATTTAGCTCTGCTGTCAATGTGCTGATCTGTGCCTTTAGTTCTTCATTTTCCTTGTTCAATTTCTCCAACTGCTCCTGTGGAAGGACAAGTTATTGTGAGTCTCTATGAACAAACATTCTGAGTCATGACTTTCTGCACTTCTTCTTTGGAATTCCAGCAGGTAGAAATATGCAGTCTGTCACAATCTTTTGGCACCAGTTACATATGTCAGTCCATGGCCTCCTCTTGTGCCACAATGAGACCATCCTCAGGGTGGAGGAGCAACAGCTTATATTCTGTCTGGGTAACCTTCAACCTGATGGCATAAACATCAATTTCTCCAACTTCCAGTATTTTGTCTCTCCCCCCGCCCCCCCCCCCCCCTTTCTCTCATCTTCATTTCCTCATTCTGGACCCCCTTACCTCTTCTCCCTCCAGTAAAAATAAATTTCCCTTCCCCTTGCCTTCTTCTATTCCCCAGTCTGGGCTCGTATGTCTTCTCACCTGCCTATCACCTCCCCCAGGTCTCTTCCTCCTTCCCTTTCTCTTATGGTCCACTCTCCTCTCCTATCAGATTCCTTCCTCTCCACCTGGCTTCACCTACCACCTTCAAGCTATCCTCCTGCACCTCTCCTCACCATTTTATTCTGACATCTTCCCCCTTCCTTTCCAGTCCTGGATGCAGCCTGATCTGCTGAGTTCCTTCAGCATTTTGTGTGCGTTGAGTTAAATATGGTGATATTTTTAGTTTAAATTGATTACTTCAAGAAAGGATAAATTAGACTGATTCAATCTTTCTTTCAGACCTTTTCCTATCTTGAATGGTCACATATTTTACCATGACTACCCTTCGTACAAATATAATGACATCATTAAAAGGCCACTAGTGTGTTGGCAGGTTGCCTCTCCCTTGGTGGCGGCAGCAGCTCAAAAACTGGCAACTTTGAGGGTACATTTCATATAAACCACTGTGATAAAATGTTAAGTTCAGTAAGGCTGGCAAGGAAGGGCCAACTCTTCTAAATCAATAACTGGTAAGTCATGGCAATCGGGCACTCCTGATGGATCAGTTTCCCAGTAGCAAATTGAGAAAATGGAAATTCATCTAGATGTGTTCAAAACTGGAAGAAGAGCAGGACTTCCAGAAAGGAAGTATTAATCTCACCTTTGCTATTATCAGGTCCTTCTGGTGCAGTTCAATGTGGACTTTCCCTTGCACTTCATCATGTTGTAGTCGATCCATGAGATGTGTCTGCAGCAGGTTCTGTTTTTGCAGCTCCTCTCGCTCGGCCAGCAGCTGCTGATAGGCTGCCGTGTACTGTTGGAGATGAGTGTAGAACTGATCCCTCTGACCCAGCAAGGCCTGAGCTTCCAGTGATTTCAGTTCAAGCTGTGGAAACACAGGTGGCACAAGAACATCAGCTTAACTAGTTACTGATCTTTAATTCACCTCTCTTGGAGGACGCCTGTCAGTACAGACAAGCCTGCTAAACTAAAGGTGACAACAAGAGGGCAGAAGGAGAATTGTTATATACCACATGTGATAAATTTATACAATAGGCAAGACCATGGGAAATGGTTATATACCACATGTGATAAATTTATACAATAGGCTAGACCATGGGAAATGGTGCCTTGTTTGGTCTGATTTGTAAATAGTGGTATCTGCATCATTCATTGATGACAAGTGGCAATACAGAATTCAGCAATTCATGTTATCCTTATTAGAGAACAAAAACAAGAATGGCAATTATCATTGTTCAGAACAATTAGAATACACTTCTTTGAAATTCTGGAATTTTCATCCATTTTCTTACAAGTGCCTTGTTTTCCCCTACAATATTCTACGTTCCACGTGCCACTTTATTGCATATCTATCAGTGGACAAGATTTTTTTCTCATCCTAAATGTAGTATCTCCACCTACTTGAACATGCATTTCTTTTAAGGATGAAAAATCTGGAAGCATATTGTTTTGCATCTTCCATTCAAAGAAAACTTGATCAACCCCATTTGATCCTAATAATATACTTCATTAGCTGTTTAGGAGATTTGATATGTCATCAAAGACATTTGCGAATTTCTTTAGATGTACCGTGGAGAGCATTCTAACTGGCTGCATGACCATCCGGTATGAGGGGGGAGGGGTGGGTAGTGACTACTGCACAGGATTGAAATAAGCTGCAGAGAGTCGTAAACTTAGTCAGCTACATCATGGGCACTAGCCTCTGTAGAATCCAGGACATCTTCGAGGAGCGATGTTTCAAAAAGCCTCATTTACCATTAAGGACCACCATCACCCAAAGTATGTCTTGTTCTCATTGCCACCATCAGGAAGGAGGTACAGAAGCTGAAGGCACACACTCATCATTCAGGAATAGTTCTTCCCCTCTGCCATCTGATTTCAGAACGGACACTGAACCCATGAACACTACCTCACTACTTTTTTATTTCTATTTTTGCACTATCCATTTCTCAAATATTATCAAGCTGATAAATATAAATACAGTACCATGGCTACAGAGAATTAACTCAACCCAGCCAGCAGTGTACAGTAACAGCATGTTCTGCTTTCGCAGCAAATGTTCATGTTGCCCAAAATAACATGCTCCATTTGTTAACCATCCAAAAGAAAATGATCCTTTTCAAGAAACCAGCCTAGCCACCCTACTATTCATACGCCTTGATCAGTTCAGAAAGGATGCCTATCCTATTGAAACAATCAGTTTTAGGTCAGCTTGGGTCAGATTCCACTCTGCCTGTCATTAGGCTCAGTATTTTATATGGGTGAGTTTAACAGCGTCAGTGAGTAGAGGCTTGGCCAGGGAAAACAAAAGGGACTTGACCTGGGAGTGGAATGTAATTTCAGGGGTATGCTTCATCTCAGAAAGCAACATCTGCCCAGGGAGTGGGCAGCAAACAACACCCAAGGTCAGAGAGCCTGCTCCCTGAAACTGAGTTCAAGTTTGTACAGTGGGGGAGTGAGGTGGAGACAGTTTTGGTAAACAAGGAACTTTACCTGGGTTTTGGGAGCCCTTTTCAGGTGAAAATGCTACCTGACTTGATGTCATCATCCAACCAATATTCTTCCAGCACCTCCCCAGGTCAGTTGAGTTAGGAACAAACTGTCAGGACTTGCACTAAATTCCGCATCAGACAGGCCCAAATTGAGCTGTGTTTTTATACATGAGAAGACGCTATTCCAAGGTACAAAACTGAACATGTCAGAGAAAGGTGCATGACTCAGGAATAAAGCATCCACAGGGCACAATGCAACGCAGAATGCATGTTTCCTGAACTTAAAGTTCATTTTGGCATAAGTGATTCCTCAAATGAAAGTGAGATCAGATTGAAAACCATAGTACAGTAACATTAAGTATTCTGGCATTCACACTTTGGATGAAATCAATACCTTTTCTTTCAAATCAGCCACATCTTCCTGCAACTCTCCAATTCTCCGAGCCACCTCCTTCTTTACATGCTGCTCTGACTGTAATGCACTGGCAAGTTCCATATTCTCATTGGTCTGTAGGAGGTAAGATTGCATATAGATTAAACATGGATCTGGGCAGTGTTTCAAAAGGCTTCTTCCGTACCTCCATGGAATG
This sequence comes from Mobula birostris, assembly GCF_030028105.1. Lineage (NCBI taxonomy): Eukaryota > Metazoa > Chordata > Chondrichthyes > Myliobatiformes > Myliobatidae > Mobula > Mobula birostris. The sequence goes on along the minus strand of NC_092391.1, from coordinate 20,035,533 downwards.
TGCTACAAAAATAGTATGATCCTTATTTTCATAATTTACTGATACAGTCAATTAATTGCATAGAAATGGTCAAAACATGGAAAATGAAAAAGGGGTTTTTAAATAACATCACACTCACTGCTGGCAGTCAGAAACCCAATGACTCAAAGCCAGAAACATGCAAATGTTAATAGTATCAAGAATAGTTTGGGGTAAAGAACCTTCTGAACTAGGTTTTGCCAACAGCCAGCAACTGAACAGTAAAGGAAAACAAAAAAAAAAACACACAGATGCCATAAATCATAAAAATAGAAGTGTTGGAAGAACTCAACCAGTTAAGACACATCTGTGGAAAGACAATTCAGTTAATGTTTCAGGTCAAAGGCCCTTCCTCAGGTGAGAAAGGGACATAAGTGTAATAATGTGAACTGAAAGAGGAGTTTTCTGGAAAGTTCAATATTCATTCCAGATGGTACTGTGCAAAAGTCTTAAGCATATATATGAAGGATGCCCAAGACTTTTGCACAGTACTGTATTTGTCAACATGGAGTGGAGAGCAAGTTTGTAAATCTAGCAGAAACAAAGGATGGTGGGAATGACAAGAGTGGAATGGCGCAGGAGGGGTGTGGGAAAGGTGGCAGAGTGCCAGGGCAGGGGGTGGCATGGGTGCAGACACACCCAACCCTGAGACACCAGGCAAGGTCATTTGATTCCAAACAATTGGTTTATTGATCATTACAGAAAGTCTCTCTGTGCTTGCCACTCCCTTCCCCCTTCCACATTCAGTCCACAATAGAGACCCAATCAGAATCAGGTTTATCACATAAATCTGCATAAACTCACATATGTCATTAAATTTGAGGAAGCAGTCCAATGCAATACATAAAATTACTACAGTACTGTACAAAAGTCTTACACTCCCTAGCTATATATATGTGTGTTAAGAGTTTTGTACAGTACTGTTATTGGAAGATCTTGTTTTTCCAGTTAATTTTGGGCCTTACTACTTTACTGGACGATAGAGACAAGTTGGAATTGGAGTGGCACCAAGGATCACCCCTCTACTTTTCATTTCTTCCCTGTCTCCACTCTGCAATATAACACCTCTCTCCATTCTTTCCCAGTTCTTCCCCAACCCAAAACATGAACTGGTCTTGTTTTCTATAGAGCCTATTTGACTGGCTATGTTCTTTCAGCATTTGTTTTGTGAATAATGGAAAGATATTAGAAGACACTGGAACAGGTGATGAGAGAAGTGGCAATGGTTGTTATCACACTCAAAGCTATATATTTTCACTCAAGGGATTCCTGATTCAATGAGGAAAAAGATGATACCCATCTAGGACAAAAGAAACAAGGGAAATAGTAGAGCAAAAGGTGAATATATTATTGCAAAATTTGACAATAATTTTAATTTTGGACCAAGGTAAGAGAAGGTACAATGACAGAAGCTGTGACAACAGCACTCTTCAGAATGGCTAAATACAATAGATACAATAAAGATTAGCTTATGCTCAAGGTTTCCACAAATACTGCTCTGAGAGAAATATACAGTGGGAAGTTTCATCTACTAACCAAGAAAGGTGGTTTCGGCACAGTCTGTTGTGGCAATTTGAATGTACAAGAACATAAAAAGCTGGACTCAGTCCATTATATAACAGGCAAATCTATCCCTATTATTGGTAGTTTCTACAGGTGCCTAATGTCTAGAGATTCCCATCATCCTGGCCATGCTATCTTCTTGCGGATATCATCAGGCAGGAGGTAGGGAAGCCTGAAGTCCCACACCACCAAGTTTGAGAACAGCTACTAGTTCTTGAACTAATTGCACAACTCTAATCACTACAAAACTACTACCACTAATCACTTTTTGCTAATGGACTGATTCTGATTGTGTTCTTTCTTGTAAAAGTTGTGTATAATTTATCTTTGTTTTTCTTGTGAATGTTGCTTATATAGTGCTATGTACCTCTGATGCTGCTGCAATTAAGTTTTTCATTGCACATGCATATGACAGTAAAATCAACTACACTGACTATAAAGGCTTCATCAACGGGAAGTCATAATTAAGATACAAATGATCTTAACTGGAAAAATCGAAACAAGTGATCCCTGAAATTGCTCAACCTTTTAAAAACAGCATGGTTAATCTAATGATATATTTCTTGTTTTCTATAGTAAAGATATCAATATGATTGAAAGAGTGCAGTGAAAATTTACAAGGATGTTGCAGGACTTGAGGATGAGTTATAGGGAAAGGTTGAATAGGTGATGGTTTTATTCCCTACTGCGTAGGAGAATAAGGAGAGATTTGATAGGGGTATACACATTTATGAGGAGCACAGATACAGTAATTGTAAGCAAGCTTTTTCCTGTGAGGTTGTGTGACACTAGAAACAGATGTCATGGGTTAAGGGTGAAAAGTGTAATGGTCAAGAGGAACACAAAGAGAAATTTCTTCACTCAGAGTGGTGAGAGTGTGGAACAAGCTGCCTGAAGAGGTGGTGGATGCAGGTTCAATTTCAACATTTAAGAGAAATTCGTATCAGTACATCAATGGGAGGGGTATGGAAGGCTGTGGACAGGTGCAGGTCGAAGGGACTAGGCAGATAAATATTTCTTCATGGACTAAATGGCTAAAGGGCTTGTTTCTGTGGTGTAGTGCTCTAGGACTATTATTACAGCCCTACTTTCCGATCTTATTGCTTCATCCCTTGGTTCCTCTCAGATCAAAAAAATCACCAGTTTCAGCATGAAGAAACAAAATTAACTGGTCAGCAATTACTCAGATCCAACTCCTTCCGTAAAACAAAGATGAGCATTACAGTACCATTGATATATAAAATTTTAGTTTCAGATTTGCACAGATACAAAATCACAGTAACTGCATACTAATCACACCCTAAACTGTATGGTAAATTTTCAGGATTATAAATACCAAAGTACATTATCAGGATTACAAGCACAAATGCACAATGTGCCTGTCAGTAAGAAAATAGGGTTTTAACTATAAGTGATCGTAGAATACATACAAGTTTGACAAATCCGTTTTGAAGCTCTGCTAGCTGTTCCTTGAGGTCACGGTTTTGTGTCAGCGCCCTGCTTATCGTAGCCTTGTCATTCTGCATACTTTCCAGCAGTTGCTTCCGGTCCACGGAATCATCATTGTAGCGCTCCACTGTTCGCTCCAGTTCCTGCAGTTTCTCTTCCTGCTCTTGGTTCAAACGACTCAGCTGCTCATTGTCACAAACCTAAAGAGGCCAACAGCACTGAGGTCAGCAGCAAACTCCTGGAGGTGTGAGGCAGCAGTACTAACTGCTTTGCCACCCTAAATGTACCCATACATGTCCAATGAAGTTGGCTAATTCACTGTAAAACACATTTTGTGCAGAAAGCTCCAGAAAATATTACAGAAATGCACTAGTCTGTTTACGTCAATCTAGGACTGATGCATATCATTGATCTGAAAACATTTTAACTCTGCTTCTCACTCTAAAGACGCTGCCTGACCTGCTAAGCATTTCCAGAAATGTTTCCTTCCTAAATTCCATTAACACTGTCGGACATGACCAAACTATTATTAATCCATATCATATTCCTCTTGTCAACAGGAACTTTTTAAAGCAGTCACACAATCCACAATTACACATCAAATATTTCCCACCGTAGTCATTGGAATTTACCAGGTACCCTATCATCCTTTTTCTTAAAAAAAAATAGGAGTGTTTTGTGCAGTATTCCCAACGTCGATTGAGAGGGATCATTCTATCATTTAAGGTAGCTACACTGATTTTCACTCCTTCCTTTAAATACTTGGATCAAAGCCAGGATCTGTCAATCTCTTATGCATCTATTGTCTACTTTACTATTATTTTTCCTATTAGTTTTGAAGAGCCATTGATTTTCTATTATTTTATTCATTGAAGGTTTGCAGAGAGGTTTGCACTGTGAACATTCTGTTATCTCCCCTCTCTCATTGAGCAGAAGATTAAAAAATCTGAAAGCACGTACTGCCGGGCTCAAGGACAGCTTCTATACCACTGTTATCAGACTCTTGAACAGGCCTCTTGTGTGATAAGATGAACCCTTGGCCTCAATATACCACATTATGGTCTTGGATATCATTTACCTGCACCGCATTCTTTCAGTGGCTTTTATACTTTATTCTGCATTGTTATTGTTTTCCCTATTCTAGCTCAATGCATTGTGTAATGATTTGAACTATATAAGTATTATGTAAGACAAGCTTTTTACTGTATCTTGGTACATGTCACAATAATAAACCAATATTCAATACTATTTTTATCACATCTAAATCACTCTAAAATCTTAGTAGTTATTTTATGCTTCCCCCCCTTTCAACTACCATTCTGAACTCAGTTATTTACTACAAGACTGTTAATCAAATCAGGCCACTCCTCTACTAATTTTAAGGTGTTCTGCTCCAGTCCCAATTCAGAGACATGCTGTTGCAGAAAACTAATTTAACTGGATTCCAGAAAATCAGCACATTTTTGATATGAGTGAGTCTGCTTATCGCAATCAATAAGGATGTTGAAACTTCTCACTACAACAATTCACTACTACAAGTTTACATAGAAACTATTCTCCCACATTACAGCCGCTTCTATGCAACATCTAGTAATGTGATTTGATTTTTAAATCCATTATATTTCCATTTAACCCTCATTAAATCAGCACTCCATCATTTTCCATGTCTTACCAGCAGTCATAACCCGTATTTACATAGCCTTGCAGACATCCCTCAACAACAGGTTCTACATTGTACCTTTCAAGTTGAATTTATAACTAACATTCATTTCATTTGCTTGGTTAGTGTAACACAATTATAGCGCCAGCAACCCAAGTTAAATTCTACCATGTTTGTGAGGAGTTTGTACATCCTCCCATGACTCTGTGGGTTTCCTCCCACATTCCAGAGGCTTATGGGTTAGTAAGTTAATCAGTCATATAGGCAAACACGAGGAAATCTGCAGATGCTGGAACTTCAAGCAACACACATAAAAGTTGCTGGTGAATGCAGCAGGCCAGGCAGCATCTCTAGGAAGAGGTACAGTCGACGTTTCAGGCCAAGACCCTTCGTCAGGACTAAATGAAAGAAGAGCTAGTAAGAGATTTGAAAGTGGGAGGGGGAAGGGGAGATCCAAAATGATAGGAGAAGACAGAAGGGGGAGGGATGGAGCCAAGAGCTGGACAGGTGATTGGCAAAAGGGATATGGGAGGGTCATGGGACAGGAGGCCTAGGGAGAAAGAAAGGGGGAGGGGGAAGATGGGCAAGGAGTATAATGAGAGGGACAGAGGGAGAAAAAGGAGAGAGAGAAAAAGAATGTGTGTATATAAATAAATAACAGATGGGGTACGAGGGGGAGGTGGGGCATTAACAGAAGTTAGAGAAGTCAATGTTCATGCCATCAGGTTGGAGGCTACCCAGACGGAATATAAGGTGTTGTTCCTCCAACCTGAGTGTGGTTTCATCTTTACAGTAGAGGAGGCCGTGGATAGACATATCAAAATGGGAATGGGACTTGGAATTAAAATGTGTGGCCACTGGGAGATCCTGCTTTCTCTGGCGGACAGAGCGTAGATGTTCAGCAAAACGGTCTCACAATCTGCGTCAGGTCATGCCAATATATAGAAGGCCATATCGGGAGCACCAGACGCAGTATATCACCCCAGCCGACTCACAGGTGAAGTGTCGCCTCACCTGGAAGGACTGTCTGGGGCCCTGAATGGTAGTGAGGGAGGAAGTGTAAGGGCATTTGTAGCACTTGTTCCGCTTACAAGGATAAGTGCCGGGAGGGAGAGCGGTGGGGAAGGATGGTGGGGGGACGAATGGACAAGGGAGTCACATAGGGAGCGATCCCTGTGGAAAGCAGAGGCGGGGGGGAAAGATGTGCTTAGCGGTGGGATCCCGTTGGAGGTGGCGGAAGTTACAGAGAATTATACATTGGACCTGGAGGCTGGTGGGGTGGTAGGTGAGGACAAGGGTAACCCTATTCCTAGTGGGGTGGCGGGAGGATGGGGTGAGAGCAGGTGTGCCCGGAGGCTGGTGGGGTGGTAATGCTTGGGCGACACAGCCTCATTGGGCCGAAAGGACCTGTTACCATGATGTATCTCTAAATGTGCAATACGCAAAATTACGTATTGAGGTAAAATTAACTCTTACCTGCGCCTGGTATTGAGTGTACAACTCCTCCTTCTCTTGCTGAATCTGTTTAATGTTCTCCTCCAGCAATCTCTCTTGCTCTGTGGGGCCTTTGGGCTGTGCTGTGGTCAGGCTTTCACTGACCTCACAATTTATCTCTAAACAACACAAGGCAATCAGCATTAACAAATTTGCACTTCATTTACATTACAAAAAAGGTTCCATGGTTTACATTTATCAAGTTCACTTTCAACTACAAGATTTTAGGATTTTTAAATCAGTGGTTGGAAGTCATGGACTTCAAGACTCTAATTCACCAAAGTAGCCATGGTAGCTCTCTAAATTCAGGGGGACCCATTTCTCACATCCGTAACTTCTTTTTTTCATATATTTTCACAATTTCCTTTTAAAAAGCTGCTTTAGATTTTGTTTCCTTATCTATCTTGCAAACTACTTCTGTAGAAAAATTTGCCAAGATCAACCATGGTCAAGACCATGATGCCCCACATCATACGACACAGGACATGACGATATTGATAATCCACTTTGCAGGTTAGCATCCCATGTCTATTTCTCAAGCTGAAAGTACAGCTAACATAAGTGAAGCAACTAATATTGATAGAGACTAGAACTGGAATCCAGATAGCAAAGTTTTAGCTACCTGTTCAAATAACTCTTTATATGGATCAGTAAATGCTTATTTGATAAAGATCCTGTGAGGTACCTCAGGACATTAAATTGCAAGTTGTCTTGTTGCTAAGGTACAATTCCATTAGAACATATGAGCTATTTTACGGTGGTGTGCACAACTAGCCAATAAACCCATTTACAATCTCAATTAGGTTTCACAGCCATGCATCCATTCGACAGGTGAGAACCTGGGCTTGTTAGCTTTCTTAGTTGATGCTAGCTTACCAGAGACCAACTTATTGAGCGAAATCAAGACTCTAATAACTGAATACTCCCTGATTAACCTTAGCTGATTACAAGGAGAGCACCTTTGATTTAAATGACCCCAATAGCACTGCAGTGAAAGCTTTGGTCTGGAGTTTGATCTTTACTTGCGGTGCTATTTGTGGTTGCTCTCATGTTTTCCTAGTACCCACCAGGGTTTCAGCCAGATGCTACAGCTTTCCCCCCCCTTCCCAGACATGTCCATTAGTTAGTCAGCTACTGCAAGTTTCCCCAACTGTACGTAAGTACAGGACATACTGTAATGCAGCACAGTGTCAAAAAGCTACTGTAATACTTTACAGTTGCTGCAACTGAAAGATCGGGGGTCCAGCTCCCACTGCTGTCCTTAAGAAGTTTGTATGTTCTCACCATGTTTTCTCCCGGCACTCCGTTTTCTTCCCTATCAACATTGATGAAATGGCAGAGCAGACTAAATGGCTGAATGGCCGAATTCTAATCCTATATCTTATGATCTTATGTATGGGTTAAGACTTGTAAGTTGTGGACATGCTATGTTGGCACTGGAAGTACCAACTTTATGTTCTGATGTACATATGACAATCTTCAACCTTCATCCTTAAAAGGCAAAAGAATCAAAGGGAAATTGACAGGCACTTGAGAGAAAATAAGTTGTGGAGCTAAGGGAGACAAGGCCAGAAAGTAACTCATGGCATCACTGCTGGGAGTCACCATGGATCAAATCAGCTGAATGGCTTCATTTTGAATTCATAAGTAAATATCAGACTTAAGAGTACCAAGCAACACACATAAAAATTGCTGGTGAAAGCAGCAGGCCAGGCAGCATCTATAGGAAGAGGTACAGTTGACGTTTCCGGCCGAGACCCTTCGTCAGGACTAACTGAAAGAAGAGATAGTAAGAGTACCAAGATCCATTTCAGTTTATCCAAAGGTATCTCAAGGTCGGAAACTCAAATATACAAGCTACACGAACAACGTATAAATGGATTGTACTGCCGTACATGAAGAACATCTCTGAAATGACAGCAAGACTGCTTCAGTAGCATATCACAGTTACTCATAAACTGACTGCAACTTTGAGAAGGAACCCATCAAAAACCAAAGTGCAACAAAATGTGACTGATAGAGCAACATCCAGTGCAGTGACTGCAACAAGTACTACATTGGTCAAACAGGATGAAAACTATCGACCAAGATACACGAGCATCGGCTAGCGAATAGAAGGCCTGACCCATTCTCACTAGTATCAGGTCATGAAGATGGAGCAGGATACCATTTCAACTGGACAACAGCCAGAGTCTTGACTCAAGCAAGAACAAGAAAAGAACAAGAATTTCTCAAAGCGTGGTCCTCTACAGAAGGATCCTTCAACAAACACATTGACGTATTTGTAGGTCGGTATATGAACCCTTCCTAAGAAAAGAGAGACAACGACCTCTATAATTAACGAATTGCCAGTAATTTCGGGATCTGGACAGTGAAGCAAGCACTTCCAACAGATCTCCCTCAAAGCTAGCCAATCAGAATCTTCTACTGCTAAACTGCTCACAGGCAACCAGATCACAATGACTAATCAATAGCCATTGAGACCCCAGAGGAGTATATAAGCCGCCATTCTGAGGAGACAACACCCTCAACTGCATACTGATGATGGCTTCTCGACTGGAGCCAAAATGCCTGCAAGCATTCTACCAAGCTCTTTGATCAACCAAACTTCCAAATCTATTTCAGTGAATTAACCCAACTCCGATCCTCGACAATCGGAATTCCAAGTATACATCATAATCACAAAACAGATCCCATTTTAAATGACAATTGGTGGAAGGTAACAGGATTTATTTTAACTAAAGGGACCACCATATTAGAAAAGTCCTTAAACAGTTATTATTGGCCACTGAAGGAAATCAGACGTTTGTGCCTAGCACTCCACCAACGGAAAATTAACAAACAGAAAATCTTATTGATTTTCTGCTGAGTTCCTCCAGCATTTTGTGTGCATTATTATATTCATTTCACTATATGCAATATTGGCACATCTACACTCAGAGGCCACTTTATTAGATACACCTGTAGCCCTGCTTGTTAATGCAAATTTCTAATCAACTGCAGTAACCACACGTTACAACAGTGGTGTGCAAATGAGTACCTTTGAATGCACAACACATCAAACCTTGAAATGCATGGGCTACAGCAGAAGACAGCTACAACCATACACTCAGTGGCCACTTTATTAGCTGCAAGTGGCCACCAAGTGTAAGGAAATGTCAGCAGGTTGGCATCTTTTGTGTAAGGTAGAAACTACTAATGTTTCAAATCAATAAACCTCTCATCTGTTTATTCTGCTGGGTATGTCCAGCACTTTGTTTTCATTTCAGGTTTCTTGTGTCTGCTGTATCTTGCTTCTGTGGTGATCAGTAGGCACCCACTTCGTGGGTCATACACTCTGAATAAACTAAAATTCAGGAATTCATTATAAATCGGCTTTAATTAGTGGGTGCCAACTGTTTAATCTCTCTGTTCATTAAGCAATTACAGAATATCCTTCTTGGTAAGGATGCTTGACAAAGTGCAATACTCAGCTCCTTGAATAATCCTCTTAAGGAAATTGTAAGGCTCTTCCCATTGAATTTTATTACTGAATTCGTCCAGAGAACAAAGCAAATATGCTTACTATAGGCCAACATTACGAAGGGTTTGCAGAAAATAACATCTATACATCCTCAAACAGAAACAAAAATTGGATCAGCCTCCTATTCTATCCAGTAGACAGGCAAGATTGTAAAAAGCCATGTGCTGAAGGCAGTCTAAAAAGGACCATTATGAAGAGGAAAGGGAATAGTTGAGGTTCATGCGTATCATTTATTTTATAATATCCTCTACAAAAAACAAATAATTTCTTCTCAAGTTGCTTTTGATCAAATTTACTGACAACCACAGATAATTGCTGCTAAGTTTACTACAGTCACAATGATCTTGTTCACTAGTTGACAAAGTACAGGAAAAGTAAATTTAACATTACTTAGAAGCTGCAATGGGATCACCATTCTAAATAAATTAACCTCACTAAACTACAAATACCACATAATACAGTGGGTGAGACTTACACCAAGGACCCTTTACTTACCAAAGACACTTTTAAATGATTGTCTTTAAATGATCCAGTTCACACTGTTAGTTGGAATGTTTTAGCCAAATGCTGATAAACTATTGAATTACCTGATCTACTCTTGAGGTCAGCCAATGATGCCTCCAGGTCTTGTATTTGCACAAGATTTTGTTTCTTTTCCTCTGAAAGTGCATTTACCTGCAAAGACACAATGATCAATGGTTCTACGGAGATGGAAGAAATGACTTAACCAACATGCATTCACAGAGTGGAGATTTTTTGCTGAGGTGAACATGGCAAATTATACAAGCACTTCATGATCATCTGCCTTCAGAAATTGAGCATTTTCATATCAATTCTGCATATGAAAATATGTAAATCACAAAACACTGAGGTAAAGTAACACCCACACAATTTGTAAAACACACAAAGCAGTTATATATGGATTTCAATATCCTGTAGTTAAAGCAAGAAATTATAGCTGCATTTATTACTTTCACTGGTTATTCTACATATAAATTCTGGGTCATTTCCCTGCTGGCTTATTAGCACATTAGGTCAGTAACCCATCATCAGAACATGCCAACATCTTCCACTTCTATTTCAGCTCACTACCTGTAATAGTTTGCTCATCCATTATAAGGATCTGTACAAAAGGAGTTTGGCAGACATGCTATTGCATTTACTTGTTTTGTGATTTATTTTTCAGGGCGAAGGTGGAGAGAGCCAAGAGGGTTGAGGACCACCAATCTCTCTTGTATTGCTCCTGCAACTTTTCAATAACAGCCATTGTCTCAAAGAAAAATGCCGTCTACAGGGAAAGCAAATGGCTACCACCACAGCATGGGACCCTAGCCTCCAGCAGCAGGCCTGTAAATGGTCATTTGCTATTCCTAGCTTGTGCAGTCCTCTGCAAAACATTGGGGAGCAGCCACAGCATTATTAAACAAATCCAAAGAATGTCCAGCCAAAATCATCTACAAAAAGCCAGAGGGGAAGAGGAAGCAAATTTAAAATAAACATGAAATTTGCATGAAGTGGAATGCAATGCCTGGTCAGTCAATGACTAAACATTCAATGAAAACTTTAAAAAAGTGAAGCACTATATGTTTTGGAAAAATATAAAGGGCTAGAGGGAAGCAGCGGTGAAAACTATAAACGGGACAGCTCTTTCAAAATCCTGCAAAAGAATAATGCACCAAATAACCAATTTGTGCTGCAAGATTTTGTGGTAACTTGCATAACCCAAACCTGTCTGCACCATAAAAAGGTGAAAAGGTGAAAAGGACACCATCCTATCTCACCAGGAGACATCCAATAGAAATAACCTTAATAATTGGATATCAAACATATAATGTGTTCACTTTCAGAATAACCATAAGTTGTTTTCAATAAAATTTTCCTGTTTGGAGGAGAAGATGGCGGCGTGATGCAGCGCGCATGGCCTCTCCGGTGAATGCTATCTGTAATCTGCCAAGTAGGGTACCGTGTACAATCCTGATTTGATGGAGACAGATGTGAGAGTATGGAGGAACATCTGGAGAAACTTCTGAAATGCCCGCTTCGCTGCTGCTGCTACTGTGTGGTAACCGGAATCTCCGAAGTAGAAGGCCCCGAATCCTCGGCTTTGCTTGTTTCGGCGGCCAGGGCTAGGTCGAAGGCGCTCGGCAGAGGATGGCACTCGGGAGGCTGTATCGGAGGGGCTGGTCGGAGGCTCAAAGTTTTTGGATGGACGGACTGGGCGTCGGCTGTGGTCAGCTACTTCCAAGGCATCGGCAGATGTCGGTGCCTCGGAGGTTTATGGCAGGGAGTTTCTCCCTTTTGCCGCCTGCTATCAGGGACTCGGGAGTCGATTGGGACTTGAGACTTTTTTTTTACCATGCCCATAGTCTGTTCTTTATCAAATTATGGTATTGTTTTGCACTGCTGTTAACTATATGTTATAATTATGTGGTTCTGTCAGTGTTAGTCTTTGGTTTGCCCTGTTTTCTGTGATATCACTCTGGAGGAACATTTTACTATTTCTTAATGCATGTATGCATTTCTAAATGACAATAAAAGAGGACTGAGTGTTCTCAGAATCTAAATAAAACTATAATATTTAGTCATTGTGTGCGAATTGAAGCAACATATTCACTACAAACTTAGTTCTTACTGTTACCACTAACTTGTGCTGCAAGTTGTTCAACTTTCTCTTGCCAGACGCTGCCCTCCTCCTGCAGCTTCTGAGCATACCGATCTCTTTCAGCAAGAAGTAGTCGTAATGACTCTGACACCTGTAAGATGACAAGTGTAATTTCAAAATGCTGCAGATTTTGTGCAAATTATTTTCCTCCATTAGGAGTTCTTTCTCATATTAAGACAAACAGCTTAAGTTGGAAGGATTTTAAATTTAAAATTACATCCTTCAATATATCACGAGCACATGAATTTAAAAAGGCATTACAATGATAGTAAGCAAATGACTCTTGATACTTAGCCTAAAGACACAGCCATCCATCAACCTGACAGAAAGGCTGTAGTTTATTGTAATTTCAATGATAATTTTACTTATGACCAAATGCAAAATAGCAAGCAATTGGACTGATAGCACTACAATCAACTCAGACCATTACATGCTACAACAAAATTTGGTCTCAACAGTTTCTGCTCAAGCTGCTCCCCCCCTACCCCACCGACTACCATACTTCCAGCTACTGTGGTACAAATTATTGCAACCCTCCTTCCTCCATTCTCTGCAAGAGAAAGATTCCACACATGACCAACAAGAGCTCTCCTCATGCTCCTTAATTAGTTTCCTGGCAGCCAGGCTAGAAAGCAACTAAATATTAATAACATAGAAGTCAAGAATTCCCATGTCATGTACAAAGGACTGAAACCCAACTAAGCAATTTTCAATCATGTAATCCTTACCTGCATCAACTGTGCTTCTAAATTAGTTTTTTCTTGAAGAACCAGATGTAGTTGCTGATTAACATCTGGCAGCCCTGACTGGTTTGAGAACTGAAAGGGAAAAAAAAACAAAAATAATTCTCAGAAACTTTCATCCACATAATACATATACTGTAACATACAACATAAATTCTCAAATGACACTATTATTATATACAAAATAAGATTTCACAGTGAGAAAGCTGAGTGATAAAAAAACAATTCATTTAGGTCAGTAAGAAAACACTTATGATGAAATCTAACATAGAATGGGAAAAATCACTCGATGGGCAGATCCAGCAAAACACCGCTCCAAATCACGTACCCAAGGTTACCTCACACACACACACACTCTTTGCTAGATCAATGACAGGGCTGAGATTTGTTGAAGGTACAACAATCATTGTTATTTGTAAGACCAATGAAAAGTTATCAATAATTATTTTTTTCTTACCGTACTAAGTGTACACAAATGAAGCTATGAATTAACCCTGTCAGCGTTGAGCAAGGAGTAGCATTGGCCCAAACAATGACTGCTGAAATACTGCAGTACATTTCAAAAAACTTGCAGCTGCTTTACATGGCCTGTATCCATCTAGTAAGAGACCGTGTCTTTATTCCCCTTAGGGTTTCCCTCTCTCTCTCTCTCTCTCCCTCCCTCCTGCATAAGACTCTTCCTCCCTCTTCGAAGTGTCTTAAGCCCTTTCTGCTTGAATCTACAGTATAAGCCTTCACTGAACCACCCACACCCAAAGAGGACAATATTGAAATAGAAGCTGTCCCACCTGTTGAACCATCAGCTCAGCCATTTCCAATTTCTTGTGCAAATCTTCAATGTTGTGTTTCATTGTGTCATTTTCTGATACCCTGGACCGCAATTGTTCTGATAGCTCAGAGTTCTGTTGTTTTACCTCTTCACTCAGTTTACTGAAAATTTAATATAAATTTGTTATTTGTTAATAAATGAATTGGTGGCTTCAATGTTGTGTAACTGACATTTGTTTGTAACTCACTTTAGTCTGTATACTTCTTGTTTAAGATTCTCTCGCTCTTTCTCAAGCTCTTTGCTCATCTGTAAAGAAACGGTTTCATGTAAGCAAATTTTATTTGCTTAGATTGAAAGTTGGACTTTCCGATAAAGAATTAGCCATTTACTTTGTCAGACTGTTTCTGCTGGGATGAGATGGAGGACAGCGTTCGTTCTAGTTCTGCCACTCTTTGCCGTGATGACTGCAACTTGTTACTTAGATCTTCCACTTCACCTAGAAAAAAGAAAAATAAACGACAAAGACTAGGATTCAGGTATTGCTGGGAAAGACCATTTCTTTTACTCTGACAAGCCTCCAGATAAATGTTGCTGGAACAAATTAGAGGAGATTTTTTTTTTAAGCGAGGCTTTTCATGACCTCAGATTAATCTCAAGGTTCTTTATAGCCAATGAACAGCCTTTTGAAGGGTGTGGTTGTTACGTGGATAAATTTGGCATGAACACATAAAGAGTATTGAGAAGAATCACAAATCAAGGATTGGCTTAGAATCTACTTGCTTGAAAAATAACAAGGAAGCATTCCCTTAGTGTGCTGAACTATCAACAAAGAACAAATTCTCATTATACTAAGAACATAAAAGATAAAAGCAGGAGCCATTCAGCTCCTCATATCCGCTCCATTATTCAGTAAGCTCAGTACTATTTGCCTTTACTAATCTCACATTCCCTGACTTCCTTAGTTTCTAAAAACCTTCCAATTTACTACGGCGCCTCATCCAATGCAGCAGCAGTTTAGTTCTGGTGTTCCACTTCGTCGCACAAGACTTCAGCAGACTGAAGCAATGACTGCGGATTCACAACAAAATATGAAGTACTTTCAATTATTCATATTAGCAGCTTTAAAAAAGTTCTGGATACATACAAATTCAGGATGTCACGAAACATTTTATAATGGACAAGGTCATCTTGTAGGGCAGTTGGACTGCAGGAAGCATAGCAGCCAAAATGTACACGCAAGTTAACCTCAAACCACAATTTGACAATGGCCACATCATCTACTTCAGTGACATTGTTGAGCAATGAAGTCACTGAAACATTTATTTAACCATGTTGCTCTGAAAGCATCACTATTTCCCTCAAATGTTAGCCATAAGGCCATAAGCAAAAGGCCATATAGTCAGCTCCAGAATCGACCAGTAGAGATACCTCAAGGCTTTGCCCATCAATAATAGTTAGGCACCAGTGATGTAGAAGCGGTTGAGAAGAATATCAGACTAGAATAATGTGACAATATGCAGAGACATTAGTAAGTTTGCAGAATAAGCTTGTAAACTAATTTTGAGAGGCAGAATAAAGTGGACATATTTGCACATTTTATTAGTCTGAATACAGTATAGGAACATATCCACCATACACATGAATAACTAAATTTAGGGATATAGGTTAATAATACAACGAAGGCAACCAAAACACTGGGGTTCATTTACAATAAGCTAGGATTGAACAGCAGTAAAGTAGTGCTAAATTCTATAGAATCTTTGACTCTACTTTTGAGTATAGCTCCGGTCTCCATTTACACACAACACATATGCATTTAAGGTGGTGCTAGATAAGCATATAAAAAGGAGGTCCCATTAGAAAGGGAGGAGTGGAAATAGGTTCCTGTTGCCTGGGAAAGTGAAATAGGTGTGTGCTCCAATTTATAAGCCACTATGAGTCTTAAGACCAAAAACACCCTGTTGGAGGAACTCAGCAGGTCAGACTGTATCTCTGGAGGCAAAGGGATAGCTGATGTTTCAAGTTGAGACTTTGCATCACAAATCAACCTGAATAGTTAACTACCCCTGACTCCACAGATAGTCCCTGACCCAGTGTCCTTTCAACAGCTTGTTTTTTGCTTAGATCCAGTGAAGGACTGGCAACAAGATTCCTAGTCAGATTAGCATGGAATTACAGGGGAACTTGCAAGCCGCATTATATCCATGCATCTGCTGCCTTCTTTCTTCTTGGTGGTAGAGGTCACAGGTTTCAGGGGTGCACTGGAGTGGCCTGGGCAAGTAACTGTGTGGAATTTTGTGGATGGCACATAGTACAGGCACTGTACATCAGCAGAGGAGGGGATAAATGTATATGGTAGTTTTGCAGCATCATTCAAGCCTTCTACCTTGTCCTCAATGGTGTTCAGTTCTTTGAGAGCGGTTGAGTGTTGCAGTCATCCAGGCATGCTCCCAACTTGTGCCTTGTACACGTAGAGAAACCTCAAGGTGCTAGGAGATGAGTCGCTCACCACCAGACACACAGCTCTGATCTGCTTGATGAGTTTCTGGTCAATGGTGACTCGTAAGAAATTACCTAGGCAATGGCCATGCTATTCAATGCTAAAGGTAGGTGGTTAACCTCTCTTGTCAAAGATGATCACTGTCCGAACTTGTGGTACATAACACTTATCAGTCCTTGTCTCAAAACTGACTAGGTCTTGCTGCATGCAGGCATGGACTGCTTCACTTGCTGAGTAAGGAACAGAAGTGAACATTGCAAAATCGACCTTCTGGCCTTATGATGAAGAAAGCCCACTAATGAATCAACCGAAGATGATTGAGCTGGGACATCATTCTGAACACCTGCAGTGGTGCCCTGGAGCTGGTTTGATTTAACATCTGTCAGCCAGAATTATCTTCTTTTATGTAAGATACCGTTATAACCACCCGAATGCTTGCTTTTGGTCAGCTATTATCAGCTATTTCACTTTTACAAGTATCAAAAGGTGCCTTTATGTCAAGGCCAGTCACTCCAATGTCACCTCTAGAATTTGGCTCCATGCTTCCCATTTGGATCAAGGCTATAGTGAGTTAGACAGCATAGAGACAGACTCTTTGGCTCACCAGGCCCGCACCAGCGGCCTAACATCTATTTACACTAATTCCATTTTATCCTCTCTCATTCTCATCCAGATTCTACCATTCCCCTACATACTAGGTGCAGTTTACTGGCCAAAAAGCTCCAAATCTGAACATCTTTGGGACACGGTCAGAAACTGGAGTCTCCAGTGGAAATCCAAATAGTCACGGGGAAACATGCAAATGCCATGGAAGCCAGGAATCAAACAATATCTTTGGAAAGCACTGGAGGCCAGGATTCAAACAATACCTCTGGTTCTGCAGCTCTGGTAACTGTGCCAGTATACTACCCACAATGAGCTCTGGAGCCAAGAGGTTCTGATGAAATCTTAATTGAATGTAGGCAAGCACATCATTGGTGAGTAAGTGCTGCTTTGCAGCACTATTGATGATAGCTTCTGTCAGTGTCAAATAAAGACAGAAGCAAGATTAGTTGGCAGAGAAACCAAAGAATTCTTTTAATAACGCAAAAGGCTTTACCTGATTTAAGCCTTGCTGCCTGCTGTGTGTGAACCAAAGCTGTCTGCAGCTCCGATTTCTCAGACACTAAAATTCCAATGGTCTGGATGTGAACCTAGGAATAATATCAAATGATTTCATTTTCTCAAATGATTCAGTTCAGTAATCAACAAGTATAATAACTTTTTTTTCATTGGATGTGGGCAACAAAGACGACAGCAGCATTTATCATCCACCTTCAGGTTCTCCTGTTCTGAGAACATAATTATGAGTCAACTACATTGGTGGGTCTGAGGCAGATTTCCATCCCTGAAGTATATTAGTGAATCAAAACTGATTCTACAATAACATAGTGAACATATAGTTTCTATAAGTAGAACCGCTATATTTTTTTTTAAAATTCCAGTTTCATTTGATAGCTTAAGTTCCACGTAACTTACTCAACATTTTACACTTGAAGTCATAATATATAGTACATTAACTACTTATCTTGGACCGATACTTCTATTTCTACTGGTTGAAATGCTTATATTCATCTGGAAATATACAAAATGCTGGAGGAACCGAGCAGGTCAGACAGCACCTATGGAGGGAAGTGAACAGTCGATGTTTCGGGCTGCGACCCTTCATCAGGACTGGAAAGGAAGGAGATAGAAGCCAGAATAAGGTGTTAGGGGAAGGAAGAGGAGTACAAGCTGGCAAGTGATAGGTGAATCCAAGTGAGGGGGAAGTTCAAGTAGGAAGGAGGCTTAAAGAACTTTAAATACACCCAAATCATGTGAAATATAATTACACAGTTTTAGAACAGTTTTATATATAAAAAAAATTATGACTAATCTGTTTCCCTCCATTTAGGAAAATTTGAGAAGCTCATTAAACAGTTAATAAATATTTTTGTAAAAGTCTGTCACACTTATCAGTTGGAAGTTGCCCATTCCTCAGCTGTTTGAGACAAAGAGCAACCAAATGCAACGTACTTACATACTAGGAAATAACCAGTTCAAATAGTTAACGGCCAAAGATGTTTTTAGCTCAGTTGTGGTGGCACTCAGGCACTAAAATCTGGATTACTACACCAGGTTGCAGAAGTAGGAGTGAAAAGAGAAAGAAAGGTAAACTGGACCAGGATTCTTCTTTTGAACAAATGAGATGAATTTGAAGAGTAAAATCTCACCCATCCTGTAATGGTTTTCAGCAAATTATTTTAAAGTACGGTCACTTCTGTAATATAGAAATGCTCCACAAAGTAGGTCCCATAAACAGCAATAATTGAGGGAAGAGGGGTTGTTAAAGTTTCATGGGTAAAACAATAACACAGACAAGGATAATGCAAGTTAGTTAAGTATACCTTGCGTATTTGGTTTCAATTCAGAAAATTTTTTGATCTCAACCAATTTGGGCTAGCGATCCCTATTTTAGGTAACATTTTTTTCCTCCCTCTTTCACGGATCGTGCGTTTCAAATTTGGAAGACTAAGGGTATTTCACGGTTCTTGGATTTATTTTTAGATGGTTCCCTTATGTCTTTTGAACAATTATCTAATAAATATAATTTACCAAGAATACATTTTTTTTTAGATATCTCCAAGTTGGAAATTTCCTAAGTACTATACTCTCTTCCTTTCCGACGCTACCTCCTACATATATTTTAGATACTATAATTAACCTTAATCCATGTCAGAAAGGTGTAACGGCTATTATTTATAATATTATTATGAAACTTAGGAAAGCTCCATTTGATAAGATTAGGTCAGATTGGGAACAAGAATTGGGTTCTATTATTTCCGTGGATGACTGGGGGCAAATTTTACAATTAGTCAATACTTCCCCTATCTGTGCTAAACATTCCCTAATTCAATTTAAAGTTGTTCATAGAGCACATATGTCCAAAGATAAATTAGCTCCTTTCTATTCTCATATTAATCCTTTTTGTGATAGATGTCCAGGGCAGATAGCCTCTTTAACTCATATGTTTTGGTCTTGTCCTACTCTGGAAACTTTTTGGAGAGACATTTTTAATATTATCTCAAAGGTATTGAATATAGATATTTCTCCTCATCCTATTACTGCTATCTTTGGATTACCTAAAATTTCCAGTAATCTTTCCCCTTCAGCCCGTAGAATGATTGCATTTCTTACTTTAATGGCGAAAAGATGTATCTTACAACATTGGAAAGAGCCTAATGCTCCAACTACCTTTTTTTGGTTTTCCCAGACGATATTACGCTTAAATTTGGAGAAAATTAGAAGTAATCTTTATGATTCCTCACTTAAATTTGAACAGACCTGGAGATCTTTTATTCAATATTTTCATTTAATGTAATTTTTTTTCTCTTTTGTTCCATATTTATATTCCCTTCTTGCCTTTTTTTTTTAACTGTTTTTAATGGAGGTCGGGTTTGAGGACGTGATTTTAAGTTCTTTAACTCTACCTGTTTCCGAGTTAGCCCATTGCTTTGCTTTGCTTTTAGTTTAGTTGCACGGTGGGTTTTTTTTGGGGTCTTTTTTTCCTTTTCTCTATTGTTATATATATAAAAAAATCAGTATACTATTATTTTACCATATTATTTTATATTTAAATTGCACTGTTTCTATCAATTTTTTCTTCTGTATTAATATCTCCTGTAATTTCTAACAGTTTATTAGTGCCTTTATGGTTTACCCTTTGTATACTTATTCAATAAAAAGATTTAAAAAGAAAGGATAATGCAAGTTAACCCAAGGTATTTTTCCCATAGTACCACAAAGGCTCATGCTTTTGGAACAGCACCTTGAACCCACTTTGGACACAGAGGCAGCAGTGATAACAACCGAGCCGAACTAGTCACTTGAATTAATAAGAGACGCTCACAAAACCTCAACCTCACCAGGCAGTATTTGTTTTCAAGGAGTGAGAACTGGAGGAAAAACTTGCAGCTAGATAAACTTACTTGTAGCTGTTCTCTCATTGACACCTGCTCCTTGAAATACTTCTGTTCAGAATCTTTCTTTTCCTACAGAAACAGAAAGACATATAGTATTTAACAATGTCACATGATGCAAAACAAACTTCCAAGTATAAAGAAAATAGGTTGCAAATCAGATTCATGTAACATCTCATGTGCTGAGCTGGGCAACAAAACTTTTAGGTAGAAAACAAAGAAAACCAGATATTTATTTATTTAGCCATACAGTGCAGAGTAGGCTCTTGCAGCCCTTCAAGCTGCGTTGCCCCAGCAGTGCCCAACAACTCCAATTTAACCCTAACCTAATTATAAGATAATTTACAATGACCAATTAACCTGTGTCTTTGGATTGAGGGAGGAAACCTGAGCCCCAGGGAAAACCCATGCAGTCCATGGGGAGGACAGAGACTCCTTACAGATGGAGCTGGAATTGAACTCCGAACGCCAACACCCCGAGCTGTAATAGCATCTCGCTTACCACTATGTGACTGTGGCACCCATTGCAGGGTTCCAAGAGTGATCAAGTAGTTTTGCTATAAATCATTAAAATAACATCTTACTGCCCAATTTATAAACTGAATAAGACGATTGTTAACTTTTCTCAGTTGATCTGAAATAGGAAGTATTTAGATTTTGCTTTCAGTACACAATGAACAATTTTCTTCCTCAAAGGGAAGGAACTTCAGAAGTCCAGGTGTAATTCATAGAAGAGACCACTGGAGGGCAGTCAAGAACTGAAATCATCATGACTGACACCTTGACCAAATCCTGAGATAGTACACTCAGCTACTGTATACCGATTTCCCCGGTGATCTTTTCAGGACTGCACTACCACTTCCCCAATTTATTTATTTGCTACTGATTTTAAAGCCTAGAAGACATCACCAGCAAAAATTCTAAAATATCAGGGGCACTTATAAACCTTTCAAAAGGGCACATGTTTCTCAATATTTCACAATTAGCAATGATTACGTCCCCTGTTTAAGATTTTTGGTAAAGTGGCAACAAAAAAAATGTTCTTAGGATATCCTGTTCATCAGCTTTAACAAATGAGGGTGAAACTCAGTGCCATATTACATCATAAATCCATAAAAGATAGGAGCGGAATTAGGCCACTCAGGCCACTGAATCGCCTCCGCCATTCTACCATGGCTGATTTATTATCCTTCTCAACTCCAATCTCCTGCCTCCTCTTTGTATCCTTTGACGCCCTTACTAATCAAACACCAATCAACCTCCACTTTAAATATAGCCTATAACTTGGCCTCAACAGCCATTTGTGGCAATGAAGAATTGTGGAATTCTCTCTCTGGCTAAAGAAATTCCTCCATATCTCAATTCTAAAGGGACATTCTTACACTCTGAGGTTGTGCCTCTGGTTCTGGACTCCCCCACTAGAACATTCATTTTCCCCACGTCCTCTCTATCCTGGCCTATTTTAAATTCTTGATGCATCAATAACAATTATGAAAACTGAGAACTCTTTTGCTGTTTTATGCCATTCAGTGCTTTCCGGACAGAGTTTACAGGTTGGGCAGGTACTGTTGAGTGTGGGAAGTATGCTTCAGTAGAATTAAGCTGGTAGTTTGTCCCAAATTTCACAGCAATGGGTACAAGGTTGACTGACGGTTGCAGAGATTTATAAAAGTGATTTAAATTTCAATTTTTCCAACTAAACTGCTGCCGTGGAAGTGGTCAAATGAAAATTGATTGAAAACACTGCCAAAGTGAAACAACAGTGACACAAACAAAAACCCCAATTAACAGGATGGCTGAAGTTTGAAAGCGAAAGAGCAGCATTTTGCTTCCTAAAAGACCGAGACACTGAAACAGGAACTTACCCTGTCAGAAGCGCAAACTATAATCTTTCCTGGTTTCAGGAAAAAATTCCCACTTCATAAAGAATGTAATCTAACTTTCCCATCGTTTGGACCTTACCAAGAAACATACTTTGAACCTCGTTGATATATTGAAGCACCAATCTTTTTAAGAGATTAAAAATATCTTAGCTAATGGGAGATATGGGGAAAAGGCAGGAGGTAGGGACAGAAGGAAAGAATCATCATAGACAGCTTAGTTACTAGAGGCACTGGTTAATCAACTCTATGTCTGTTCATCTTTAGGTCAAATTGATTGGAGGCCAGATGGACAGAGGAGCATTTACCAAATAATCACAACAGGGAAAAAAATACATTGGGGAAGATGCTGGGGGTAAACCATCTGCAGTCCTCCCAATATTAATGCTTGAAAAGGAAAACTGAGAGCATCAATACTGGCATTTTACCTTCTCCAGTTGACCACTAAGCTCTTTATTGTGTTGTTTCTGTTAGGAGAGAACAGATGTGAAAGCTGCAGTGAACTATCAAGTCACAAATTCCTTAATATTTTACTCCTGCGCTCCAAGGAAAACCTGGAGAAATGCAGCAGTTGCCAAAACTCAGCCATAAGAAATAAAGCACCAAAATATCCTAAATGGAGTAGACATAATCAATAATGTAAAATTGATAAATCCCATTGAAATATTACATCAGACTTACTAGTTGGCAATACAAATTTCAAAATTGTTCTGTGCATGTGCACACACACTCCACACACAAGCACACACACACACGATATGAATGACAAGTCAAGTTTCTGAACAGTTTCTATACACAGCAGAGCTAAATTTGGATTGCAGGGAAAAATGTAGTCACACGCCCACAAACTAACAGATTTCCCACAGTATTTCTAACAATGAGAAGGAAGATACACAGGGATCCTGGTTAAATATTTCCCTGTTAGTCACCCTAAGGAATATCATTTTAAACACGTGGTTTAACTAGTAGATCACTTGACTGGATTAATGACAAAGCTCCAGCCTACTTCCTTCTGCTGGGCCAAAACTAATCCAGGATCGAGCATGAATAGACCCTGGGTTTCAGTATGCAATTTCATTTTAGTTGTTAATGTTTAATTTTTTCCTCTTCCACACTGAGCCTCAAACACCAAACAGAAGAGTATCTTATACCATGAAGATATAGACCATCATTCGGATGCCATGAAGGAGCCTCTCCATTCCCCTTGATCTGTGTAGTCCCTTGTCTTCTTATCCTGAATCCCTATTTTCCTCTAGTTTTTATCTCTTCCCCCTGCACCTCACCTTCATTAATTTGAAGCCACGTCCAAGAACCTACTTTCAGTCTACTCTACTTGAACATTTAAGCTATTGGGCACATTCCAGGTAAAAGATGACCATTAAGGCACAGCCACTTTTAGGACCAGTTTCCATTCAAGGCTGGCAATTGATCTATAGTTCAAGCAATCATGCAATAATACAACAGTCATGCATTTTCAAATCAATCATAAAATATTCCATGCAGCCATAGTGGACTGAAAGTAAAGTTATATGACACTAAGAAGTTGATCAGTTAACATACCAAACCAAAAATCAGGCCGCAGTTCCTGAATGATGGTTAATTTGATTTCAATACAAAATCCAAGATAAAGATTACAAGCTTATGGGTCAACTCTGTCAGCAGAGCTGCTCATAGAAAGCTGGCATTCTATTGTCATTTAAAGATGAAGGTGTAGATTGAGATTCACTGTGCAAGCACATCCCTGCCCCATTCCCACTAATGACAGCTGAACAGCTAAGTATAAATTTATCCAAACTGCGCATGTCAAAGGATTTTAATAAGAGTACTCCAATGTTATTGAGAAATGTCAGATGTAACAATATCACTGAGTCACAAGGTTGTGGGACTTATTCCAGCGAGGAGTGGTTATACTGACTAAATTCCACGCAGGGATTTTGTTTGGATATTTTCCTTGGTTTACTTAAATTAATCCATAGTAACTATTTCAACAAAGAGCAGTGAAGTTATCCCTCAAGATTGGCCTCTCAATCAAGCACAGAACTGAGAGATCACCTGCAAAATGCAGTTTGTGAACTATCAAACATCCTACACAAAACTTCCAAAGGGCTTTGGGACATCAGAGGTTATTAAAGCCACTAGTTAAAAATGTATTTTCTCCTCTCTGCATTACATGACATGAAAATGTAAGACCTGCCCCATCCTTGGATCAAGTCTAACCACTTACTAATATTACACTTCATCTGTACAAAACTTATTGAGCACCAGAGTTAAGGAAGCTTAATGAATGCCTCTGAATATACATTCTAATAAGAAAGTTATCACATAGTGGAACAGCATTTCATTTTGAAATGATAAAATTCAAGAGCAAACCAAGGTAGGAATAATCTTTTATCAATTTTGAAAATATTCTTAAAAGATAGACACTTTCTCTTATTAATTTAAAATAGTTGATTCTATTCTAGTAGCATATATTTTATTCCCAACCTAGCAAATCCCTTTATTTGCTGCTCTGTGTCAGGGGAAAATCAGTACATGGGTCTGTAGAATTTTCACTGGACTTATTTTTCTGCCTCATCTTCAACAATTTATTTCTAACAAACAAAAAGGGGATCCTAGTTTATTTTGATCATTTTTTAAAATATTAGAATAGGACTATTTCCCTGTTAGCATCATTTTCAATTGCTATGAGTGACTGACATATTTTAACCAAAAGAGAACAGATTTTCACTCTACAAGAACTTTATTTGATGGATTTACTTTATTTTGAAATAGCTGTTGATCTATACATTATATAACGGGCAAAATGCTGGCAGGATAGAAATGTGTTTTTTAATAAGAGTGATGCAAACATCTTTCGAAAGACCTCCGCCTAATCAGAAATCTGTACTGGGAACAAACTGCCGCTGTAAGAATGGATGGAGAAGTGAGTTATTTACGAAAATCAAGAGAGGCATTAGACAAGTGTGTGCTTTCTCCCGATTTGTTTAATGTGTACAGTGAAACAATATTACAAAAAATAAGAGACATCTTGGGAATCAAAGTTGGCGGTGAAAACATCAATAATTTTAGATATGTGGATGACACTGTGTTAATTGCAAGTATGGAGGAAGAACTACAAAACTTAATTGATATAGTTGTTGAAGAAAGTGCAAAAATGGGTCTATCTATCAATTGCAAAAAGACAGAAAGTATGGTGATATTCAAAAAGAAGGAGAATCCTATCTGCAGGCTGAGAATAAACGGGGAAGACATAAAACAAGTACAGAACTTTTGCTACTTAGGAAGCTGGATGATATCAGATGGCAGGTGTGACAGGGACATCAAAAGAAGAATAGGGATGGCAAGAGACACCTTTACGAGAATGAAGAGTATACTGAACTAGGCATGACAACCCTCCTCAGAGTACCGAAATGTTACGTTTATCCAGTTATGTTATATGGCTCAGAATGTTGGACAATATCTAGTAACATGAGGAAACGAATTGAAGCAGCAGAGATGGGGTTTTTGAGGAGGATGCAAAGAGTATCATGGACGAAACGAATATCTAGTGAAGATGTCATGAACAGAACAGAGCATGCACAAAAAGAGAAATAATGTATGAGATCATGAAAAGGCAACGTGACTTCATTGGACATGTGATTAGGAAAGAGGAGTTAGAATACATGGTAATTATGGGAAAGATTGAAGGGAAGAATGCAAGAGGAAGGCAAAGACAAATGATGATGGAGGCAGCAGCCAGAGAACTGGAAATGAATACCAATGAATTGATCCACTTGACCCGAAACAGGAGTATTTGGGCCATGGCAGTCAAAGCTCAAACTGAGCATGGCACCTGACGATGATGATGATGACGCAAACATCAACGCACGAGGATGAGAACAAATGATATGTGAAAGAAAAAGATTGGTTAAGACAAATGTAGGTCCCCCACAGACAGAAACAGGTGAATTGATTATGGGGAGCAAGGACATGGCAGACCAATTGAATAATTACTTTGGTTCTGTCTTCACTAAGGAGGACATAAATAATCTTTCGGAAATAGTAGGGGACAGAGAGTCCAGTGAGATGGAGGAACTGAGGGAAATACATGTTAGTAGGGAAGTGGTGTTAGGTAAATTGAAGGGATTAAAGGCAGATAAATGCCCAGGGCCAGATGGTCTGCATCCCAGAGTGCTTAAGGAAGTAGCCCAAGAAATAGTGGATGCATTAGTGATAATTTTTCAAAACTCTTTAGATTCTGGACTAGTTCCTGAGGATTGGAGGGTGGCTAATGTAACCCCACTTTTTAAAAAAGGAGGGAGAGAGAAACCAGGGAATTATAGACCGGTTAGCCTAACATCGGTGGTGGGGAAACTGCTAGAGTCAGTTATCAAAGATGTGATAACAGCACATTTGGAAAGCGGTGAAATCATCGGACAAAGTCAGCATGGATTTGTGAAAGGAAAATCATGTCTGACGAATCTCGTAGAATTTTTTGAGGATGTAACTAGTAGAGTGGATAGGGGAGAACCAGTGGATGTGGTATATTTGGATTTTCAAAAGGCTTTTGACAAGGTCCCACACAGGAGATTAGTGTGCAAACTTAAAGCACATGGTATTGGGGGTAAGGTATTGATGTGGATAGAGAATTAGTTGGCAGACAGGAAGCAAAGAGTGGGAATAAACGGGACCTTTTCAGAATGGCAGGCAGTGACTAGTGGGGTACCGCAAGGCTCAGTGCTGGGACCCCAGTTGTTTACAATATATATTAATGACTTGGATGAGGGAATTAAATGCAGCATCTCCAAGTTTGTGGATGACACGAAGCTGGGCGGCAGTGTTAGCTGTGAAAAGGATGCTAAGAGGATGCAGGGTGACTTGGATAGGTTAGGTGAGTGGGCAAATTCATGGCAGATGCAATTTAATATGGATAAATATGAAGTTATCCACTTTGGTGGCAAAAACAGGAAAACAGATTATTATCTGAATGGTGGCCGATTAGGAAAAGAGGAGGTGCAACGAGACCTGGGTGTCATTATACACCAGTCATTGAAAGTGGGCATGCAGGTACAGCAGGCGGTGAAAAAGGCGAATGGTATGCTGGCATTTATAGCGAGAGGATTCGAGTACAGGAGCAGGAAGGTACTACTGCAGTTGTACAAGGCATTAGTGAGACCACACCTGGAGTATTGTGTGCAGTTTTGGTCCCCTAATCTGAGGAAAGACATCCTTGCCATAGAGGGAGTACAAAGAAGGTTCACCAGATTGATTCCTGGGATGGCAGGACTTTTATATGATGAAAGACTGGATGAACTAGGCTTATACTCGTTGGAATTTAGAAGATTGAGGGGGGATCTGATTGAAACGTATAAAATCCTAAAGGGATTGGACAGGCTAGATGCAGGAAGATTGTTCCCGATGTTGGGGAAGTCCAGAACGAGGGGTCACAGTTTGAGGATAAAGGGGAAGCCTTTTAGGACCGAGATTAGGAAAAACTTCTTCACACAGAGAGTGGTGAATCTGTGGAATTCTCTGCCACAGGAAACAGTTGAGGCCAGTTCATTGGCTATATTTAAGAGGGAATTAGATATGGCCCTTGTGGCTAAAGGGATCAGGGGGTATGGAGGGAAGGCTGGTACAGGGTTCTGAGTTGGATGATCAGCCATGATCATAATGAATGGCGGTGCAGGCTCGAAGGGCTGAATGGCTCGAAGGGCTGAATGGCCTACTCTTGCACCTATTTTCTATGTTTCTATGTTTCTATGATCTCAAGTAGAACAGCAATATTGCCCTGGTTGACGCTGATGTGAGCTACATAACCAAATACAATGAAATCCTATAGCCGAACTCGTGTACCCATTCCACAGGTCCTGTCAGAGTAACTGCTTTCATTCACTGCAGATAATTTACACATTCCTTAAAGCTTTGCATTGGACTCTGAATTTAAATTCTGTACATGAATTTTCTGCTTTGTGCAATAGCACAACCATTGAAACAAATTTAGAGAATTTAATGCTTTTTTAAAAAAATTTCAGACCAGTGAGCCTGCATTGCCCAATTATACCAATGGACTAATTAACCCATGTCTTTGTAATGTGGGAGGAAACTGGAGCACCCAGACGAAAGCCACACAGTCACAGGGAGAATGTACAGACTCTTTACAGACAGCAGATGAAATTGAACACTGATCGCGGGGATTGAAATAGCTTTATGCTAAATGCTGTACTACTGTGGCACAGAAACATCATTTACTGGTGATTGTGAAATGCCATGCCTTGGTTACATCAGGTTACAATGTCAAGTCAAAAGCCTGGAATCAGAGTTTCACTGGATCTTATCTTCTCGTGTGATAAACATCAGAATCTGGATTACAGATAACTTCTCTGGTCTTTCAAAATGACATTTCCAAGAAACAACATTATTATTCCTTGTGCACCCCATTCTTCAGGAAATATATAATTTGTTTGTACCTTTTAAGATATTTACTTTTGGAAAAACATTTCTCTTTTGGTTATTAGATGATCCAAGTAGTATCTTGAGAATTGCAGTTTCCATTCCAAAGGAAAATGCCTCCATTCTACTTGATATTTTGCTCAGGCAATCCCATGCTGGCGAAGGGAATTAAGAACATAAAACAAGAATTCTAGCACCGTAGCAATTCACTGATGAATTGTGCACCCTTCTAAGCACAACACATTATGTAGGGCTTAGGAATTGGAAGAGAAAACGTCAATCCCAATTAACAATCGTGTTTGTTCAGGAACCTGTGGTCTGGCCAGATTGGAGTTAGATGTTTCCCTAGTTTGATGTAGAATGCACTGGGAATAAGTGAGGAGCTCTAATTTGAAAGTATATTGACACCAAATTACAGGAACAGTCCTGACATTTACAAAAGGTCAAGAGTAAAATACAGTTTTCAAATCATTCCTCCTCACAGCTGTGAATCAATCTGGTGATTTAAGGTTTGATTAAATCCAAACAACAAATTTTATGCTTTGTCTGTATGCACACTGGGAGACTGCTCAAGTGAAAATTAATAGCTAGAAATAAGGCTAACAGTCTGAAAATGGATGCATGATTCATCAAAGCCACGTTTAAGGAAAGAAGATCAATGTAACAAAGATTTATTCTAGATCTAATTATGCATTGAGACTTTTCTGTGGAACAGCCTTGTCAAGAGTTGAATCCTTGATCTTGTGGGACTGCACCAGAAGAAGAGTATTTTTTGTTAATTCCAATGCAAATGTGTTTTTTTTCCCCATTTGCTGTTACATTGGGCAATAACAGCAGCTACAAAGAATCAATTGGCTGTGGAGCAAAAGGGAGGAGAGGGCCATAACACATCTATCATATAATGTTTCTTCTTTTACACCTGGTCCCTGTTTAAATTGTAAAATCTATTTGTATGTTGATGTCATCTTACAATGTTCAAAACTCTTGACAAGGCTGGAAGGACACAGCATCTTGTCAGTGGATTTGGAAGATTTTGCAGAGACAGGATTGATGGTATCATTTTAATTCTTTGAGGTGGCTGCCTTGACTAGTCCACATAGTAGATGCACAAAGGACAGCAGAAATCACAAACTTTGTGCCAATTTTAAGATCTTGATCTTCACTTTGTTCCTCAGATGGCCAAAGGCCTTTCTGGTACAAAGATCAGCAGCACTTAATTTCATCACTGATATCTATCATCAATACAGAGTTCATCGACTTGCTGATTCATGCCTACATGACATCAGATAGTAGACACAAGATGGAGGCCAACTTCCACCAGCATCCAGATTTGAGAAGGGAACTCCATAATTTCTCTTGACTGAAGGTACACTATTTTTGTGAAATCAAAACGTGTGGCAATAGATGTACTTCTCCGTGCACCTCTCTCGGAGTCGAAATGTGATGAAAACTACATCCATTGTGCATCTGGATGGAATGGAATCTACATTGGCACTTGAGAAGCAGCTCTTTTACTGCAAGGAGGAGTAGCATTCCTACACTGTGGTGACTATAACTACAGCAGACTGCAGGGAACACACACAAAATGCTACAGGAACTCACAAATTGTTGGATTTCCAGCGTCTGCAGATTTTCTTTTGTTTGTGAGCAGACTGCAGGGAGACTCCTTTGTAGTACCACAATTGGGTTTATCACCCTTCTTCAACGGGGCCATGATTACCCCTTTACAAATCCTCCTATTGAACAAATCTGGGAGGCAAGGGTGTGAACTTCTGAATAATGTCCATCCAGCAGTAGAACTTCAGCAGGTGTACTAGTTGCTCCTGTGACTTGGTGGTCTTTCACTTGATATGTGGCTTTTCAACCCCTTGTCAGTAAGAGTGGCTGCAAATGAACTAGACAGTCTGTTGTAGAATAGAAACATAGAAAACCTACAGCACAATACAAGCCCTTTGGCCCACAAAGTTGTACCGTACATGTCCTTACCTTAGAACTACCCAGGCTTACCCACAGCCTTCTATTTTTCTAAGCTCCTTTTACCTATCCAGAAGTCTCTTAAAAGACCCCATCATTTCCACCTCCACCGCCGCCACCGGCAGCCCATTCCACGCACTCATCACTCTCCCTGACATTTCCTCTGTACCTACTTCCAAGCACCTTAAAATTATGCTCTCTCGTGCTAGCCATTTCAGCCCTGGGAAAAAGCCTCTGACTATCCACATCATCAATGCCTCTCATCATGATATACACCTCTATCAGGTCAACTCTCATCCTCCGTTGCTCCAAGGAAAAAAGGCCAAGTTCACTCAACCTATTCTCAAAAGGCATGCTCCCCAATCCAGGCAACACCCTTGTAAATCTCCTCTGCACCCTTTCTATGGTTTCCACATCCTTCCTGTAGTGAGGCAACCAGAACTGAGCACAGTACTCCAACTGGGGTCTGACCAGGGTCCTGTGTAGCTGCAACATTACCTCTCGGCTCTTAAACTCAATCCCATGGTTGATGAAGGCCAATGCACCATATGCTTTCTTAACCACAGAGTCAACCTGCATAGCAGCTTTGAGTGTCCTATGGACTTGGACCCCAAGATCCCTCTGATCCTCCACGCTGCCAAGAGTCTTACCATTAATGCTATATTCTGCTATCATATTTGACTTAGCAAAATGAACCACCTCACACTTATCTGGGTTGAACTCCACCTGCCACTTCTCAGCCCAGTTTTGCATCCTATCAATGTCCCGCTGTAACCTCTGACAGCCCTCCACATGATCCACAACACCCCCAACCTTTGTGTCATCAGCAAATTTACTAACCCATCCCTCCACTTCCTCATCCAGGTCATTTATAAAAATCACGAAGAGTAGGGGTCCAGATGAAGTTGAAGACACTCATATTAAAGACAGGCACAGCCGAAGAGTTCCTTAAAATGCTCCTGCCAGCAGGCACTAATCGCCTCTTTCCTTGGACCAATGAAATGTCTGTAATATGTTAAGCTATCTCTTATGTTGACTGCGATTACAAATGTATGAATGGACCTGTTTAGTGCAGTATAGGCTTTAGAAGTATGCACAATTCGTTTCAAGACTCCCAAAATATTCTAAGATGTAAAAGTTTGTTCAATATAAATGCCGGTGGTTCAGTGATTGGCATAAAACAGGTTGCTATTAATAGCAACGTGGCATTACATTCTGACAACATTTCACATTGGAATGCATGCTCCTTTCAAGAACAAAATGCAGTGACTATGAGGAGGAAAAACATCCTCTGGAATCCATCAGTCACAGCTTTATTACTTCTTTTTATTGCATTACTTCTACACTCAGTGGCCTTAACAATACCTTCAGCCTTGCAGACAATCTAATAAATAGGTCATGCAACACACCCTCAGAATAGAAAATGTAGATGGCAAGAGGAGGAGCACCAACCAAAAGAGAAAAGGGTGAAAAAAAAAATGACCGAATGAAAACAGGGACTTGTCTTGTACAGTGCAGACAAAAAAAACTCAAGCATTCATCCATAAGAAACCCTTGTTGCTCTGCACTTATGTAACTTCTGATAAACATTCATGAAAGAATACATATTACATGTTATGATTACAGTTCACTAATGACCCTCTTAATACTACATAGAATATGGAGAAATTGTTAATATTTACAATGCAAAAACAGGGCTGCTTTCCAGCCTTGACAGATTTAGTTTGGTGATAACTGATCAACTTCTTTTACCATGCTGTTTAAATTAAATAGGCAGGAAAGCACAGAGATACCTAGATATCATCAAATGCTGCTTCAACAAACTCTACATTCCCTTACCAATTCCTCTATCTTTGCACATAATTCTTTATTTGATAAATTGCTGGAGTCAAGGGCTACAGTCAGCTCTTGGTTTCGTGTCTGTGTGCACATGCAGATTCAGAGAGTGGAGGAACAAAAACATGAAAAGAAGATAAATTAATAAAAGTAAACAGTTATTGTTGGTTTCTACCAGCGCATGCTTAAAAAGCAAATGAAACTGCACCAGTCCATCTATGTGGTTCTCTTTATTTTGCCGTCCAAAAATGTTTCAATCTGTTCAGTGCTTTCAGCTTAAAGGATCATAAGTCTAGTGTTACTCCTGTTCAGCATTCAGTCACCTTCATTTAATTAATCGATTTTTTTGTCTGAAAATGACCCGAAGCATCTGCTGATTCAAATTAAGCAATTTTGAACACAACTGGGTGTCAAATTACATTTATTCAATTTAAAAAGACAATTCTAACTTTCTTAAATTAAGGCTGATTGTATGGCCCACTCAATATACCTGGATTTTGTCTGCAGATAAACTATCAGACTACGCGTACTTCAAAAACAAAAGAATGGCAATGAAGGATCACTGACGCAAAATGATAGTTGTTCTCTCCCTACAGATTTTGCCTGACCTGCCTAGTATATCAAGCAGTTTTTTTCCCCGTTTTCAGTTACTGATAATATCTGCTGTTATTTTTGCACAGTGCACAATGAAAGGTCAAGGCTATCACTGGATGGACATTTCAAAACACTGTTAGCAAGTTTTTTTTATTCAAATGTATATTTGGCATTTGCAACACTTTTAACTTGTGGTTGAAATCTATCAGCATCAACATTTGCACCGATCTGCTCACGTTTTTGAAAGTCATTAATTCATCATTAAAATATTCTTCTCACTAAACCAGATTAGAAGCGATGATTGGGGGACCACGTTGTCAAGCACCTCTGCTCCACTCGCCACAAGGGGAACATCCCAGTGGCCAAACATTTTAATTCCGATTCCCGTGGATTTCCAGCATCTGCAGACTTCCTTGATTTTAATTCTGATTCCCATTCCCATTCTGACAAGCCAGTCCCTGGCCTCCTCTTGGTAATGCAAGATCTCCCACCACCCTCTTCTACTCTTCCCCCTCTGAACATAGAATAGTACAGCACAGTACAGGCCCTTCGGCCCACAATGTTGTGTCGACCCTCAAACCCTGCCTCCCATATAAGCCCCCACCTCAGATTCCTCCATATATCTGTCTAGTAGTCTCTTAAACTTCACTAGTGTATCTGCCTCCACCACTGACTCAGGCAGTGCATTCCACGCACCAACCACTCTCTGAGTAAAAACCCTTCCTCTAATATCCCCCTTGAACTTCCCACCCCTTACCTTAAAGCCATGTCCTCTTGTATTGAGCAGTGGTGCCCTGGGGAAGAGGCGCTGGCTATCCACTCTATCTATTCCTCTTATTATCTTGTACACCTCTATCATGTCTCCTCTCATCCTCCTTCTCTCCAAAGAGTAAAGCCCTAGCTCCCTTAATCTCTGATCATAATGCAAACTTTCTTAACCAGGCAGCATCCTGGTAAATCTCCTCTGTACCCTTTCCAATGCTTCCACATCCTTCCTATAGTGACCTCTTACCTTTTCTCACCTGCCTATCACCTCCTCCTGGGTTCCGTCCTCCTTCCCTTTCTCTTATGCTCCACTCCCCTCTCCTGTAAGATTCTTTCTTCTTCAGTCCTTGACCTTTCTCATTCACTTAGTTTCACCTATCACCTTCTAACTAGCCTCCTTCCTCTCCCCCCACTTTTTTATTCTGCCATCTTCCCCCTTTCTTCTCAGTCCTGATGAAGGATCTCAGCCTGAAACGTTGACTGTTTATTCATTTTCATAGATGCTGTCTGACCTGCTAAGTTCCTCCAGCATTCTGTGTGTTGCTGAAGATTCCTACATTTTTGGGTTTAAATCCAATACAGATGGTTGATGCAGCTGCCCAAATGTCCAGCATTTTAATTAAACTACTGAGATGGAAATGACAGCCAACTATTGGAATGGTAAAATATCTTTGAAGTGTTATAATAAAGCTTTTCAGTAGCTATTAAACCTATATTAGTTTTGTCAGTAGTTAATAGCCATGAAAATCAATATTTTAAAAAATTGGTCCTTATAATGCAACTGTGCATTATTTAACTCAAAAAGTAATTTGAAACCGAACAACTATATTGATTGTAAATACCCACAGAAATTTTGCTTAAGAATTCCTAAGATAACTAGGAAACTAAAAAAATGAGGAAAGTGAAGGTATCAGACCTTGAAAATGTGAAGGGAGCATAATAATCAAAGCCCATTTTTGAATAGAATTAATCGCAAAAGCACTGTGATGCCAATCAATGCACCAATACAAAAATAGATTTTTCTGATCCCTGCAGTAGAAATCCTCCCTACTTCAAAACTAATAGAAAAAATAAAATCAAATTGAAGTGCAAATACAATGGATTTCTGTATTTTTAGAAAACATACTATATACGAATCTCCTTTTAGAAAGTAATCTGAACATAAAATAATTAATTCAATGGAAATATCTTTCATTTCATAGAGCTACGATAATTTTGTGAATAGCCATAACCGTTCTGAGACAAATGAAGTCACCTGACACAAATTAATTTTGCAAGACTGTGGTGGTGCATGCTTTAATCTTGATGGACATGGCCCCAGTTTCATTTACTTTGTCATTAGCTACAAGCCACAATCATATAGAGATCACTTTATCCATTTGCAATCATATTCACTAAAACTTATACAATAGGTGCAGAGATATTTTGAAATCAGAGAAAACTCACTTTCAATCCACTGATAAAAAAGACCAATTATTGATGAAGGCAAAAACAGCATTTCCAGTGATTACTGCACTTCAGGTTGCAGATTGGGACAATTGTTGCTGACAAGCTGATAAGAGGGAGACCATATGTCCTTTGAACAAGCTCAAGAGTCACACATGAATAATGGCTAGCATTTCTGTTGCAAGTAGTCCAAAATGCATCGCTTCAGCAGGAATAACAAGAATGACTAGTGTCGAGACCTGGACGGAATTTGAGGTCCCTGGACTATAAATAAAATTTTGCATAAAAAGTATATTTGAGAGGAACCTATCAGCTTGTGCAAGAAGTCACATAGCTCAAGCCTGTGTTGGATGAGTATGTTTTTTAGCCCAACCTGACTATTCAGCTGCTTAGTGAAATTAATGGAGATCTGTGACCTAATACCAGATTTTTCTCATGCATCCAGTTAACACAAATCTATTAAACACGAGGCAAATTTAACAATTGACAGAGCTGAATTGCCATTTATGAAAGAGGAATCCAAATTTCTACTCTGTAGTTTCCTAATTTCTATTTTAAGATTTTTCAAAATTATTCACCAATCCCAGACACCTGGTGAAAATAGTTTCTAATGACCCTATCTGCATTGCTTAATATCTTGAAAATCTTGATTAATCCATCACTTCTAAATTTCAGAAAATGCAACTCTTAGGATGTGTAATCACTCCACACAAATTAAATCTCAGAGGTAAGCAAGACTCTGAGAAACCTACACTCTCTTCTGTGACCAATAGTCCTTAATAACTTTGATGCCTTAAGCTATTCACGATATCCCAGCTCTGGTCTGAGCTGTGGAACCATAAAAAAATTCTCTCTTCCCTTTTAAACCCAAAATTCTATTAGCATTTTTTATTATTTCCTGTACCTATCATGGCATTATTTCCTGTACTACGATTCAACTAAATCACCTTGAAACTCTGCTGCTTCTAGGTATCAGCATTCAGAAAGTACTCCATTAAATTCTAAAACTAACCTCAACCTGTGCAGCAAATCCCTAAGCGTATGCTGTCTTGTCAAACTGTCTCGATGTAATAAGAAATGTTAAAGTGATGACCATTCCGTCAGAATCCTACCAACCTGAGCTTTCACAAGGATCTAATCTGTCGTAAAACCAGGTCACTTTCCCCCTGAAATTACTCTCCACACACAAGCTGGGAAAGTTCAGAATTTAAAGAATCTGTAAAATCACACTGAGAAAAATTAAAAGCCCCTCAGAAATGAAATCCGTTGCTAAAAATGGACAAACTGTTCTAAATTTAACATTTTTCGTGCATTAAAACTTTACAGTTAAGAATCCACTTTCACCACCCTACCTCCAGTTCTTTTGAGCTGATGGTACAGACTCCACTTTCACCATTCACGTAAGTAGTCTAGGGAGCGGAGAATGAGAAGGTAAATTTCACTCCATTCGATAATTTAAAATGTTCGATGTAAGTATCCAAAACAAAATCAAATCAAATGTACATCTAAATTGCAATACCACTTGTATATCTAATCCTAGCCAAAGATTTTACCAGCTGCTTCAGCTTCACATGATTCTCTTTAAAACTTGGGAAAGGAGGAGGAGACTGCATGCCAATCCAACTGAGAAATTCAGGTGGCATATTTGAAATTACAGACAAATTCTCGTCCCAGCTTGGTACCAGTGGGAGGAGAAGAGAAGCGGCACGCAGCGCGTGCGCAGCCCTCCAATGAAAAATGATATTGTATCTGTTAAACAGGGGCCGTGGACAATTCTGATTTGATGGAGAATGGATGTGAAAGCACAGAGGAACATCTGGAGAAATTTCTGAAACGCTCTTTCGCTGCTGTCGTTACTGCGTGGTTGGGAATCTTTCGGAGGGAAGACCTCAAACTCCCCGGCCTTGCCTGCTTTTGGCGACTGAGAAGGAGGTCGAATCGTTCGGATAGTGATGGCGCTCAATATTCGGTGTCGGAGAGCTGATCAGAGCTCGAAGTTTTCGGATGACTCAGAGTCGGACTGTGGCCGGGTATGGCAGGGAGAGTTTTTCTTCCTTCTCTCCATCTGCGTGAGATGTGGGACATTTGAGAGACTTTGAACTTTACTGTGCTCATGGACTTCTTCATCAAGTTATGGTATTGTTGCACTGTTGTAACTATATGTTATAATTACGTGGTTCTGTTAGTTTTTTTCAGTCTTGGTCTGTCCTGTGTTGTGTGATATCACACTGGAGGAAATATTGTATCATTTCTTAATGCATGCATTACTAAATGACAATAAAAGAGGACTGCGTGTCTTCATAATCTTAAATTCATCTGAACACCCTAATGCATTTGTTTTATAATCTATTTATAATCAGTTTTTTTAATCATATATACAAATAAAAGTAGGACATATTGTATTGATTGACACATAACATAGGCTCAATGGTTTTATTAAAAATTCAGACGTAGGGCAATCCAGACTTCATGAGTCCTGACTTTAAAACGCACGACAAACTGATACCTACTAGCATAGGTTAATGCATCATTGTTCAGAAGTTTGCCAACTTCTACATAGTAAATCAATACCAACATGACTAGAGGGAGAGTAGTTCAGTACCTACTCAAGTTATATAATTATGACAAGCATTATATTTCTCAGACCCAGCCTTAATAAATTACAAGCAGCAGTTTACTCTAGTTTGTTACATCACACAGTGAGTAATAGTAAATTATGATATTTAAAGCTGTATTAATTAAAAGCCAATTAATTCCATATTTTGAAGGCATTGGGCTTTAACTTATTTCAAAACAGAAAAGTAGCAGAAGGTATATGTGAAGACGTTAATTGGCAGTTCAGGGACACGAGAAGTTTCAAAAGAGAAACATGAATGATAGCTCTTGGGTGGGAAAAGCTTTTGCAATAGACACAAAAATATATTAAAAAGGTGGAAAAGTTAGATTCTAGGGATAGGAGATGAGATAAATCCAGTAGCCAATCCCTTTTCTTACTGATCTCAGGAACATTAAAGTTGGAAACAACTTTTAAGAAAAAACTTTTTATAAGATTTGTACTTTTTAACAAACTTGTATTTTTCACACTCACTGGCAGAAAGCAGTACAGCAGCTACTTCAAGTTTATCACCTTTCTCATTTTTCTTTGGGTAATTATTAGCATATTACCCACATGATGTAATTGTTTTAATTATGTAGCCTATTAACTAATTCATTTCTATCTGAGGAATTTTCCTCATCTTATTATAAAAGTGATAGATTTTTCAGAAGTGCCATCTTTATTCCTTTGTCTTACACCTCTTAGTATCATTTCTCAGCTCTTTCTTCAGTTTGCTTAGTATTTGCATGTTTGTTTACACTCTGAAATAAACTGAAATTTTGGTATTAAGATGGCTCATCATTTCCGATTCCCCAAAGAACCCTAAGAATCAGAAAATAAATGGAGATCCAACAGCAGGAGTAAAATTTTCATAGCATTACATGCAATACTCAATAAAATTTGAACAGGATAATGAAAAAGGGGAAGGTGAGTTTTCATACTTAATACAACTGGATTTGATTAAAATACAAAATTCAGCCCAATGGAAAC
Organism: Mobula birostris; assembly: GCF_030028105.1. Taxonomy (NCBI): domain Eukaryota; kingdom Metazoa; phylum Chordata; class Chondrichthyes; order Myliobatiformes; family Myliobatidae; genus Mobula; species Mobula birostris. Next base: position 19,996,641 of record NC_092391.1, on the reverse strand, counting down.
AGCCTCACCTGAGTCACCAAGCCATTTAACTGAGCAGATAATTGTCGAAGGCTTTCTGTAGAGGAGACACCCCTATAAAGTGATAAAACAAATGTGTCTGTAAAAATTGACTCAACAGTTCAGCAAGTTTATCATGAGAACTTAAGATGTGACGGTCATAGGGTGAACACGTAATGAGCTGATCTGGTCTGCTAACCAATCTTAGCACCCCTCAATCAGAAAGAGCTTATGAAAAAGAAAAAAACAAGACTGGATTTCCAGTCCCAATTTAACATAGAATAGTACAGCACAGGACAGGCCCTTCGGCCCACAATGTTGTGCCGACCCTCAAACCCTGCCTCCCATATAATCCCCCACCTTAAATTCCTCCATATACCTGTCTAGTAGTCTCTTAAATTTCAATCATAAACTCCGCTTCAAAGTGTTTTTTTTTTCTGTGAATTGAACATGATTGGGCTATTTTGGGAATGTGTCCAGCTATGAGATAGCTGTTAGAAGTTATAGTCACGGGCAAGAAGTAAAGGTGTCAATTTAATTAAAGAAGCAAGGGAAAGTAGCATCCATGAACCATGCATAAAGAAGGAAGCTTTGTTATTCAGTTGGTGGAAAAGGAGAGGATAAAGTTGCTTCTGCACTGCACATATATCAAGAGTAGTTTTAATTCTAACTGCCCCTGACCAACATCCTCACTGTCCTTACTTACCAAAATAAGGTACAGATTCTGATACAGAAAAAAGGAAGCCAAATTACCTTAAAATTATACCAAACATTCAATTAGTCTGCTTAAATTGCCATCAATGCTGCACCTTTAATGCAACTTACACTGTTTGATTCAATATTGTTTCAGATAAAAGATGTCATCATGCTGTTGCACTGTATGTCCCCCCCTCCACCACCCCCGTTCAATCAGATATGTTCATATATCCACTGACAATCTAGTGAAATGAAAACTACCACCCAATTGTGAGGGACTGTTTAGTGAAACATCAAGGATGTTCCTACCTGTCTTCTTCACTTTGGTCTTCATGTCCAGTTGAATGTAACATCTACACAGATAAAAATTTGTTATAGCTTACAAAAACTTTCTGGCTAGATAACTGAAGATATGAGGGGTGATTGGTAAGTTCGTGACCTAAGGTAGAAGGAGTCAATTTTAGAAAACCTAGCACATTTATTTTTCAACATAGTCCCCTCCTACATTTACACACTTAAATGTTCATGGCCTAAGGTAGAAGGAGATGAGTTATACTGCTCTCATTACATGCAGTGCAGTTCAACTCTTTGAGTGATTATGCAGAAAGTTTGAAGTTAATAACTCATCTCCTTCTACCTTAGGCCACAAATTTATCAATCACCCCCTGCTGTGGACCACTTACTGGAGGTCCAAGACGCCGACTTCTACAAAGAAGGGATCCGTATGTTCCACGACCACTGGACTAAGTGTGTAAATGTAGGAGGGGACTATGTTGAAAATAAATGTGCTAGGTTTTCTAAAATTGACTCCTTCTACCTTAGGCCACAAACTTATCAATCACCCCTCGTAATAAGCACAAAAAAAAAGTATAGGAGATCTCAATTTCATTTCTGTTCTTTCAAGGAGCTGGCCAAATCTACATCAGTGAATACAAGAGCACCACCCAAGTTTCATTTTTCAATCTGCCCCTTTCTGCCAAAACCAGGTCAGTGATTTAATTGAATCTACAAGGAAAATACACTCAAGAGGCTTGGTATATAGTGTAAGTAAGAAAGTAGTATTGCAGTTCAAGTCTTATCACTGTAGCAACAAGACAGATATGTAACTAACCAGTGACAAAGAACCTGCTAGAATTGAGTAAAATAGGAATCTATATCATAAGGGCTCTCAAAAGTCAATCTTATTAAACACACTGCCCTTCTTCCATATGCAGGACTAATTTAGCAAAATGTTTAAATTTGCATGTGGTTGCACTAAACAGTTAAATTTTTTGAGTTAATTAACATGCTTTTGAAGTTGGAAGTCACACTACAAAATGCAAACCACTACGAAAAAATGTGCATGTTCATTTAGAAAGGGAGAAATAGCAGACCTGGGAGAACGTTTCATTCTGTATTGCATGTGGTGTTACAATTGTTGTATTTGGCAAGCTGCTGTTGGAGGTATTAATTCGAGCAATTGTAGCTTCGTCAACCTTCTGCTCACTGCCAAGTTTATCAATGTCGTTCTCTAAGCAAGCCTGTTAAAATAAAACAGTTGTTAAAAGCAGGAAAGCCACATACACATCCTCTCAAAATTGATCTACTATGTGATATGATTAAAAAGTATCAGAAGACACCACTGCATGAACAGTACAAAATTTTAATACACGATTTTATATCATCCAAAGTTATTGCCTCACAGCCAGCTGACAAGACAGACAAGATAAAGCTTTAAAAACTATATTCATGACTAAACCAGTGACAACTGGCACACACAAAGGTATGACTCGGTGAATTTTGACCGGCAAATCAAAAAGTCAGTATTGCATATGAATTGCAAGTTACTTAAAGCTATATTTAGTCACTTCAAAAGAAGCAGAGATGGGTGTATTAGTATGCAAAATAGGCGAACATAACCCAAAGTTGAATTATCGATTTTAAACAGCCGCAGAACTCGGGCACATGATTGGATGGTAAATAATGAAGCAACAGGCAATAATTTTCATAAATGGCGGCTGATGGAGAGAGGAGTGTAGACAGTAGAGATTAGCAGTAGAGATTTTGTCCATATATAAGGACAACTTGACTCAGATGCAAAACACAGCTTGCAAATTCTGTGATGAGATAAAACTATATTTGATGTTACCACAGTTGGAACTGAATATGGGTCCACTTCTGTTCACGACAATGAACAAGAAGTGTGTGCCCAGATAGGGTATAGAAAAGATGTGCTACAATTGGTCCAGAGTTAGAATGGAGAAGTTGGTTGGTTCGTTCGAGTAACGAAGCTCGAAAAGCATTCGATTGTACAAATAGGGAAAACTGTTATCACCTCTGAGGATCTATCCTGGGTTCAACAAATCGATGCAGTTACAAAGAAGGCACGATAGCGGCTACATTTCATTAAGAGCTTGAGGAGATTTGGTAGGTCACTAAAGACACTTGCAAATTTTTAGATGTACAGTGGACAGCATTCTAACCGGCTGCATCACTGTCTGGTATGGGGGGTGGGGGGCACTGCACAGGATCGAAATCCTGCAGAAAGTTGTAAACTCAGTCAGCTCCACCGTGGGCCACCAATCTCCCCAGCATCCAGGACATGTTCAAGGAGCAAAGGTTCAGAAAGGCGGCATCCATCATTAAGCATCTCCATCATCCGGGACATACATGTTTTCATTCTACCGTCAGGAAGGAGGTACAGGAGCTGAAGGCACACACTCAATGATACAGGAATAGCTTCTTCCCCTCTGCCATCCGATTTCTGAATGGACATGGAACCCATGAACACTACCTCACTACTTGATTTTTTTCTTTTTGCACTAATTTAATTTAACTTTTCTTAGTATACACTTCTTACTTTACATTTTTTATTATGTATTGCAATATACTCCTGCCGCATAACAACAAATTTCATAACATATGCCAGTGATATTAAACCTGATTCTGACTCTAGAATGGCTCAGAATAGGGAAATCAGGGAAAGGGAAAATACTTTGCAGGATTATGGGAAAGAGATAGGACAGAGTTAGATGGAATTACTATTGTCACACAGACTCAATAACACAAATGCCCTTCTCTCTCTCTTTTTTAAAAAAAGAGATACAGCACAGAACAGACCCTTCCAGCCCAATGAGCTATGCCACTCAGCAATCCCTTTTAACCCAAGCCTAGCCAGAGGACCATTCACATTGACCAATTATCCTATTAAGCGATATACCTTTGACTGTGGGAGGGAACTAGAGTACCCAGAAGAAATACACGCAGTCTTGAAGAGAACATACAAACTTCTAACAGACAGTACCAGAATTGAACTCAGATCTCCAACACCCTGAGCTGCAATACTGTCACAATAACTGCTGTGGTACCATGGCACCCGTGTGCAGCAGGCCAGGCAGCATCTCTAGGAAGAGGTACAGTCGACATTTTGGGCCGAGACCCTTCGTCAGGACTAACTGAAGGAAGAGTTAGTAAGAGATTTGAAAGTGGGAGGGGGAGGGGGAGATCCAAAATGATAGAAGAAGACAGGAGGGGGAGGGATGGAGGGATGGAGGAACAACACCTTATATTCCGTCTGGGTAGCCTCCAACCTGATGCCATGAACATTGACTTCTCAAACTTCCGCTAATGCCCCAACACCCCCTTGTACCCCATCCGTTACTTATTTATATACACACATTCTTTTTCTCTCTCTCCTTTTTCTCCCTCTGTCCCTCTCACTATACCCCTTGCCCATCCTCTGGGTTCCCCCCCTCCCCCTTTTCTATCTCCCTCGACCTCCTGTCCCATGATCCTCTCATATCCCTTTTGCCAATCAACCGTCCAGCTCTTGGCTCCATCCCTCCCCCTCCTGTCTTCTCCTATCATTTTGGATCTCCCCCTCCCCCTCCCACTTTCAAATCTCTTACTAGCTCTTCTTTCAGTTAGTCCTGACGAAGAGTCTCGGCACGAAACGCCGACTGTATCTCTTCCTAGTGATGCTGCCTGGCCTGCTGCATTCACCAGCAACTTTGATGTGTGTTGCTATAGTTTTAAACAGACAGATTTACAGCCAAAATAGTTATTGGAATCATTGCTGTATTATTTACGTATTATTTTCATAGTCATACTTTATTGATCCCAGGGGAAATTGGTTTTCGTTACAGTTGCGCCATAAATAATTAAATAGTAATAAAACCATAAATAATTAAATAGTAGTATGTAAATTATTGGCTCAGGGTGTCTGACCCTCCAAGGGAGGAGTTGTAAAGTTTGATGGCCACAGGCAGGAATGACTTTCTATGACGCTCCGTGTTGCATCTCAGTGGAATGAGTCTCTGGCTGAATGTACTCCTGTGCCCAACCAGTACATTATGTCAGGGGTCCCCAACCGTTTTTGCACTGCGGACCGGTTTATTATTGACAATATTCTTGCGGACGGGCCAACCGGAGTGGGGGGGGGGGGGGGCGGTAGGGTTGCCAACGGACAAGAGTAGCAGTCAAATACGTTGTGTTTACCCTGAAAAGACTATAATGACCACGAAGCCTTGCGCGGGCACCAGTGCGCATGTGTGACTTGCACATGCGTGTACATGTCGATTTTTTTCTACAAACCGCTTTTGGCAATTCTGTTCAGGGGTGGGGGGGAGTGTTAATCACGACCGGAATATAGGTGATAAGTGGCTAATACACTCAATTTCGTTTCAAAAAGGGTTTATCTAACGAATTTAATATTAAACACACAGCGCATATTTTCCTTGCATGAATATAGCGATAAGTCAATTATCAGGGGAAGACAAGGGAGCTGTGTTGAACGAACTTCCAGTAGAAGTGGTAGAGGTAGGTTCGATATTATCATTTAAAGAAAAATTGGATAGGTATATGGACAGGAAAGGAATGGAGGGTTATGGGCTGATTGCAGGTCAGTGGGACTAGGTGAGAGTAGCGTTCGGCACGGACTAGAAGGGCCGAGATGGCCTGTTTCCGTGCTGTAATTATTATATGGTTATATAAGTCAATAGCATCTTAACATTTTAAGTAACGTTTGGATATTAAACACACAGCACATATTTTCCCCGTATGAACATGTAAAATCATTGCAATACACCAATATCGCTGAATCAGTGGGAGCCCTGGGCTTGTTTTCCTACAACAAGATGGTCCTATTGAGGGGTGATAGGAGACAGCGATACTCGAAGGGGGTTCCTAATGTCCAGTCTAATCCACAATTTAGTTTTCGTCGCATTCATTGCAGAGATATGTTGGAAATGGAAACAACGTTTTCAGTGCTTTCGTGGCTGTCTCAGGATATTTAGCCTTGACTTTGATCCAGAATGCTGGCAGAGATGTTATGTCAAACATACTTTTCAGCCCGCCGTCATTTGCAAGCTCGAGGAGTTGATCTCCTTGCGTGCTGACATGGATGACGCGCGGGTAATGACTTCGCGTGCGTTCAAGCTCAACAGTGCGTGACAGGGAATGAGGAAAGGTGCAGCTGACTCATATCGCCAAATCATATCGTTTCCTCGCAGCCTGGTAGCACCTGCTTTGCGGCCCAGTACCGGTCCGCGGCCCGGTGGTTGGGGACCGTTGCATTATGTAGTGGATGGGAGACATTGTCCAAGATGGCATGCAACTTGGACAGCATCCTCTTTTCAGACACAACCGTTAGAGAGTCCAGTTCCATCCCCACAACATCACTGGCATTACGAATGAGTTTGTTGATTCTGTTGGCAACCCAGATGAAGAAAAAGGTTCATGGGGCCATTTGGAATCAGAGATATCAAATATCTTCAATGTGAGTTTTGAAACTAGCATTTATCCAGTGTACTCTTAAATGACAACTTCAAGAAACATTATGCTGATAGCATAATGGAAATGAGAAACCTCCAGAATTTAAAAAGACAAGGAATTCAATGTCTTACAAAGTTATTTCAAAATTTTAATCTACCAAATAATCTTGGAATATTATTTAAGGAAGGGTTTCTGTGGTCCTGATAACTTCGTAAAACTACCATACTGAAGCACTTATTGAACGTGTACATGGATTTCACGTTAACTAACATGTTTCTGACCTTGTTAGCCCACATATTCAGGTAATGAAGAAAAAATTCTGACAGAATTTAACAATAAAATGGGTGTCCATCACACTAGATCATACTCAAGGGTATAGCGCATCAATGGAATTTTAAGCTCGAATTAAGTAACATGATTAGGGCCATTCAACTCTGAAATAAATTCAGGTCATTTTCTCTTTATATCAATAATTTGAGCCAGTAATGGAAAGTCACAAATTCAAAGATTACATGAATTAAAACCAGTATCAAATTTTTTTGAACTGAAAACAATGCCAGATTTTAGTGTGTTACAGACTCTAAGATATAATGTGACCAAAGTAGCATTCTATTAGACCATAAGATATATGAATAGAATTAGGCCATGGGGCTCATTGAGTCTGTTCCGCCGTTCTATCATGGCTGATTTAGTATCCCTTCAAACCCATTCTCCTGCCATTTCCCTGTAACCTCTGGCACAATTACCAATCAAGAATCTATCAACCTCCTCTTTAAATAAACCCAAAGACTTGGCCTCCACAGCCATCTGTGGCAATGAATTCCGGATTCACCACCCTCTGGCTAAAGAAATTCCTCATCTCTGTTCTAAAAGAATGTCCTTCTATTCTGAGACTGTGTCCTCTGGTCCTGGACTCCTCCACTATAGGAATCATCTCTCCACATCCACTATCTAGGCCTTTCAATATGTTTCAATGTGAATTCCCCCTGCTTCATTCTTCTGAACTCCAGCACGTATAGGCTCAGCACCATCCAACACGCCTCATACATTAACCCTTTCATTCCTGGAATTGTTCCCATGAACCTTCTCTAGACCTTATCCAATGGTAGCACATCTTTTCATAGATAAAGGGCACAAAACTGCTCACAATACTCCAAGTGCAGTCTAAACAATGCCTTATAAAATCTCAGCATTACATCCTTGCTATTCCAATACTCATGAAATGAATGCTAACACTGCATTTGCCTTCCATACCATGAACTCAACTTGCCAGTTTACCTTCAAGGAATCCTACAGGAGGACTCTCAAATCCCTTTGCATCTCTGATTTCTGAATTTTCTTCCTGTTGAGAAAACAGTCTACACCTTTATTCCTTCTACTGAAGTGCATGACCATACACTTCCCGACACTGTATTCCACCTGACACTTCTTTGCCTATTCTCCTAACTGAAGCTCTTGCAGCCTCCCTACTCCCTCATCACCACCTGCCCTTCTACCTGTCTTCATATTCTCCACAAAGGCATCAATTCCATCAACCAAACATACAATGTGAAAAGCAGTCCCAACACAGACCTCTGAAGAACACCACTTGTCACCAGCAGCTTGCCAGAAAACGCCCCCTTTATTCCCATTCTTTGCTTCATGCTAGTCAACCAATCTGCTATCCATCGACTCTTCTTTCTTAAAAATCCTCGACAATCCCTACCTTCTTCTTAATGACCCTTGTAATCAGCGTGGCATTTCCACTTCATTTAAATGACTGGAACAGTATCAAAACAGGCAATGACCCCACCCCCACAGTGATTATAATTAACAGGAAGCACTAGACCACAAGTAAACCTGTTCCACCACATAACTGCATATGAGAGTCATTTCAGCCCATTGATTTACAGAGCAATAGTATCCCAATCATTTTCACCATGCAGCTTTCCCCTCAGACATTCCTATCACCTCTTCCCAGACTTTACCAGCCGCCTACATGCCAGGGGCAATTCACAGTGACCAATTCTGGGGTGTAGAAAGAAATCAGAGCACCCACTAAAAACCCCACACAGACAGTACCCAAGACCAAGGCTATACCCAAAATATATTGATGAAATTTGTTAATTTCAGAAAATACAAGTTCATCTCCAGAAAGTATGGAATTATGTTTTACCACTCCAAAGAGAAAACGTTGCAGCTTGAACAAAGACAAGAAGAAATAAATATCTTAATGCCATTTGGCAAGTGCCAAACTATTCACACCACAGTACTGAACACAGAATGTCAGCAGGGTTCCACTGTGACAGTACATCAATGATCCACATTATCTTTGATACATTTTGTCCAAGACTACGCTAGGGTAACAGTAACTCCAATAATCCAAATGCCTTGGAACTTGGGTGGTGCTGGACTAGTAGAGTTTCCAGAATATTTATTCTATCAATACCACAACACTTTTTTTTTTACATATGATAGTGGTACAATATTTGTAATGCAGTAATGCAGCAGAGAATGGTCTATACCTAATAAAGGCTACTTAATACTATAATATGCTCACTGAGGCAACTGCACCCCTCAATTAATAACAGCATCTATGTACTAAGTTTCAATTTGTTTGCCTCAGACTGTTAAAACAAGCAGAAACATGCAAGCACACAGCTGACTACAACTACACACCCAAGTGAACCTCACAAATACAAGTACATGGTCTTTGTTTTCTGGATTGGACCAGAATAGAATCAGTTACCGAGCAAACCAGATGCCAAACTAACAGAATTTTTGAATAACTGGACAACTAGTTATCAGTTTTACTATACTATGCAGCTGATTATCAGTTTTAAATACAAGGATGAACCCATTATCAGAAATGTCAGAGATGTCTGGATCATTGGGACCTCTTTTGGGGCTGGAGTAACCTGTACAAAAAGGACAGGTTGCACTTGAAACACAGGGGGAACCAATATCACAGCAGGGAGGTTTGCTAAGGCTATTGGGGAGACTTTAAACTAGGATTGCTGGGGGGGGGGGGGGAACCAAACTGAAGAGACGGAGGAAAAGGCGTTAACTCACAAATAAAGAAAGCTTGGAGACAGTGCAGAGGGAGGATAGGTAGGTGATAGAGAAGGAATGTGCTCAGAGCGATGGTTTGAGATGTGTCTCTTTTAGTGCAAGGAGTATCATGAACAAAGCGGATGAGCTTAGAGTGTGAATCAGTACTTGGAGCTATAATGTTGTGGCCATTACAGAGATTGGATGGCTCAAGGGCAGGAATGGTTACTTCGAGTGCCAGGCTTTAGATGTTTCAGAAAGGACAGGGAGGGAGGGAGGCAAAAGAGGTGCGGGCATGGCACTGTTATCAGAGACAGTGTCGCGGCTACAGAAAAAGAGGAAGTCATGGAAAGATTGACTACGGAGTCTCTGAGGGTGAAAGTTAGGAGCAGGAAGGGGTCAATAACTCTACTGAGTATTTTTTATAGACCACCCTATAGTAACAGGGACATCAAGCAGCAGATAGGGAGACAGATTCTGGAAAGGTGTCATAATAACAGGGTTGTCATGGGAGATTTTAATTTCCCAAATATTGATTGGCATGTCCCTAGAGCGAGAAGTTTAGATGGGGTGGAGTTTGTTAGGTGTGTTCAAGAAGGTTTCTTGACACAATATGTGGATAAGCCTACAAGAGGAGAGGCTGTACTTGATCTGGTATTGGAAAATGAACCTGATCAGGTGTCAGATCTCTCACTGGGAGAGCATTTTGGAGATAGTGATCACAATTCTGTCACCTTTACCGTAGCATTGGAGAGGGATAGGAACAGACAAGTTAGGAAAGCGTTTAATTGGAGTAAGGGGAAATACGAGGCCATCAGGCAAAAACTTGGAAGCATAGATTGGGAATAGATGTTCTCAGGGAAATGTATGGAAGAAATGTGGCAAATGTTCAGGGGATATTTGTGTGGAGTTCTGCATAGGTAGGTTCCAAGGAGACAGGGAAAGGATGGTAGGGTACAGGAACCATGGTGTACAAAGGCTGTTGTAAACCTAATCAAGAAGAAAAGAACAGCCTACAAAAGGTTCAAAAAACTAGGTAATGATAGAGATCTAGAAGATTATAAGGCTAGCAGGAAGGAGTCTAAGAAAGAAGTCAGGAGAGCCAGAAGGGGCCATGAGAAGGCCTTGGCAGACAGGATTAAGGAAAACCCCAAGACATTCTACAGGTATGTGAAGAGCAAGAGGATAAGACGTGAGAGAATAGGACCAATCAAGTATGACAGTGGAAAAGTGTGTATGGAACCAGAGGAGATAGCAGAGGTACTTATTGAGTACTTTGCTTCAGTATTCACTACCGAAAAGGATCTTGGCGATTGTAGGGATGACTTACAGCGGACTGAAAAGCTTGAGCATGTAGATATTAAAGAAGAGGATGTGCTGGAGCTTTTGGAAAGCATCAAGTTGTATAAGTCACCGGGACCAGGTGGGATGTACCCCAGGCTACTGTGGGAGGCGAGGGAGGAGATTGCTGAGCCTCTGGCAATGATCTTTGCATTATAAATGGGGACGGGAGAGGTTTTGGAAGATTGGAGGGTTGTGGATGTTGTTCCATTATCCAAAAAAGGGAGTAGAGATAGCCCAGGAAATTATAGACCAGTGAGTCTTACTTCAATGTTTTGTAAGTTGATGGAGAATATCCTGAGAAGGAGGATTTATGAACATTTGGAGAGGCATAATATGATTAGGAGTAGTCAGCATGGTTTTGTGAAAGGCAGGTCATGCCTTACGAGCCTGATTGAATTTTTTGAGGATATGACTAAACAAATTGATGAAGGTAGAGCAGTAGATGTAGTGAAAATGGATTTCATCAAGACATTTGACAAGGTACCACATGCAAGGTTTATTGAGAAAGTAAGGAGGCATGAGATCCAAGGGGACATTGCTTTGTCGATGCAGATCTAGCTTGCCCACAGAAGGCAAAGTGTGGTTGTAGATGGGTCATATTCTGTATGGAGGTCTGTCACCAGTGTTGTGCCTCAGGGGTCTGTTCTGGGACCCTTACTCTTCATGATTTTTATAAATGACCTGGATGAAGAAGTGGAGGGATGGGTCAGTAAATTTGCTGATGACACAAAGGTCAGAGGCGTTGTGTATAGTGTGGAGGGCTGTCAGAGGTTACAATGGGACATCGATAGGATGCAAAACTGAGCTGAGAAGTGGCAGATGGAGTTCAACCCAGATAACTGTGAGGTGGTTCATTTTCATAGGTCAAATATGATGGCAGAATATAGTATTAATGGTAAGACTTTTGGCGGTGTAGAGGATCAGAGGGATCTTGGAGTCCGAGTCCATAGGACACTCAAAGATGCTGCGCAGGTTGACTCTGTGGTTAAGAAAGCATATGGTGCATTGGCCTTCATCAATTGTGGGATTGAGTTTAAGAGCTGAGAGGTAATGTTGCCGCTACACAGGACCCTGGTCAAACCCCATTTGGAGTACTGTGCTTAGTTCTGGTCGCCTCACTACAGGAAGGATGTGGAAACCATAGAAAGGGTGCAGAGGAGATTTACAAGGATGTTGCCTGGATTGGGCAGCATGGCTTATGAGAATAGGTTTAGTGAACTCGGCCTTTTTTCCTTGGAGCAACAGAGGATGAGAGGTGACTTGATAGAGGTGTACAAGATGATGAGAGGCATTGATCGTGTGGATAGTCAGAGGCTTTTTCCCACGGCTGAAATGGCTAGCACAAGAGGGCATAGTTTTAAGGTGCTTGGAAGCAGGTACAGAGGAGATGTCAGGGGTTAAGTTTTTTTATGCAGAGAGTGGCGTGTGCATGGAATGGGCTGCCAGTGACTGTGGTGAAGGTAGATATGATAGGGTCTTTTAAGAGACTCCTGGACAGGTACATGGAGCTCAGAAAAATATAGGGCTATGTGTAACCTTTGGTAATTTCTAAGGTACGGACAGGTTCGGCACAGCTTTCTGTGCTGTAGGTTTTCTATGTTTCTATATGCCACCAGTATCACTAACATGAGAAATTCTGCAGATAGCGAAAATCCAAAACAACACACACAAAATGCTGGAGGAATTCAGCAGGTCAGGCAGCATCTATGGATATGAACAGTCAATGTTGCAATCCAAGACCCAACCCAGGGGGGTAGAAAAGTTAAAGGGCTGGAGAGCAAATAATCTGACAAGAGAGGGAAGTGGACCATAGGAGAAAAGGAAGGAGAGGGGGACCCAGGGGGAGGTAAAAAGTAGATGAAAAGAGGCAAGGGGCCAGAGTGGGGAATAAAAGAGGGGAAGGGGAGGGATTTTTTAAACCAGGAGAAATCAATATTCACACTATTAAATTGGAAGCTACCCAGAGGCAATACAAGGTATCGCTCCTCCACCCTGAGGGTGGCCTCATTGTGGCACAAGAGGCCATAGCATTAGTTTCATGCTGTTTTTTGCAAGGAAAACGGGCTTTAGGCTTTCATGCACCAGAAATTGGCTTAAACTGCTTGCTAATTAGTTCTTGGTATGTTAATACCAAACAGTATAATTGAAAAGCTACTTGGTCATGGTTTGCATGACAGAACAGTCAAAGTAGATTCAAATTTTTTTCAAGGAGGAATTACATATCAACTTTAAAACAATATTTATATGTCTATGGAAAAAGAACCAGAAAGTGGAAAAAAACTGGATAGTTCACGTGTCAAGGAAATTTCAAGGGGGTGCATAGCATCCCTTTATGTATATGTACGTACACAAATTGATGAGAACAGAATCAAGCCAGAGTTTATCCTCAGCTCAAGTATCCTCCCATCCTTCATCAACCTATCTACATGGACCTCCATTCCCTTCACCAATTGTTCATCTACCTTCCCATTGAATGTGTTTTTAAATTTTGCTTTAACTACTCCAGATGGTCAGGCAATCTGCATTCTGCTCATTTTCTTCAGAATTTCTCATTTGATTTCTTAGTGATAATTTCAGGTTTTGATTTTGCACTTCCTTCCAATCAAAAGCATTGCACCCCTCAAAATCCTTCTACCTTTGCCTTCAAAAAGCAAAAATCCAAACTATTCAGCTGTTCCTGGTCAAATAGCACAATTTAAACCTTATTTCCCTTTTAAATCCAATCATGTGTAGACTATAATTCTGGTTGATTCCAGCAAACATTTGACTAGTCACTTACTCTTCACCTGTGTGCTACAAATTGCATCACCAAATCAGCTCACTGTTTTCTTTGCAACAATCTTAATTTTCCCTATATAACGATTTTAAATATCTTCAGACATCTCTCCTAATGCCTCCTCTATCACTAACATTGTATTTCAAACCCTCAGCAGCATAGGACTCTTCCATTTAGTCCACCATAGCACAGCAACTTCCTCATCCACAACTAGCTGATGACTCCAGTCTCCTGTTCCACCTCCTTGTTCTGCTCATTATTTATGATGCAATTCTCAGCCATTCAGACGCTTTGCAGTGAAACTTTCTTAAGATACACTCTCAGCACCATACTAACAAACTCACCTCAGAAAATAAATGTATTCTTCTTTCTATATTATCCTCAACTAACTGCCATTGCCCAAACTCTACAAGCTCAGTCCTTTGTCAAATTTAAGTGTATATTTACAGGTAATAATACACACTACATTCACAAAATTATGCCCTCCAAATTATATTTTTTAAGAATGCTGTATTTTCCCAGTACCTAAATGCAACTCCAAAGTTCAATTGATTTTTTCAAATTGCCGCTTGCTAAATGTTATTAGCTGGATGTCAGCACAGATTCTCTGCGAAGTACATTCTGTTCAATGACACCCTTAGTTTTATTGACTTAGTGGTTTCAGGTAATTGGCTAGGTTTTACAAATAGTGCCTCATAGGGCAAGCCATAACTGAAAGCAACTCCCACTTTTAATGCCATTACTTGGACTGCTTTAGTTTCTGCTCTAATGTTTTACATTAAGTGACACTGCTTCAATATTTCCAGCTTGCCCACCACTAAAATCAATCCACTGATGATGACATAGCCTTGGTCCTCCACTCTGGCCTGTCTCACCTAGAAAATTATGCCTCATATGCCAGAATGTTTTTCATTGACTTCAGCTCAGCGTTTAACATGATCATCCATCAGAGGCTGGTAGATAAACTGTCCTCACTGGGACTCAACACCACTCGCTGTAATTGGATTTTGGACTTCTAGATGGCAGCAATATCTCAAACTCCGTCACACTGAGCACTGGTGACCCTAGGGTTGTGCTCAGTCTGCCGCTGACTCGTGACTGTGCTGCAGAGCCATCATCAAGTTCGCTGACGATACTACAGTGCTTGGCCTCTTGAGCAACAATGATGAGTAGCCATACAGAAAGGAAGTAGAGAGGCTTATCAAATGGTGCGAGAACAACAGCCTGAGTCTCAACGTGGACAACTCAATGAGGAGATCGTGGATTTCAGAAAGTCACCATCCTCCACTCCGCATCAATGGCTCTGCCGTGAGAGTGAAGAGCACAAAGTTCCTTGGTGTGCACATAATAGACGACCTAATCTGGACCCACACCTCTTCTGCATTAGTCAAGAAGGCACAGCAGCATCTACACTTTCTGAAAAGACTGAAGTGTGCAAGGCATTGGACCGCGAGACCCTACAGAGGACAATAAAAACTGCTGAGAGAATCACCAGGACAGACGAAGGGCCCAAATCATTGTTGAGGAGCCCACCACCCATCCCACGATCTCTTCGCCCCACTACTATCAGTTAGGAAGCATCAGGACTATAACTGCCAGACTGGGTAACAACTCCTCTCAGGCTTTGAGATTAATGGCGGCAAGGTATTCATTGTGAGCTGCTTATTGTACTGTGTACTGCTTATCTGTGTTGTATTTTGAATTTTATTTATTACGGTAATATTTTGGTTTATGTGCTCTGTGTGATGTATGCTTTGTGGGTGTACCATATCCGGAGAAATGTTGTTTTATTTGATTGTATACATGTACAGTCAGATGACAATAAACTTGAATTTGACCTTGCAAACATGATAGAAATGAAAATGGACCCTTTACTTATTTAAGGCCTAATATGAGAAGACCCCTAAAAGTCAAGGAAGTGGGAGCTACACTGTCATACCCTTTTCTCCAAATACTGAAAAAAGCTGCTATACATTTACAGTATTGCAATTTTTAAATCAAGACAAAGAAAAATAAAATTGCTTGTATCCACAGCAGCACTTTTGGAAAGCTATTCAATTAGAAAACAGTTCAAGTACCACAAATTCTTACTTAATTCAAATTCACTGCTACTTGGTTGCCTTATCAAACTTTAAAATAAACTGCTCGATCACATCTGTCAATGGTGGAGTTCTTCCTGTCTATCTAATTTTGCCTCACAACTGAATATCCTTACAATTTTAGCAAACAGCCAATATTTTCTTTAGATTGCTGTCAAATTTATTTGATTGTGCTTCTGTGCAGCACTTTGGGAATTCTTATCCATTAAAGGTCCTTTGTACATAAAAGTTGTTATTCTGCCATTGTTAGAACTTTTAAGCATAACAATACACCATATTGCAATTCTAAGTAATTAAAATCAATTGAGCAGAAAAGCATGACAGAAGATAATTTAATTGGAAGTAAACATTGAAGGAGATAAAAGCAATGAAAATATATTTTTTTACTCTGGACGATAATACAATCCTGTCACAGCCAAAGTTCAAGTAAGCATTTAAGAAAATATATGTAAATAAAACAATGAAATTCCTTAGTGCTGTGATGCCTTTTGACTGAGTAATAATATTTTCATCCCCTTTTAAATAGGAGATGCCATAAACCGAATATTCATGTTGACACTGAGATACAGTGAAGATTTAAAATACATTTTACAGAGCTAACAATAAAAGAATCCTATGCTGCCCACTTCCCAATCAGAACTACTTTGGAAAGAATGGCCACAGGCAGAACTGTTACAATTCAGAATCAGGTGAAGGAAATATAGGGAGGTTACGAGGAAGTTTCAGACACAAGGAACCCTGAAAATATGCCAAGCATCTTTTCAGCTCTAGATGCCTGGACAGACAAAGAATTAGGGCTAAATCATATAAAGGAATAGTAGACTTCTTCTGAATGCATGCAAATCAACATTTCTTATTAATTCACTAACTCTTATGGAACATGCACAGACTGGACATGCTGAAAGGCATCCTGAGCTATTTGACTATGAATCATGCATGGCAACTTGTTGCTTCCTTTGGAATTCACAGTGACTTTGCATATTCAGGACACACCAGTAAAGCAAAGCAGATACAATGCAAGCAAGAGCAAAATCAGCTCCTAAACAAATAGAGATAATTGAAATTAAAACTTTGTTTAATAAAGCTGCAGTCACAATAATCACAATGGAAATAAGCCTTCTTCCCAAACCCATCCCATCAATCCTTTCCCTTGGCAACAATGCATGCATGAAAGTCAGCAAGCCAGCCACAGAAACAAGTTACATCCGGAGCTACCTCACCTTTAGCCTGTCCAATGAAGGCAGAGATACCCCATTGGACTTACTGCAGTCTGCAACCAACGCCTTCAGAATGTTCTGCAGGGGCATCTGAACAGTAGTAAAGAGACAGGGATAACTCAGAGAAAGAGAGGAAGAATTGACAGTGCGTCCAGCAAACAAAACTAATTAAACTGATAAAGACAAAGTCTACAATCTTACATTCTTGGAATCCCACAGTAAGAACCATCACTCTTATGTAAAGACAACCACAATTAATACTTATTGTAAGTAGGCACCATTAACTCTACATATGCTGTATGATCAGGATTATCAGTAAACTTCTAAAACAAGTTCAAATTTTGCAAATGTTATAATTTCCAACCAGAAAATTCCCATCATACTTCAGTTGCCCATGGTTTCTAGTCTAGTGTTTTCTACAGGTTTAGAGACATACTATTTTAGTTTCCTTTTGTTTAAAGTAAATGAGAACATTGGGTCTCCACAAGTTCTCCTCAAAAAGAACTTCTTTGCTACTTTCCCTTTCAGTGAATAATTAACAATCTGAAAATTGCTTCCATTTACTGATCTATTTTCTCACAGTTTTTAATCTACAGAGCACTCCCAAAATAGTGCCTTTTAAAAAAAATACAATTCCACAAGCTCAGAAACCTCTGTAAATGCAGTATTTAAAGAAAACATTATTAGCTGCAGCAATAATTGTGAAATGGAAGATTTAACATTTTCAACATAGGAAAGCTCTCATTTGAGAGATAAAAGCAAAGTTCATCACATACCTAATTAAACTTCAAAACTGGATTAACTGAGGAAATAGAAAGTTTGTTTAGCTCCATGCAAACTTCCCGAGAAAGTTTGCGCATTCCTTCTTACTTAATTTTA
Organism: Mobula birostris; assembly: GCF_030028105.1. Taxonomy (NCBI): domain Eukaryota; kingdom Metazoa; phylum Chordata; class Chondrichthyes; order Myliobatiformes; family Myliobatidae; genus Mobula; species Mobula birostris. The sequence continues at coordinate 19,978,852 of NC_092391.1, read as the reverse complement.
CATAAGAGTGAAATATAATGACAAACAATAAATTGGTACAAAAAATAAACGATTTGTTTCCATCTTCGCAAACAAAATAAAGACAGAAAAACCTGTCAGAAATACCCAAGAACAAATGTGTGTAGCAAGAATGAAAAGTTATACAAATTAGTATTGGATAATAGTACTGGAGAAGGTGGCAAGACAAACCCATTAAGTCCCAAGGACCCAGTGATCTGCATCTCTGAATTTTAAAAGAGGTAGCTAGCAATAGTGGATACACTATCTTCCAAAATCCTGCAGATTACAGGTCTGCAAATATAACCCCACTAATATGAAAGTAAAGCAAACAGAACTTACAACCTGCTTGTCCAACGTAAGTAGAAGAGAAAATGCTGGAATCTACAATAGTGCATAACACCAAGCAAATTGTAAAAGGATTGAGTAGAGGTGGCTTGGATTTATGAAAGGGAATTTGTATTTGCCTAAATTGCTAGAGTTCTTTGAGTATGTTCTGCTACTATAATGCAGAAGTGGGTGCCAATGGATGTCCTATAGGTTTTTGATAAGAACTTACACAGAAGTCTAGGAGATGGGGGTGGGGCAGCAATTTACTGGCATGCACTGAGAACTAGTTAACAAATGGAAGCATAGTGGAAATAAACTGATCTTTTTTTTTCAGATCGCCCTGTTTTGATTAGTTGAATATCATAAGAATTGATGTCTGGGTCCCAGCTAAATACAAGCTAAATCAACACATTGGCTGAATGGTCCAAATGTCATATTTCCAAGTTTGTCAGATAGGATTATAAGTAGGTAGAAGATATAAAAGAGACTTCAAAGAGATCGGTTAGTTGGTGAAAACATGGCAAATAGAATACAATCTGGGAAAATGAAATTATTCACTTTGGGGCACAGAGTATTTTTCAAGCCGGTGAAAGACTAAGAAATGTCAATGTCCAAAGGGACCTGCGTGTCCTTGTGCAAGCCACTAAGACTACTACTCCTTTACGTCACATTGCTGGAACTCTATATAGATAGGAGAAGTCCATTTCATTGGAAAGACCGATGGCAGGGGAGCTGCATGGCCTCAGCTATTGCATGGACCAGGTCCTCATACCATGGCATTGCCTGTTGCAGCCACCCAAGTAGGGGAGGCAGCGCTGGAGAATTTGTGGGAGAAAGCAGAGTCACAGCAGAAGCTCTGGAGTCTATGCTGAGTTCAGGGCTGCTCTCCAGTGTTCAATCAGTGGAAGACAAGCTGGAGTGTATTTGCCTGCAGCTGAATTAGCCCATAATGAGGAACTGGTGTTTGCTTGTTCTTGTAAAAATGTGGCTCCAGAATAACATCCCACACATCATCAACCTTCAGGCCATGCCACTCAAGGACCTGGGCAAATATCATTACTTGTGACTGTATGTGCCACCCTAATCATATGTGCCTTCGTAACTAAATGTGCTATTTCCTTTGTGTGAGTATATGTACCATGTTTTGTACCCTGGTCCCAGAGGAACTCTGTTTCATTTAGCTGTATAACATGAGTATGGTTGAATGGCAATTAAGCGTGAAATTGAGATAAGCATTCAACTATACTGTAGATCTCAAAAATCCTACTGCAAAAACTGGACTTTAGCTGAATAAAAGGCTTTCATTAATCAAGAATGCTTTATGCCTATTACTCAAATTTAGAGAATGCTTACAAATTTGCAAGATAAAAAGCACTTTTCAACTACAATCCAAGCGCAGTATTTCAATTCTATTCAAACCTCTTCTGGTGAATCCTCCTCAGTTATAGCCATTCATAAAATGATATTTTCCACCACTGATCACAACTAAAATCCATTTTGAAAATTAGGGAAAGAATAACGTTGCATGCTAAACTGACATCACAAGAATTTGGCACCAGGTTAGTGTTAATACACATACTTGCTCTTAATCTTAAAGGGAGAACACTGCGTTTCAGAAAGCAAAATTTGAGAAGTGGGGAAATAGGATAAAGCAATTTAATAAACCACCAGCTAATAATCTTTCTCCAATTTGTTTGCTATTGCAACTAAAGATGAGAATATCTTTGAGGAGAGAACAATGAAGGACAAAAAATTGCATTCCCAAGGAAAATAATGACAAATGAAGGTATCTTGGCATTATCTGTAGCCGTTCCAGAAGGAATTATTAAAGTGGATATTTGTCGAACAACAAATGGGAAGTAATTTAACCCAATTGAATAGCTCAGATTAATGCTCACAATTTAGTTCTTAAAAATATCTAAACTGCAAAAACAATGTTACAATAGAAGTGTAACCATGTTTATTACAATTGTAAACAAAATGTTGAAAAACAGCTACCTCACAAATGAAAAGAATGCAATTCAAAATAGATACTTCAAATAATTTGCATTCCTTCTATCAGATGTACAGGATGGATATTTAAAAGCTCTTGCCAATGATTACCCATATCCTAAAAGTGAACATAAAAATCAAAGTAACTACAGCAACTTTATATTTTAATGCAATTGGTCTGAGTAAAACATTCTTTCATGTGGTGGAAAAGGGAATATGTAGAAAAGCTGATGCAGGTGCATCAGACAACAACTGCACAGCTAGGGCTTTGTCCATACATTAAATCGAATGTGAATGCCAGCAAGAAAATGAATCTCATGGTAGTATTTGGTGACATGCGTGTACTTTGATAATGAACTTACTTTAATTCTGAAATCTACACGAATTTACCTCACAATTTTCTTGGTCATTCTCTGCGAGATTAGTTGTTTCAGTTCCATCATCTTTCGTTCTTCTCTTCTTCCTGGCTCCTGGAGCTGGTGGAGTCTTCTTCTGCTGGAATTCCTTCAACTTTTGAAAAGAGAAACATTATTTAATATATTGAAATAGCTTAGCTTTCAAATGATTAGTTTTACATCTGGATATAACAGATGCATACATCAGGAGGCTCTTTTACTGACTACAGCACAACATTCAATATTATCATCTCCTCAAAACTAATCAATAATCTTCACAATGTTAGCCTCAATACCTCCTAGTGTAAATGGATCCTCCATTTCCTCACTTGCAGACCTCAGTTAGTTTGGTTTGGCAACATTTCCTCCACAATCTCCATCAGCACAGGTGCAGCACAAGGCTGTGAACTTAACCCCATACTTTGCTCGCTTTACATTTATGACTGTGTGGCTAAGCACAACTCCAAAGCCATTTTCAAGTTTGCTGACAACATCACTGTTGTAGGCCAAATCAAAGGTGGTGACAAGTCAGCACACAGGAAGACGACTGAAAATCTGGCTGAGTGGTGTTACAACAACAACCTCTTACTCAATGTCAGCAAGACTAAGGAGCTGATTATTGACTTCAGGAAGAGGGAAACAGAGGTCTATGAGCCAGCCCTCATCGGGGATCAGAGGTAGAGAGGGTCAGCAACTTTAAATTCCTTGGTGTTATCACTTCATAGGACCTGTCCTGGGCCCAGCACACAAGTGCAATTACAAAGAAAGCACAGCAGCACTTCTGCTTCCTTAGGAGTTTGTGAAGATCTAAATCTTTGACAAATTTCTACAGAAGTGTAGTGGAGAGCATATTGACTGGCTGCATCACAGACTGGTATGGGAAAAAACTATGTCTTTGAACAGAAAATCCACAAGAACTAGTGGATATGGCCTAGCCCATCACAGGTAAAGCTCGCCCCACCACTGAGCACATCCACATGAAGTGTTGTCGCAGGAAAGCAGCAAACACCATCAGGGACACCCACCTCCCAGGTCATGCTGCAATTAGGAAAAAAAGTACAGGTTCGTTTGCTTAAGACTTTCCTATGTTATTTTTCAGCCGGAGAGCTAGATGTGGGGAGAAACGCCAAGGTCAATGTTTGATAACCTGTGTTTCACATTCCGTCTGACCTGCTGAGTAGTTCTCACTTTTTCTGTAATTGTTACAATAATAACAGACTTTCCCCAACATTAAACTGAATTGTTAAATTTCCCTGGTAAAACTACTTCAGTTTCCTTCAGGATTAACCGTATTATCACAAAAGTGTGGTAAATATTACCGATAACTCTGTGGTCATTTGTATCGTGTTGCCAAGATCTCACAGCTAATACCGGAATTTGACTGCCATGACTCCCACTGCCTTCTCCTGAACTCTATTACTACAGCTTCTGCCACTTTCATCTCCTCTCAGTAGCCTGCAGATGAAGGAAGGATGTATCAAGGCTTGGGGATCACTGAGACAAACATTTAGTTTTAATTTTGTTTGAATTTGAACAATTTTTCCCCTTATATACACAAAATTCTTCATAACCTGATCCCTAATTAATGCAGTGTTTCTAACATTAAAAGTTGAAGATTGTTCTACCACAGGCTGATTCAAACATGGATGTTATTCTGAAGAAAGGAATAGCGTAAACAATGCCTTGTAAAAGTACTCACCCCCAAATCCTTTGTTCACATAAATGAGTATTACAAGCAAGGATTTTGATCAATTTAACTGAGAATTTTTATTGGTGAATCACATACTCCTTTTCTTCACAGTAGAGCCCAAAAAACAGGGAAAATTGTAAAGCAAGAAAAAGTAAATATTCGAAAACTGATATGCATGCAGTTCAAAAGTATCATTCCCTCCTATGCTCAGTACTTATTTGAACCATCTCATAGCTATTACAGCAGTAGTCTTTTGGATAAGTTTTACACAATGTGATGGAGCAAGATTTGCCCATTTTTCCTTGCAAAATTGCTCAAGCTGTGCCAGGTTAGCTGGGAAGCAGCAATGGACAGCAATCTTGAGGTCTTGCCAGAGATGTTCGATCGAGTTAAGGTCAGGTCGCTGACTGGACCTTGCAAGGACATTTGAAGCCTCTCCATGGTTGCTCTGCCAGTGTGCTTTAGGTCATTGTCCTGGTGAAAGATGAACCTCCACCCCAGTTTTAAGCTTTCTGGCAGAGGCTAGCAAGTTTTTATCCAGGATCTCTCTGTATTTAGCAGCATTCACCTTCCCATCAATCCTGACCAGATTAACAGTCCCTGCTGCTGAAAAGCATCCCCATAGCATGATATTACCTCCACCATACATTACAGTACAAATGGTGTTACCCGACTGACATGCAGTATTAGATTTGCTCCATGTATTGCTGAGTGTTGAGACCAAAAAGTGACACTTTGGTCTCACCCAACCACAAGACTTTCTTCCACATCTTTACAGTATTGTCTAACAGACACTTCTGCAAAATCTTTATGGGTAAGGATACATTTTATTTAAACCAGGGAGCTTTCCTTGCCATTCTTCCATTTATACCCTTTTGTGCAAGTCCTTAGAGATTGTGGAGCCATGAACTTCACCTCCAGTTGCAGCCACTGCCTTCTGCAGCTCACTCAGAGTGACTGTTGCTATCACAGTAACATCTCTTACAACTGCCATTATTCTCTGGTGACTAAGTTTAGAGGGGTGGCCTGACCTTAGCAGTGTGGCCACAGTTTCATATTTTTTCCACTGAGCTCTGGGTACATCTTGTACCCTTCCCTAGTTTTGTGCTTCTCTATGATCATTTCCCTGACTTGTCTTGAATACTCTTTTGTCTTCATTTTGGTTTGGGCTGTTAAAAATCTACCATACTGTTGGACCTTACAGACAGAGAGGGTATTTATTCATATGAATTCATTGAAAACAGGTGAGCTTCCAATTTTCTACATCAACAAATCGGGCGAGTTGGTAAGGCAATATCCAGTATTGCACCAGAGAAAAATTAGTAATTACTAAGGGGATGAATACTTCTTCAGCTTCACAATTCCGGTTTTTAATTTTTAGTAAATTGTTGACAGGTTTAGGAAATTTTCTTTTGATTTGACAAAATGAGACTGTAAAATGCAAAAATAGTTTGGGGGCTGAATACTTTTTCCAAGGCTCTGCAAATGGTCCAACTTCATCAATGCAATACCAAAGAACTGATACATGTAAAATTAGTAACTGCTACATTTCTATGGTTACAAATGTCTGATCGAATGTCAGTTAAGTCACTTTTAAAGTAGTGAAGTACAAGAAATTACAACCCTGGATTTCTGCCCCTCCATAAGTGTGCCTGAGTACTTCCTGATATAGAGAATTTATTTATTTAGAGATACAGCATGCTAACAGTCCTTCCACCCAATGAACCTGTGCCACCCAACTACATACATATGACCAATTAACATATTAACCCGTACATCTTTGGAGCATGGGAGGAAACCGGAGCACATGGAGGAGACCCATATGGCCATGGAAGAATATACAAACTTCTTACAGACAGCGATGGGAATTGAACCCAGGTCACGACAAGCCCTGTGCTCCCGTACACAGTAGCAGTGTCAGTGCACGGCATGGCCATACTGTGCCATATTATAGTTACCTTCCCTTTCTACACCACATTGTACTGAAGGTACAAGCAATTAACATCAAGATGCTGCCAGATGCTTGAGGCAGCATCACTATTCACCTTTGTTGACAAGAGTATATTAGTCAGCTGTTCAAATTAACCATCCTATTTCCTGCTTAAACAGTCAATCTGTACACAACTTTTGATAACGATAGTCAAAGTACTACAATAATTACTCTAAAAGTAAATGCTATTAAATAAAATGGACAATAGCTGACAATCAATATACAGCCATCCAGGCAACATCTCTATTATTCCAGTCATTCAATGCCACAAGTAAAGGCCTAAGAATCAAGTCAAAGAACAGAAGCACCTTCTTGGCAGGAACATGACTGACAGTATCTCAGAATTGTCCTTTACAGAACTGCCTGTAAATCCTTTTATCAGTCAGTGAAATAAAAGTTAAAACCAATAGCATTCCCAATCAAATTACATGCACAGAAGCAAGAGGAACTGTTTCCTGTTGATTACCAGGCATGCCAACAATGGCAAACCAAAAGTTGAAAACTATAAGCATCTCATTCTATATAAACTAAATGCACTTATAACGGAATGCCCTATTATGTTTCAGCCTTACAGCCAATGAATCACTTTAGAAGCGTTCGAGCTCCCACTTTATGCACTAAAGTGGCAGTTAAAGGCAGAAAGTAGATAATAACCAATTAAATATTTATTTGATGTTGTTGGTTGGAGGATGCACATTGTACAGTATGATGGGAGAAGTCTAGTGTCCCGTGTTCTTAATTGCAATCTTTTACATCCATCTGAGAGAGAAGGAAGGCACTTACTTTTAAATAAGTATCTTGTCCAAGTGAAAGTGCCTTTGGCAATCTAAGATTTTTTCTGCTCAGTATCAATCAGGATTAAGTGCTAAACATTGGTAGAAACGAGAAGAACTTTAAACCTCCAGGCTCCAAGACAAAGTGTTACTATGAAGCCAAGGTTAACATCCAATGTAATTAATTGCCTGGTTCTACACAATAGAGAACAAAAATCAAAAAGCAACAAAAGGTAACAAGTGTTGGGAAACATTATAATCCCATTAGCTTCCAGTGAAATGCGCATTTCTATAATTTAACAGCTAAAGCTCCTCGTCAGCAAGATGAAAACAATATCTCTACACATCTGCTTAATCACTCTACACGCTGTGACTGATATAGAAATCTCAAATTTCACATCATCGGTAATACAATAGTTCACCTATTCTGAGTGATTACTTGTAACTAATTAGTAGTAACATGGAAAAAAATTCACACAATAAATGCCAAATGTTGCTAGGTCGATGTGTTGAAGAAAAGCCCACAAAAAGCCAATATAACAATAAGAAAGGGTTTATTCATAAGCACAGAGTAATAGGGGCATTAGGCAAGAGTGACTATAATGTAATTTTAAATCAAGCTTGAAAATTACGTAGATCAATCCAAAACTAGAATTTTAAATTGAAACAATGGAAATTGAGGAATATGAGAAGAGAGTTGGTTGAACCATACCATAGAACCATAGAAACTACAGCACAGAAACAGGCCCTTTGGCCCTTCTTGGCCGTGCCGAACCATTTTCTGCCTAGTCCCACTGACCTGCACTGAAATACATTGAAAAGTACTACAGTGGACAGGAAATGGCTAACAGTTTGAGAAATTTAAAGAAGTGTACAGACAAAAAGAACTTCATTTTAGGGCACAAAAACCTTACAGGCAGAGAGCTTCATCAAGATAACAGGAAAAAAAGAATAGTATTAAATTCAAAATATAGGCTTGTAAAGTATAACGTTGCCATAAAGAAGCAGTAGGCTTAAATACTGGGAGCATTTCAACCCAGGAAAGGAGAACCAATAACAATATGACATTAAACTGGCAATAAATATAACAAATACAAAGAACTTCGATAAGTGGAATAGACTAATAAATGCAAATCTAGGTGCTCAACAGAAACAAACAGAATATAGAAACAGCAGACACAGTAAAAAAATCTTCATTGACAGACAAGTTATGTATCAGTGTTCAAATTAAAGCTACTAATGATCAGTGTCAACAATTTGGCTAAGGAGAACACATTACTGTATATCATAATGATACAAAATTAGATGGGTTTGTGAATACAGAAAACAATACATCTTCCAAGACAGGGGTTCCCAACCTCTTTTATGCCATGAACCAAAACCATTAAGCGAGGGGTCTGTGGACCCCAGTTGGGAACCCTGTACTAATGAAATGCAGACAAGCCAAGACAGACAACAAAAACATGGCAGATGGAATACCATGTGCAAAGATATGAAGGTACAGAAGGAGATGCTGCCTGGCCTGCTGCGTTCACCAGCAACTTTGATGTGTGTTGCTTGAATTTCCAGCATCTGCAGAATTCTTGTTGTTTGAAGGTACAGTATCTACTTTAGTGCAGAAAACATAAAAACAAGAGTTTTTTTAAATTGTAAGTTTGGATAATGTTGAAACAAAAGCAGAAAATGATCAGGTCAGGCATACCTTCAGTGTGGGAAACAGAGCCGAGAATGAGTAAGTTAATTGTAGAGATAGTGGGGGACGACAAAGGAAATATCTCTAAAAGGGACCATGGTGGTTACCAGTTGATGAAACCATCTGATTGATAATCAAGGCAGTAAGAGAAAGAGGGGGGAAGAAAGCAATGGGACTTATACGATATGCCCAGCACATCCAGCAGTGGAGAGAAGAAAAACTGTATTGTATATAGGTAACTACAGAACAATAACACTAATACAAACAGAAAGTGAATTGCCTAAAATTGCTGCATTGGATACAGAATAGGAAAGACAGCAACGTAACCAGACAAAGGGTGAAGTGATCAAGCTTACTCTGAACTTTGATGGAACAGTACAGAAGAACTGAAGTGACAGGTAAATGGAAGCTCAGATTACCTATGGTCTGAATGAAAGTGTTCTGCTTTCTGTGTTTAGTTACCCCAATGTAGAAGACACACATCTCTGAAAGCCAATGTTCATTTGTATCCAGTAATAGGAAAGCAGCTGGTTATTGGCTTTTATTATGAGATCATTCATGCACCAGAGGAGGGCCTTGGTGAGAATGTGCATAGATCGTTGTTAAGAGCTTTGGTTTGCATACCTAAAGAATATAGTTGCAGTAAAGGCTCACCAAACTGGTTCGAGAGCTGGCAGATTTGCCATACGAGGAAAGATTCTGGTGATTGGGTCAATTTACTATAGAGTTTAGAATAACGAGAGGAGATTTCATTTGTATTTAGAAATTACACAGCTCAAAATGCGGATGTAGGGAGGATGCTTCCCCAGCTCAGAAGTCCAGAACCAAGAACCATAGATTCAAAATAAAGAGTAAATCATTTCAGACTGAGAGCAGAAGGTTTTTCATAGACTCAGTGATCTTTTGGAATTCTCAGCCCAGAGAGCTGTTGAGGCTCAGTCACAGAGTTCATTCAAACCAGAGATAGATTTCTGAACATTAAGGAAATGAGCATTTATGAGGATAGAACAAGAAAAAGGTGTTGAGGTAGAAGATCAGACAACATTTGGACAAAGAGTCCGTGTCCATCGTTGACGTCAATGAAGACATCAACACCACTTGATGGCGTCAAGACTAGCTCGTGATCTGGATTTAAGTGAGGGAGAGTTGTCAGCCTCACTCTCTCTTCCCAATTCCCATCTGGATCCAGCGGCAAGACAGAGGCGAGATGGCTGGAGATGGGACTAGGCGCAGTGGATGACCAGGACGTCTTCTGTGTCTTGTCCTGCTCTGCACGTTCCACGGCGCTTGCAGAGACTGCCTCCTTGACCGTTGGACCTTCCATTGGTCTCGTCCGCTCAATCCGCCGGAGTCCGTCTTCACGTGCTGGGATAGACAACTCCCTATCTCACCGAGGGTTTGAGACCCGTCGGCTACCCTCACCTGGTTTAGCCGGCTTGTTGAAGCCGTTGCCCGGGGTGTGGCCGCTGTCGCATGCAAACAGCTACGGGGAGCCACAGGTGAGAGCTGAGTGCCAGGTGGGGACCAAAGGTGGATTAACTGCCTTGAAAAGGACGCGACATGTTCCCCCACCAGAGGTGCTACCCCTCCCTGACACCCCATAGGCTTAAAGGGCCAAATGAATGATCTTGTGTCATGTTCACACATTCAACACAATAGCTGGAAAAACAAAAAAATGACAAGTGATCACATTCTAAACAAAAATTTAAATAATTAGTAGTGCGGTTATTCCAATATTGAAATATCTCTGCACTCCACACATAACCATAATATCGATGACTCTTTATAGGTGGGCATAATCATTTATGCTCACTTTGCAATAACCCTTACGTGACTAGTACTGTTCAACTAGACCAGTATTTATGCCAACATATGAAGCAGGATATTTAAAGTAATGACAAATATCAGAATCACCAACAAAACTACTTAACCAGAGAATTAACTGAGTTAGAATCAAACATGGTAACTCTTTTTGCAGCAGTACAATTTTAGTTAAAAGAATAATTTGCATAAAAATTCTCAACAATTAAGTAACGTCCATATTTCACTGGCCTAAATCCAATGTTTTAATTTACACAAGGATGTGTGTAGAACTCACCCTCCAGAAGTATTATCCATTTATTCATTTCACTCCCATTGGTCATGTAGTTACTGGAACAAGCTTCAGGAAGTTAACAAAAAGCCTAAGACTAGTCTGATTTTATGCAATAATTCATATAACAAGTTAATAAACTGGTGAGAAACTGATCAAAATAAACTATCAGGCCCTCCAGCAAACAAGATCACGCACGACAATAGGATTCAATCCTCATTTGATGCAATTACAACTATTAAATCATTCTTTACAGAGAGCCTCAGCTGCCTCCCTTGCTACCAAGAAACCCACCGCCTCCTTTATTTTCACCACTCCCTTAGAAACTTCTACCTACTTTGGGAACTATTGACCTAGATACAGTGATGTGGAGATGATATTTCCTACAGTGGGGGTGTTTAGGACCAGAACGCACAGCCTCAGAATAAAAGAATGTCCGTTTAGAACAGAGATGAGAGGGATAATGAATCTGTGGAATTCTTTGCCAGGACAGCTGTGGAGGCCAAGTCAATGCGGCAGAGGTTGACAGGTTCCTGATTAGTCAGAGCGTCAAAGATTGTGGGGAGAAAGCAGGAAAATAGGAGTGAGAGAGATAACATGAAAGACTGAATGGTCTTAGTCTACATCTTGTGGTCTAATCACATTCAATGTGCTACAAAAGCCATAACTCGGCAATTTGAGCATACGATTAGCCAATAACATCCGACAGTTGCAAAGTAAGTAACAACCAACCCCTTCAAATGCACACATCCAAACTTAACTATTCACGCCTATAACCTTTCAAAGAAACACACGAAAATAGTCTGAGGAAGTCACCAGATCCCTCAAGCCTACTTAAGCTAATCACAGGCCACCATATTCCCCAGGCAGTTATATCAACTCCAACGCAGCAACCTAACAACCTGACGCGATGCTCATCTGCCTGACAGTCAGTTACAGGAAATAAGCTCCACTCTCATCTCTTCGCAATACGCTGTCAGAGATCTACATACAGCCTCTCTCTTCGCCAGATCATCACTCGATTTATGTGAGCAAGTGAGGGGTCGAATCAAGGTTTTGCACCATTCCTTCAATTGACCTCATACATAAAGTTTGCTCTCAGTACGACTTTTGCACATTCTTTCCCAATATTCAACTTCTTCATCAAACGGCCTTCTACTTTTTATGGACTAATTCTTACCCAAGAGTACAATGTTCGACTCTTTGCAAATAAAAATACGTATCAGTTCCACAGTGGAAAACTAAACTCTATTAAAATTAAGGGATGAACAACTCCAAAAATTCAACTCCTCTATGACTCTGAAGCTCAATCACGAACTGAGGTCGAAACATAATTAATGTCTGCAAAAGTGCCCGATGGAAAGATGCACCTGCTCGGCCAGCAGCTGAAATTTGCACCAGGCTTCCCTTCCTTTTAGCTAAATATCTCCTCCCTCCAGGAACAGGAGCTCGCAGCTCTCTACTTCCCGATCCGTGTTGCTGCCTGACAGCCACGGTCTCCGCCCAGGCACGATTAGTAGTTCTCAGCAAATATGTCAGCAGGCCGCAGAATCCCCGGACTCGACTGACTCCCTCCCTTGTGATCTGACGCTACGGCAGTGCGGGCCAGGCGTCCGGGCGATGGAGACGTGGTACACGGACCGCCGGGGTTGGGGGAGGGGACGGTGGCAAGGAGGAGGCGAGTTGGGGATTAAGAGTATGTAACTTGGCCCCGGACACGGGAGCGAGGTCCTCCCTTCTCCAAATGAGGAGGATAGAGAGGTTGCCATTCTCGATCTCTTCCCCCCTCCCGGACTCTCTCTCTCACCTTCTTCTTGGCGGCCGCCAGCTTCGCCTGTCGGCTCCCGTCGGCCATGGTGTCAAAGCCGCACACGTCACCAGTCCACCAGCTGACCGCTCCTCCTGTATCCCGGCCTGCATATCGCCAGCTCCGTGACGCGCACCCCCGTCTTGACGTAATACCGAAAGAGGCGAGGGGAGGGAGGTCAACCAGGTAGAGTTTGCGGACTCCATGGCAACAAGGGGTCGCGCTGATGGGAGTCAGTCACTCCAATGAGGGCTTCGAGAAATGTTTTTAGAGAGTGTAGCAGAAAGCTGAGGACACATCACGGAAACCAGCCCCCTTTCCATGGACTTCTCATTACCTTGGTAAAGCAGCCAGCATAATTAAAGCCGTCTCCCACCCTGGACATTCTCGCTTCTCCCTCCTCCAACTGGGCAGAAGATACAAAAGCCTTAAAGCACCTACCGCCGGGCTTAAGGACAACTGTTAAAAAACCTGCTAAAAGTTAAAAGTAAATTTTTTATCAACGTACATATATGTCATCATATACAGCCATTTTCTCGCAAGCATGCTCAATAAATCCATAATAGCAGCAATGGGTGTTCAACCTGTTTGCAAAAGACAACTGTGCAAATACAAAAAGAAAGAATAATAATGAAATGAAGAGTCCTTCAAAGTGAGTCCATTCAATGTGGGAACACTTCGATGACAGGGCAAGTGAAGTTATTCCCTTTGGTTAAAGAGCCTGATGAGAAGAGAGCATGACCTGGGTGGTGGGGGTCCCTGATGATGGATGCTGCTTTCCTGTGACAACACTTCATGTAGATGTGCTCAATGGTGGGGCGGGCTTTACCTGTGATGGACTGGGCCATATCCATTACTTTTTGTAGAATATTCCATTCAAAAGCTTTGATGGTTCCAAACAAGCTATGATGCAGCGAGTCAATATACTCTCCACTACACATCTGTAGGAGTTTGTCTAAGTTTTAGATGTCATGCTGAATCTTTGCAAGCTCTGAAGGAAGTAGAGGCACTGCCGTACTTTCTTCATAATTGCCCTTATGTGCTAGGCCCAAGATACGCCCTCTGAAATGATAACACTGAGGAATTTAAAGTTGCTAACCCTCTCCAACTCTGATACTCCAATGAGGACTGACTAATGGACTTTTGGTTTCCTTCTGAAGTCAATAATCAGCTCCTTGGTCTTGCTGACATGGAGTAAGAGGTTGATGTGAGGATACCAGTCAGCCAAATTTTCAATCTTCCTTCTCTATTCTGATTTGTATCACCTATGATTTGGCCAACGACAGTGGTGTCAGCTGCCAATTTGAAAATCCATTGCAGCTGTGCTTAGCCACACTGTCATAAGTGTAAAGTGAGCAGAGTGCAGAGGGGCTAAGTGCAGAACCTTGTGATGCATCTGTGTTGACAGAGCTTGTGGAGGAGATGTTGTTGCCAATCCAAAATGACTGGGGTCTGCAAGTAAGTAAAGCAAGGATCCTGCACAAGGATGAATTGATGCCAAGGTCTTGAAGCTTATTGATTAGTTTTGAGGGGATGATGGAATTGAATGCAGAGCTATAGTCAATAAAGAGCATCCCGAAGTACGTACTGTATCTTTGCTGTCCAGATGTTTCAGGGTTGATTGAAGAACCAATGAAATGGCATCTGCTGTGGACCTGTTGCTTCGGTAGGCAAATTGGAGCAGATCTAAGTCGCTTCTCAGGCAGGACTTCCATCAATAACCTCTCAAAACACTTCATCACTGTGGATCTAAGTGCTACTGAATGATGGACATTGAGGCAGGTTGCTACATTTCTTTTAGGCACCGGTACAGGTGAAGACTGCTGAAGCAAGAGGTTTATGATTTCAGCCAGTTAATCAACACAAGTCTTCAGTATTTAGCCAGGTACCCCGACTGGGCCATATGCTTTTTGTGTGTTCACTGTCGTGAAGGCTGCTCATACATCATCTTCAAAGACAGAAAAATAGGATTATTCAACTTCACAATCTACCTCGCTGGGGTCTTGAACCTTACTGTCTGCCTGCACTGCCCCTTCACTGTATCTGTAACACTTTGTTCTGCAGTCCGTTGCTGTTTCCCCTTATACCACCTCAATGCACTACTATAATGAAATGATCTGAAAGGTTGGCATGCAAAACAAAGTTTTCCACTGTGCCTCGGTACATGTGACAATAATAAGGCCATTTGCCAATTTCCAATGGAGTAAAAAGGATTCACAAAAGACAGCAGATGCTGGAATCTGGAGCAACACACAGAACACTGGAGGAATTCAACAAGTCAGGTAGCATCTATGAAAGGAAAGTAGTTGAAGTGAATAGCAGAAAAAAAAATTAAGGGTAAATCACTTAAGGAGGAAATAAATGAAGAGACATGGTGATGGGAAATCAAAAACTATAGATGCTGGAAATCTGCAATAATTACAGGAAACAGTAAGTGTTGAAAAGAACAGGTCAAGCAGCATCTGGGGAGGGAGAAACAGAATTAAAGCCAGGACAGAAGACACTGTAGTTGCTGGAATTTGGAACAAAGAACAGAATGCTCGAAGAACTCAGCCTCTAGTAGGCCAAGCAGCATCCCTAGAGGTAAAGGGTGTATATAGATGTTTTGGTTGATACCCTGTATCTAAACAAGAGTTAAAGAGACCACAGATCTATGAAGGGTTTTGACCTGAAATGTTAACTGTTTCTCTTTGCATAGATGCTGTCTGGCCTTTGAGACATTACCAGCATTTTCTATGTTTATATCCCAAATGGTTAAGAAAGGTGGTAGAGATTTATGTGAAGTGTAAGCACCAGTATGAACCAATGGAATGAAGACGGTTTAATGTTTATTTTTCATTTTCATTCCAAATAATCTGGGTAGTTGATCACTGGTGTCCTATAAGAAACAGTGCATGCTTGATTTGTTTTTGCATCTGCTCCTTGATCATGCTGAGTGCTTCCTTTTGGTTTGGATTTTCAACAACATTATATCTGGTCTTTTATGTTTAAGAGGAAAGTGGTTGCAGCAGTTAAGCAGAGCTGCTGATCGCATAATAATTAAGGAGAGGCAAACCATTATTGTACAGTTGTATAGAAACTCCACCCCATACTGTACATACAAACACATTATTTTACTGAATTCATCCACAGGTTTTGCCTTCATTACTATATTTGACAGTGTTTATTGTATTTGTTATATGAGGAAGCTGATGTACTGTTTCTAAATTGACCCCTGTTAGTACCCTTCCTGGCTTCTCAGAATGAGAATATCTTTATTGCCAGTACGTGAAACATACCAGAATTGATTGTGGTTTGGTGCCAAGCATAAAACACTTAACAGACAATGCAATAGCAACCAATGATTCACAAGACAGTAGTACAAACAGCATGAGCAATCAACAATTAGCAGAATGGTCACATGCATAAACGTCAATAATCAAACTTTAAAAACTGTGAACATACTGTATGAACAGATTAAACAATGATCAACAGAACAAGGAGAGCAGGAAAGATCATTTAGCAGGTGTTGTGCAGGGACAGTTGGGGTATTACCTGAGTGAGTTTTGTTGAGCAGCTGGATCGCTACAGGAAAGAAGCTTCCGAGATGACGTGTAGTCCTGGTGGCACTGGGCTTGTAGTGGCTCCCTGATGACAATTTGGTGAATAGGTGACTACTGGGTGGGTGGAGTCAGCCATAAGCTTTTTAGCTCTTTTCTTTGCAGTAGTGATGAACAAGTTTTCTAACATCAGTAGCTGACAGCCAATGATTTTCTCTGGACCACTTGCTGCAACCAGAGGGAGAGTTTTTCTCACTTTAGTTTCAACTAATATTCCAAATTTCCCTTTTCATTCCTTTACATTTTTCTATAAGCTTTCATTATGAATGCATTTTCTTAACTTAGACCTTTCGTCTACTGTTTCTTTATGCAGGTAATTTTATTTACATGTCTCTGTGACCAGAAGTGCTTGGGTCCTCTGATTTATTTTCAATTTTATTATCAAATACACTTTATTCATAATAAAAATATTACAAAAATAAGCTGTCCATTGCCCTTTCACTCTTACCTTCATAGTTAATGCTTTCAGTATCATTCTGTTACATTCCATAAAACTAATATGACTGTTGCCGCTTATGTGGCCCCCTCGGATGGTACAACACCACAAAAACTAAGGGACTTCCTCACCCAACCCAGCCTCTCCCTCTCCAGTAGAAGAACCCTACAATGTGGTCCTTCCCCGCCGAGCTCTTGCAGTGGCTGTACCAAGCTTCAGTGTGTCCCTCAGCTCAGCATATTCACCTGTAAAATGGAAAGTGCCAGTCAACAGCATTCCTCGGCGGACATCTCAATGTGCTGCTTTGATTGTGATGTCTTCTGACCTAATTCTGCTATTTAGCTTTTTATTATCTTGGAGTTTTTGATTGCTGCTCCAATCTTTTGGATGTGTTGCCTATCAAGCTGACAGTATGCATATATGTATTTTACTTTCATTATTTGCTATAACACCACCATTTATATTATATTCTCCTGTAGTTGGTTTATCCTTAGGCATTTATTTTCCGAGTATATCAAGCCACTCAAAGGAAACTAAAGACTTGGACTCATATAGTGCTTATTAATGTCCAATTAAATTCTTTTCAAGTGATTTTTAAATGCAGTTGCAGACATCTGAAACATTTTTGTGTAATATTTATGTCAATTATTGGAAAGCTATGTGACAAAATATCACCAGGACTGCAAGACTTCATTAGAGGATGATATTTTGAAATTTTTCAATAATGAGACCATTAAGTTTCTATAGACTGATCATTTTGTCAGTGTAATTATGGCTAATCTGTGTCTGCACTCCACTTACTGATCTTGGTTCCATATTCATTAATATTCTGGGCATGTAAAAATCTGTCACTCAGCGTTTCAGAAAATCCTCTGAATCAGAACCTTTTGTTATTTGATGGGGAAAAATTCACATTTCTACCACCCTTGGAAAAAGTGTTCCCTAACTGATTCTAAATTTAAAAATGAAAGTTGTGTTTATTGACAGTACATGTATGCATGTAAGGTTTAATGAAAATCTTTCCTGCAGCAGCATCACAGAAACTTAGCATCGTATCATCGGACAAAGTCAGCATGGATTTGTGAAAGGAAAATCATGTCTGACAAATCTCATAGAATTTTTTGAGGATGTAACTAGTAGAGTGGATAGGGGAGAACCAGTGGATGTGGTATATTTGGATTTTCAAAAGGCTTTTGACAAGGTCCCACACAGGAGATTAGTGTGCAAACTTAAAGCACACGGTATTGGGGGTATGGTATTGATGTGGATAGAGAATTGGTTAGCAGACAGGAAGCAAAGAGTGGGAATAAACGGGACCTTTTCAGAATGGCAGGCAGTGACTAGTGGGTACCTCAAGGCTCAGTGCTGGGACCCCAGTTGTTTACAATATATATTAATGACTTGGATGAGGGAATTAAATGCAGCATCTCCAAGTTTGCGGATGACACAAAGCTGGGCGGCAGTGTTAGCTGTGAGGAGGATGCGAAGAGGATGCAGGGTGACTTGGATAGGTTGGGTGAGTGGGCAAATTCATGGCAGATGCAATTTAATGTGGATAAATGTGAAGTTATCCACTTTGGTGGCAAAAATAGGAAAACAGATTATTATCTGAATGGTGGCCGATTAGAAAGAGGGGAGGTGCAACGAGACCTGGGTGTCATTATACACCAGTCATTGAAAGTGGGCATGCAGGTACAGCAGGCGGTGAAAAAGGCGAATGGTATGCTGGTATTTATAGCGAGAAGATTCGAGTACAGGAGCAGGGAGGTACTACTGCAGTTGTACAAGGCCTTGGTGAGACCACACCTGGAGTATTGTGTGCAGTTTTGGTCCCCTAATCTGAGGAAGGACATCCTTGCCATAGAGGGAGTACAAAGAAGGTTCACCAGATTGATTCCTGGGATGGCAGGACTTTCATATGAAGAAAGACTGGATGAACTGGGCTTGTACTCGTTGGAATTTAGAAGATTGAGGGGGGATCTGATTGAAACGTATAAAATCCTAAAGGGATTGGACAGGCTAGATGCCAGAAGATTGTTCCCGATGTTGGGGAAGTCCAGAACGAGGGATCACAGTTTGAGGATAAAGGGGAAGCCTTTTAGGACCGAGATTAGGAAAAACTTCTTCACACAGAGAGTGGTGAATCTGTGGAATTCTCTGCCACAGGAAACAGTTGAGGCCAGTTCATTGGCTATATTTAAGAGGGAGTTAGATATGGCCCTTGTGGCTAAAGGGATCAGGGGGTATGGAGGGAAGGCTGGTACAGGGTTCTGAGTTGGATGATCAGCCGTGATCATAATGAATGGCGGTGCAGGCTCGAAGGGCTGAATGGCCTACTCCTGCACCTATTTTCTATGTTTCCATGTTCTATGTATAAGCAGCATTCAAAGGAAGACATAAATTATGCAAAATTTTTACAAGATCCCATTGATTTGCACCTGGAATTTTTGGATAGAGAAAGATTGGACTGGATACAGATAGCAAAGTGGGACAAGCAGTAAGACTTGAGTTGGAACAGATTGAAGAGATCAGATTTTAAAATGCCAACTATTTAAAGATCTATTTAAAGGGTATAATAAAAATTGTTTATGAATAATATCTATATCATCAGCCAAATTCAAGTGCACTTATCAAGAGCTAATACTAAACAGATTAATAATGTTATGTTTACCTGCAGGATCACCAACATTAAGGTAGGATTACAAACTTTTTAACAATTTAAGCATAGCATATAGTATAACAACTCCTCAAATGTATCCAGCATTTTTTTTGGTTTTCATTTCAAACATTCAGTATGTTTTATCTCAAATATCTCAAACAACTGGTCACTTTGTTTTAATTTTTCCCAATAGATGAGTAATCCTTTTCCAAATAATATTTTCCATTTACAAATCATCACCTTTTATTTACACTGTCTAACCAGTGGGGGGGCTCTTCAATCCCAAAACTGACAGGAGAATTATAATCAGGGGGATCTCCATTGGCAGTTGCTGTTCTAAAACTAGGTGCAAGAATTCCTCATACAACGATACAAATACAGAACACATGAAGGTTTAAAAATGGTAACTGATTACATCAGTGTGTCCTGCTTCAGTTATCTTCCCCCCCTAAACAAGCTTCAGCCGAGGAAGTACACTTGGCCTTCATTCCCAGTGCATAAGGCTGTCTGAGATCAATTAATAATAAACATGTGGATACAAACAAATTGGAAGTGGAACAGGTCAGCTCGGGAAAAGGCAGTTAGAAATACTTGGAAGGTTTTCATCAGAGAAAGCACAGAGATGGACACAACACTGTGAAGCTGTATCATTTTACAGGCTTCTTTCTTATATCCACAAATGCTGCTTCTTTAAATTTCCTCCCATACCTCAGACAGGAGTTACAGAATCCTTAGGTCCCATACTATCAGGTCCAGGAAGAGTTATTATGCTATATGCGTAAGGCTCCTGAACTTCACTCACCTCAACAGTGAATTGTCTCCACAACCTATAGACTCACTTTCAAGGACCCAGCCACTCATGTTCCCAGTGTTATTTATTTACTTTTTTTATTATTTGCACAACTTGTCTTCTTTTGCACATTGGTTGCTTGTCAGTCTTTGGTTATGTATATTTTTCACAAGTTCTAATGTATCTCTTTATTTTTCTGTAAATGCCTGCAAGAAAATGAATCTGAAGGTGGTGTGTGTTGACATATATGTACCTCGAAAATAAATTTACTTTGAACTTTGAACATCTACCTTTGTGATGGTATTGCATTTACAGTCCGCCCTCCGCATCCGCGGATTCAACCAACCGTGGATCAAAAATATTCGAAAAAAAATTCCAGGAAGTTCCAAAAAGCAGAACTTGAATTTGCCGCATGCCGAGCACTACGCTTAATCCACGCGAATGAAGTGATGTGTAGGCATACCCTGCTTTAGCCTCCCGCCATTTCACAGATTCTCAGCCTCTCTCCAGTGCTCGTTGTTTGAGCATTGTTCGCCTCGCGTCTCGT
Organism: Mobula birostris; assembly: GCF_030028105.1. Taxonomy (NCBI): domain Eukaryota; kingdom Metazoa; phylum Chordata; class Chondrichthyes; order Myliobatiformes; family Myliobatidae; genus Mobula; species Mobula birostris. Next base: position 19,958,062 of record NC_092391.1, on the reverse strand, counting down.
TCGTTCGCTACTTGTGTTGTGTGCACCCTTTGTTTCTGTGAAAAAATGGCTCCTAAAAAGCAATTAAGTGGTCAAGGCAATTCCTCAAAGGCTATGAGGGAGCGTAAGGTGCTATCTCTCGCCAAGAAAATAAAAATCTTAGATCTTTTGAAAAATGCATGTGGCTTGCCGAAGTGGGCCCTAAGGTTGGTAAGAACGAATAGAGCATTCACACAATAAAGCAGAAAGAAGCTTAAATTCATGGAAGTGTTAGTGCTACCCTTACAACAGCAAAAATTGTCTCTGGTTCATGATAAAGTGCTTGCAAAGACTAAGAAAGCATTAAGTGTGTGGGTAGAGGACATATCACAGAAGTGTATCCCTGTTGATGGCAAAATTATGCATGAAAAAGCACTTAGCCTCCATGAGCACTTCTGTGGGGGGGTTGAGGAGAGCAAGAGGAAGGAGTTTAAGGCTAGTAAGGGATGGCTGGCTAGTTATGGAAAGCGCTAAAGCCTCAAGAGCTTAAAGATCATGGGAGAATCGGCATCAGCTGATGCCGAGGCAGCATCAGCGTGCCTAGAGGAGCTCAAGAAACTCATAGAAGAGAAAGGCTACCTTCCAGAGCAAGTCTTCTATTGTGATGAAACGGGCTTGTTCTGGAAGAAGATGCCCAATCGTACCTACATCCATAAGAGTGCTAAGCAGGCCCCCGAGTTCAAGGTCTGGAAAGATTGCATAGAAAAGCATAGAGAAACCCTTACCAACAAGGAACTCGAAGATCTGCTAACATCCTCTACAGAAGATGATAATGATGCAGATTTAGCGGAGGCAGAGCCATCAATTTGAACACTTGAAAAATTTGCAGCAGTTTTTCAACAGGCGCAAGTGTTAAAGGATATGATCCTCGAGTACGATCCTTTGATGGAACGAAGCCTCCGTGTCACCAGAGGGATAACAACATGCCTACACCACTGGAAGATTTTTTGATGATGCAAAGAAAAAGAAGAAACAGCTTCCTATAACAATGTTTCTAACTGAAGCATATGCAATTGTGAAGCCTTGACCTTCAGTGCTTGAAGATCCTCAGCCCTCAACCTCCACAGATCCTGACTTTAGTATTACAGTATTGAGTCTCCTCCAAAGCATCATTATTCCCTAAATAATACAGTATAACAACTATTTACGTAGCATTTACATTGTATTAGGTATTATAAGTAATCTAGAGATTATTTAAAGTATACGGGAGGATCTGTGTAGATTATATGCAAATACTACGTCATTTTATATAAAGGATCTGAGCATCCGTGGATTTTGGTATCCATGGGGGGTCCTGGAACCAATCCCCCGCGGATACCGAGAGACGACTGTACTGACCACGAAATTCTAAATTCCAATGAAGACTTTAAGCCCTATCGAATATAATTAGCCACCAGTACTTTCACTAAAGGGAGATTCTACTGTAACTACCGAATCTTCAAAGACTAATTAACTTCCCTGGCCAAGTGGTTAAGGTGTCAGTCTAGTGATCTGAAGGTCGCTAGTTCGAGCCTCAGCTGAGGTAGCGTGTTGTGTCCTTGAGCAAGGCACTTAACCACACATTGCTCTGTGATGACAATGGTGCCAAGCTGTATGGGTCCTAATGCCCTTCCCTTGGACAACATCGGTGGCATGGAGAGGGGAGACTTGCAGCATGGGCAACTGCCGGTCTTCCATACAACCTTGCCCAGGCCTGCGCCCTGGAAATCTTCAAAGGCGCAAATTCATGGTCTCACCAGACTTAACGGATACCTATAAAAAATTAACTTCCCTGGTAATGGTCCACGCCGAGTTTAGCTGTCAATACCAAACATTCATGTTGATTAAGTGCTATTCTGCATATGGTTTAGGGAAGAAAGGGCTATCATTATAGAATGGATGAGGTCCCAGTTTGCCCTTGCCATTTGTTCTCCAATTTTATAAACTGTTATTAAGCCCTGGCTTGTGACTATTTTACTCAATACAGTACTAAGTCCTTCAGGTACATCTCCCCCATTTATGTTTATGAATCTACACATATATCTGATATGGATTTCCACATACATGTGGAGGTGGTACTGAGGCTCTGGGAAATAACATTAATAAGAATTGCTGAACATGTTGGGGAGTATGACTGGCCCAGAAGTCCTGTAAAATCCCAGCCTTTAGAAGAAGCTACTGGGAATGAGAAATGATTCTTTAGACAAAATCAAAAATCTTTGGTAGGTGTATGATATATCAATTGAATCCAGGATATAAATTTTGAGCAGAAATTAAATTTCTGAAGCATATTAAATGAATATTCCCATGCAAGTCTGTCAAATGCCTTCTCAGCGTCAAGCAAAATAACACATTCTGGAGTTTTAGATGAAGTAGTGTATACAATGTTCATTAGCCTCCTAACATTAAAGTGTGAGTAACAATTTTTAATAAATCCTGTCTGATCTTCAGAGACAATTCGTGGTAGTACTTTCTCTATACTAATTGCTAATATTTTGTTAAAAATTTTAGAATCCACATTCAACAAAGATATAGGTCTGTATGATGCACATTCAGTGGGATCTTTATCTTTTTTTAGGAATTAAAGGGATAGATGCTTCATAAAAGGATTGTGGTAATTTACCTACAGATAGAGCGTCTTTAAAAATTCTACATAACCAGGGAGAAAGTAAGTCTGAAAAAGATTTTGAAAATTCAACTGTGTACCCATCCGGGCCGGGTGCTTTACCAGAGTTCATCGAAAAAATTGCTTTCTTTATTTCCTTTTCAGTAATGGGTGCATCTAATGCTAAATGTTCATCAACTGGTAATTTCGGAATATTTAGTTTCCTTAAAAATTCATGCATTATGGTAGGATCATCAGGAAATTCTGTTTGATATAAATTGGTATAAAATTCTTGAAAAGATTTATTAATTTCATCATGGTAAACCGTCAAAATACCATCCAGTCTACGAACTTTATTAATCTAACATTTCGCCAAAGCAGCTTTCAATTGTTTAGCCAATAATTTACCCAATTTATCACCATGTATGTAAAATTAATTAGTTTTAAGTAATTGATTTTCAATCAGGGATGTTAATAACAAACTCAAAATTGCATCTGAAGTTCAACTCTCTCTTTATAAATCTCCAAATTAGGAGCAATAGAATTTTTTTTATCATTTTCTTTAATCTTATCAGGCAATGTACGTATTTCACTATTGATACATTTTTTCACTCCAGCAGAGTATGAAATAATTTGCCCACCGATATATACTTCGAAGGTATCCCATAATATCCCACTGGAAGTTTCTTCCGTTGAGTTAGATGAAAAGAAAAATGCAATCTGTTCTTTAATGAAATTAAACTTGCCTAAACTAGCATGCCTAAACTTGGAAAAAATTAGGAGTGGTACTATGGATCCTTCGGTTAAATTTGAAGAAACTTGGAGGCCATTTATTCAATATTTTCATATGATGTAAGTTGACCCTTTCTGAATCCTTTGTAGTGATTTTTTGTTCACGTGTAGAGGAGCGGAGTTAACAACAAATAATAATTTTAGCCAACGTAATGTGACAGCTGAATCTTTCTTTGTTTTTTTTAGTATAGTTGTTTTTTTTTAGTTTAGTTGTTTTTTTTTAGTTTAGGTGTTTTTTTTCCTCTTTATAAAATATCTTTTTCATGGTTAGTTACTATGAGATTGGGAGGCTAAACTATATTTGGAATCTGTGCTTGTACATGTTAACCATTATTAATGTAATCCTGATCCCTTTGTATCATTACTATTACTGTTATGTTTATTAATTTTGAAACTTAATAAAAAGATTGAAAAAGAAAGAAAAATTTTTGGGAAAAAGATTTACGGACTTCAATTTCTGAAGAAACTTGGAATGAAATATTTAAATTGGTTAATACTTCATCGTTATGTGCTCATCATTCCCTCCTACAATTCAAAGTGGTTCATAGGGCTTATATGACCAGGGATAAGTTATCTCATTTTTATATGGATATATCTCCCTACTGCGATAGGTGTAACAATGGAGAAGCCTCATTTATTCATATGTTTTGGACATGCCCAAGTCTTGGAAAATATTGGAAGGATGTATTCCAAACTTTTTCTGTACTCTTTAAAGTAAATTTTAAGCCTAATCCTTTGACTGCCCTATTTGGTACTGTTGGAAGGAAAGATATCATTTTGAAGACATCTGATCTGCACATTCTGGCTTTTATCTCTCAAGGACAGGAGGGCGCTTTTGTTTAAATGGAAGGATGCTGTTCCGCCTAATCATGCTCAGTGGTTACAGGATGTTATGGCATGCCTAAATTTAGAAAAGATTTGTTGTTCAATTTCTGAATCTAACCAAGATTTTCTAAATTTGTGGGGGCCGTTTTTAAATTATTTTCATAATCTTTGACTTCTTGTTAAAGTACAGAAGTTGGTTAATAGCATATTTTATTATCTGATAAGGTGTTTTTCTTTTTTCCCCCAAACAGCTTTGACTTTGGTAGTGGGTATACGTCTTTTTTTATATAAAATTGTTTATATTCTACTATACGAATTAATCTAATCTGTATGAATATAGAGTAAGGAGTTTGTTAACGTGATTCAATATACTGTAGCTGGTATTATTATATTTTTTCTTTTGTTTTATAATATGTATTCTCTTGGACTCTGTATTCTTCTCAATAGAAATCAATAAAAATATTGAAAAAGAAGGAAGAAGCTACTTTAGAATTCCTTCAGTGTCAGCTGGAGGTATGTGCATCCTGCCTGCAGATGCTGAATAGTCAAAGGTCTAAAAACTTGATGGGAAGTTTGCACTGGGGAAGCTCCCTGTATAGGAATCTGTCCTTGTATTCTTTTTTTACTGCCTATAGTCAAATTTCTTAGAAATTCTAGTGCATGTCTCAATCATCTATTCTCCAGGCTTCATTGGTAGCTCTAGAGTTTACTGGTGTGGGTGCTACCTTATGTTTGCCTTTAAGGAGTACAGTACATGATATCCCCATGCATCGGAATTAAGATATGGGCCACCAGGTTCTATCATGCATATGCTTGGTTCCTATCAAGAAAGGGGTCAATTTGTTGTCTCCAGGCACAAATATTTGCAATATCATTGGCACCTGGGTACAAAGTGTAATGGTCTAAGTTCAGCAGATCGTACAGCGGGGTTTGGTCTGTCTAATCTACGTCCTACTCCATGTTCTATCTCTTCATCACTCCAGTCTCTGACTTGAAGAATAGAATATCAATCATGTTCAATTTGAGGAGCAGCTGGAGTATTATCCCATATTTCTGCTATATTATTAACACATTCATAATATCAACCAGCATTTTTCTGCGCAACCAACGGAAACCAGGATGTTGACCACCTTATTCTACTAGGTGGGGTGTTGTAGCATTCGTCAAGAGCTCTCAAATTGGACGACTACTAAATAATTCTTACTAAAATAATACTTTGGGATAACGTAACCACATTGGCCGCCAACTGTGATGGCACTGGGTTTGCTGACCGTGAATTTCAAATTCAAAAGAAGACTTTAAGCCCTAGTAGATATAAATAGCCATGAGTACTCTCACAAAATGGAGATTAAATTGTTTAGCTGCCAATACCCACTATTCGAGCAGTGGGTCCTCTCTCCTTATGAAGGAGAAGATAATTTCAGATAACAGAGTAGTTTAAAACACAGTTCATTTATTTTCTGTAATACACACTTAAATCCAAATCACATTCTAAACCATATGTAAAACTTACTGAGGATTTCTATCTTAAGCATTTCCCAATGACAAACTGTTTCCAATGCACAAATCATTTCTCAGGCATAAAGGATTAAGGATTTCCACAACACAGGTACAATTCCTATAAACTAAAAAGACATACCAAAGATGCAGACAAACAAGTTATAAATCGCAAAAATCAAAGCTGAAGGAATGGATTCTAGTTCTTCCAAGCTTCTTGATGTTACTTATCCCATTCCCAATAAGTCTGACTGTTCTCTACATATTATACCCTTCTAACCACTTGAGTGACTTCAGAAGCATGATGTTTCCTCAGACATCCTTTTAACACAAACAGTCTAAAAGCATTTTTGGGCACATAAATCTTAGCTAGTTACCATTAATGCTGTCAAGCTAACTTCTGAATACATAAAACTCCTCCAACCATAAACACATCACTTACTGATAAGCCAAAATATATTATCCATCTGGTTCTGCAAGCTACCTTGAAATAAGCAGCTTAATAGTCAGCTTGTCTGTTTGAAACTACCCATTGTTTTATAGTCTACTCTTAAGCAATAATAAAGCAGGTCCAGTGATTCTTTACAGAGAGAACAGCATTGTCAAAATATAGACCCTATTTGCAAAGCTGTTCTATAGTGTTTTACATTCACATTTTTACAACTGAAGCCTGACATGCATTTACAACCCAAACTTAAACGGAGCAATATAGTTGAAAGTTTACTTACAACTGTTTGTGACCTTTCAAATGACAGCTGCTGTTCAGAAAGCAAGCTTAGCAAACATGAGATAGAAGCAAATATCTCACACCCTTCCTTTGGACAGTAACATGACTTTTTTTATTTTATGCATAAAAGCTGTTTACTTTTACTTTTATGAGACCTTTAATCTCCCCTTGTTAATGGCAGATACCTTTCCCTTGTATTACTTAGTTAGAAATAGTTATTTAGAATTTCATAGGAACATATTTAAAACTTTCTTCGCTGTTCAAGTTGAATACTTTCCTCCTGCACATCTGATTTTCAAACATTTTAATTTTTATGATGAGATTTTCATTGTGCCAATTCAATCACTGATAAGATTCACATTTGAATTGGATTTGTCTGCATTGTTATAGGATATATATTTTCAGAAAATCAATATAAACTAATTAAGTATTGCAGTCTTTTCCAAACAACTAAAGCATGAGGTCATTTTCTTTGTATAAACCCATCCAGTTTGGCAGACTTTTAACTCTGAGGATCACCAACTACTGTCAAGTTCCATTGTTGTCATAACTAAAAGAGGTCATTGGTAATGATCAGGGCCAGTTTCACAGTTTAATGCAAAGGGATGGACAGAAACCAATCTGAGCTTTTCTTTCAGTCATCTAATACAGTTTAACGTAATCTAATAAAGTAGAACAGGGGTTCCCAACCTTTTCTATGCCATGGACCAATACCTTCAATCAAGGGGTCGGGGGACACCAGGTTGTCATTGTCGGCACTGTAATACTTTGGAGGATAAAAATTCAAAGTTCAAAATAAGTTTATTATCAAAGTACATATATGTCACCAAATAAAACCCTGAGATTTATTTTTTGCAGACACAGTGAATCTATAATAGAATAAAAACCATAATAGAATCAGTGGAAGACTGCACCAATTTGGGCATTCAACTAGTGTACAAAAATTTAAACTGTGCACGAACAAAAAAAGAAAGAAAGAACAATCAGAATCAGGTTTAATAACACTGGCATGTGTTGTGAAATTTGTTAACTTAGCAGCAGCAGTACAATGCAATACATTAGCTGCACGCTAATGATGGTAAGGATACCAAAATTAAGCGGATGAATGTATGGCTAAGTAACTGGTGCAGGGGGCAGGGTTTCAAATCCTTGAATCATTGGGATCTATTTTGGGGAAGGTATGACTTGTACAAAAAAGGTGGATTACACCTGAACTCAAAAGGTACTAATATCCTAGCGGGATTGTTTAATATAGCTGTTAGGGAGGGTTTAAACTAAGTTGGCAAGGGGAAGGAAACCAAGGTGTTAGGATCAAGGAAGAGGAAAATAGAAATAAGTCAAAAATACTGTGCAGCAAAGGTGGTAAGAAGGACAGGCCGGTGAATATACAGGATAACTTGCTGCAAAATAGATATGTAGCACAAGTGGCAACAGGTGCCGATCAAAATGTACTGTACTTAAATGCACGCAGCATTAGAAATAAAGTGGATGACCTTGCTGCACAGCTGCAGGTTAAAAGGTATGACATTGTGGCCATCACCGAGTCATGGCTAAATGATGGATGTGATTGGGAGCTGGATATCCAAGGATACACAGTGTACAGGAAGGATAGGAAGGTAGGTAAAGGGGGTGGCGTGGCCCTGATGGTAAGTAACGATATCAAATCAATAGAAAGAAGGGACATAGGATCAGAAGAGGTAGAATCCTTATGGGTAGAATTAAGAAATGGCAAGGGTAAAAAGACACTAATAGCAGTTATATACAGGCCTCCAAACAGCAGTCGGGATGTGGACTACAAGTTGCAGCTGGAAATAGAAATAGCGTGTCAGAAGGACAATGTCAAGATAATTATGGGGGATTTTAATATGAAAGTGGATTGAGAAAGTTGGGAAGGTAATGGATCTCAGGAGAGAGAGTTTGTAGAATGCCTACAGGATGGCTTTTTGGAGCAACTTGTCCAGAAACCCACCAGGGGACCGGCTGTTTTGGATTGGGAGCTGGAGGTAAAGGAACCTCTTGGAAGTAGTGATCATAATATGATTGAGTTCAGTTTCAAATTTGAAAAGGAGAAGCTGGTATCAGGTGTATCGATATTTCAGTGGAACAGGGGAAATTACAGTGGTATGAGAGAGGAACTGGCCCAAGTCAATTGGAAAAGTAAACTAAATGGAGGGACGGCAGAGCAGAATTGGATGAAATTCCTACGAGAAATAAGGAAAATGCAGGAAAAATATATTCCAAGAAAAAAGAAAATCATTAATGGAAAAATGGTGCAAATGTGGCTAACGAGAGAGGTTAAGGCAAAAATAAAAGCAAAAGAAACGGCGTACAAGGAAGCAAAAATTAGGTGGGAAAATGAGGACTGGAAGACCTTTAAAAACTTACAGAAAGAAACTAAGAAAGTCATGAGGAAAGAAAAGATGAATTATGAAAGGAAGTTGGCGATTAACATAAAAAAAGGATACTAAGAGTTTTTTTAAATATATGAAGAGTAAAAGAGTGACAAGGGTCGATATGGGACCGATTGAAAATGATGCTGGAGTAATTATAATGGATAACAAAGAGATGGCGGAGGAACTGAATGAGTATTTTGCATCAGTCTTCACATTGGAGGACATGAGCAATATACCTGATAGCCAGAGGTATCAGGGAATAGAATTAGGTACAGTCAAGATAACTAGAGAGAAAGTGCTTGGGAAGCTAAGTGGACTAAGAATAGATAAGTCTCCCGGCCCGGATGGTGCAGCCAAGGTTTCTGAAGGAGGTGGCTTTGGAGATTGTGGAAGCATTGGAAATGATCTTCCAGGAATCAATAGACTCTGGCATGGTTCCAGGGGACTGAAAGGTCGCAAATGTAGTTCCGCTATTTAAGAAAGGAAGGAGGCAGCAAAAAGAAAATTACAGACCTATTAGTCTGACATCGGTGGTTGGAAAGATATTGGAGTCAATCCTCAAAGACAAGGTTATGAAATACCTCGAGGTGCATGACAAGATAGGCCAAAGCCAGCATGGTTTCATGAAGGGAAGATCCTGCCTTACCAACTTATTGGAATTTTTTGTGGTAATCTCAAATAAGATTGACAAGGGAGAGGCTGTGGATGTTGTGTATTTGGATTTTCAAAAGGCCTTCGATAAGACGCCGCATATGAGGCTGCTTAATAAGATGAGAGCCCATGTAATTATAGGAAAGATATTGAAGTGGGTGGAGCATTGGCTGATAGGCAGAAAGCAAGGGGTGGGAATAAAGGGATCCTATTCTGATTGGTTGCCGGTTACTAGTTGTGTTCCGCAGGGGTCGGTGTTGGGGCTGCTTCTTTTTACGATGTATATCGGTGATTTGGATTATGGATTAAATGGTTTTGTGGCCAAGTTTGCGGATGACACCAAGATAGGTGGAGGAGCAGGAAATGTTGAAGAAATGGAAAGGTTGCAGAGAGACTTAGTCAGTTTAGGAGAGTGGGCAAAGAAATGGCAGATGAGATACAACTTTGACAAATGTATGGTTGTACATTTCGGAAGAAGAAATAATCGGGCAGATTATTATTTAGGTGGGGAGAAAATTCAAAAATCGGAAGTGCAAAGGGACTTGGGGGTCCTCGTGCAGGATACCCTAAAGGTTAACCACCAAGTTGGATTGGCGGTAAGGAAAGCGAATGCTATGTTGGCATTCATTTCAAGAGGAATAGTGTATAAGAGTAAGGAGGTGTTGATGAGGCTCTATGGGGCATTAGTGAGACCTCATTTGGAATACTGTGTGCAGTTTTGGGCCCCCTATCTTAGAAAGGATATACTGATGTTGGAGAGAGTTCAGAGAAGATTTACGAGGATGATTCCTGGAATGCAGGGGCTAACGTATGAGGAGCGTCTGTCGGCTCTTGGATTGTATTCATTAGAGTATAGAAGAATGAGAGGGGATCTCATAGAAACGTTTCGAATGTTGAAAGGGTTGGACAGAGTAGATGTGGGAAGGTTGTTTCCCTTGGTGGGTGAGTCCAGGACAAGAGGCCATAGTCTTAGAATTAGAGGGTACCCAGTTAAAACAGATATGAGGAGAAATTTTTTTAGCCAGAGGGTCGTGGATTTGTGGAATTCGTTGCCACATATGGCTGTGGAGGCCCGATCATAGAGGGTGTTTAAGGAGGAGATTGACAGGTATCTAATTAGTCAGGGTATCAAGGGATATGGGGAAAAAGCCGGAAATTGGAACTAGATGGGTGAATAGTTTAGCTCATGGGGGAGCTGCGGAGCAGACTCGATGGGCTGAATGGCCTACTTCTGCTCCTTTGTCTTGTGATCTTGTGTGATAATATAAAAAAAGTAGTTAAGTCAATTATAGCAAGTATATATATGTATATTAAAAAGTTAAATTAAAAATAGTGCAAAAACAGAAGCAGTAAAAGTGATCCAATCGCAAACAAGAGAAAATCTGCAGATGCTGGAAATCCAAGCAACACACACAAAATGCTGGAGGAACTTAGCAGGCCAGGCAGCATCTGTGGAAAAGAGTACAGTTGATGCTTCAGGCCAAGAACCTTTAGCAGGACACAGTAAAATGGAAGAAGTGAGGGAGTGTTCACAGATTCAATGTCCATTTAGGAATTGGATGGCTGAGATAAAGAAACTGTTCATGAATCACTGAGTGTGGTGTGCACCTTCAGGCTTATATACCTCCTCCCTGATGGTGCCAATGAGAAGAGGGGATGGCCTGGGTGGTGGGGGCTCTTTATGATGGAGCAAACGCTCCGTGTAGATGTCTTGGATACTATGGAGGCTAATAAATTAACAAGCAATAAATATCTAGAACATGAGATGAAGAATCCTTGAAAGTGAGTCTTTAGTGAGTCGAGGGGATCATCTGACTATATACAGTACGTTTCCACATGGGATTGTGGTTCGGAGGGAAGATCAACAGTTAGGATCATTGATTCTGTTTCTTTTTCTATTGATGCTGCTTGGCCTGCTGTGTTTTTATTTTGGAAATCCAGCAGGTTATTTTGTTTTCATTCACCAATTTTCCAGAATACAGCACTGCACACATTCCACCAAACACAGCCAAGATCAAATAGAAAATTACTGTTGCAACAGCACATCACTGGTAGGGTTGAACTAATTTACTTCCCGCTAGTCTGAATTACCTCACATTTTGTGATAGTCACAGAACAATTTTCACTTGGCGAATGCTTTATGAATAATTAATATGTGATATTTATATAAAAATCAATCTTGTTCTAGCATTTGCAGATGATTTATTAATCATTGTTAATAATTATGCAGCAATGGTCTCGTAGTGCATGCCAGCACCACAGATGAGAAAGGTCAATGACAGCAGATAGGAATAATATCATGTGATGGGTGATATTATGGAGATTTTTATGTTTGCTTTTAGGACTTATTTGCAATTTCTTTGTTACTTTTTGCTTATAATACTGTTTTAATTTTGGGACAGAATTTCCACAGGTGTGAGGCATCTTGTGATATCCCAACTGGCCATGTTGACAAATGAGTGAATGTCTGACTATAAGAGACTACACAACCCACCTTCATCCCAATCTTATTCAGAGACAAGAACATACAAATCTAACCTGGACTCTCCAGTGAATTACTCTGGGAACAGTGTTAGAATCAGAGAGTCATAGAACACAACAGCAAAGAAACAGGCCATTTAGCTCATCTAATTTATAATCTGTCTAGTCCCATTAACCTGCCCCACACCACAACCCTCCATACCCCTCCCAACCATGTACCTATTCAAATTTCTCTTAAATGTTGAAATCGGACCTGCATCCACCATTTCTGCTGGCAGCTCGTTCCACACTTTCCGAACCCTCTAAGCGAAAAAGATCCCCCCTCCTGTTCCCCTTAAGCATTTCACCTTTCACCCTTAACACATGACCTCCAGTTCTAGTCTCACCCAACCTCAGAGGAAAAACACACACTTGCACTTACCCTAGAAATAGCCCTCATGATTTTGTAAACCTCTATCAAATCTATCAAGGCTATTATTCCATCATTGGCCATTTGATGTCTCATTTATCAGCAATAAACTGTGGCACAGAACATTGCTGGTAAGGAACAACAGGATATTCATAATAGCAATGCTGTTGATAGGAGTTCTGAATGAGGAAGCTTTGCTTCATCTTTTATTCCATTGCCCTTCCCCCCCAACCCCAACCTCCTCCCAATCTTCTGGAGTTGGGGTGGCACAGTAGCACAGTCATATAATCACTCTACAGTGTGTTTGTACATTCTTCCTGTGACTGCGTAGGTTTCCTCCAGGTGCTCCTGTTCCTCCCATATTCCAAAGATGTACATATGGTTTAGGGTTAATAATGGTGGACATGCTATATTGGCACTGGAAGCATGGTGACACTTGCAGGCTGCCCCCAGCACATCCTCAGACAGTGCAGGTCATTGACACAAACGAGACATTTCACTGTATGATTTGATGTACATGTGACAAATAAAGTTCAAAGGTTCAAAGGTGTAATTTAATATAGGAGAAATGTATACAATATACACCCTGAAATGCTTTTTCTTCGCAAACATCCATGAAAAAAGAGGAGTGCCCCAAAGAATGAACAACAAATAAATGTTAGAACCCCAAAGTCCCCTCCCGGGCGTAAGCGGCAGCAAGCAACAATCTCCCCCTCCCCCACTGTCAAAAAAAAAGTATCAGCACCACCACCGAGCACTCAAGCGTGAGCAAAGCAATAGCAAAGACACAAACTTGCAGTTACCCCAAAGACTTCGCGTTTCACCCAGTATTCAACAAACCACAGATTTTCTCTCTCTCCCTAATAAGGGAGAAAGAGGTGTCTCCATTTTCCCAGCGAGTGGGGACACATAACAAGCAACTCACTGGTTTACAATGTTAAAAATCCCCCATGTTGCTTATTTAGAGCTCCGTACCCAAAAAACTGGGCACACAACTGCAGATATTCTGACTCCCCTGACGACACTGGGTCTCCTGTCATGACACTGACCCTCGATCCGCCCGTCTCCAAAGCCCCGAGATCCTAGGCTTCCGAATCTGAGCTGGACTCTTAGGCCGAGCCTTTGGCGTACTGAACATCAACAGCGGGCTGTGAAACCCGGAGAGCGGGTCCCATTCCCACAAAGTCAACCTGTATCTTTATCATTGGCAAAGATGACAAACAACAACAGGCCCAGCACACCACAAGTCACAGGGCTGCAGTTAGAGGCAACCACCTACTACCACTCTCTGGCTTAAAGTCATAGGTTAACAGAACACTACAGCACAGGACCTGGGCCCTTCAGCCTATATAATCCATGGCAAAGCATTAATCTGCCAAGTCCTATCAGCGTGCACCATTCCCTTGTGAGTTACTGAGCTAAACTCAGTGCCAAAGACCTTATCTTGAAGAACGGAAGGTGAAGTCTCACGAGTAGTGGCCTGTTACAGTAATCATTAATACTTTATACAGCAATTAATACTAGAACGTACAATCATCACAGTGATATTTGATTCTGCGCTTCCCGCTCCCTGGATTACAAATCAATAGTAAATATTAAAAATTTAAATTATAAATCATAAATAAAAAATAGAAAAATGGAAAGTAAGGTAGTGCAAAAAAACTGAGAGGCAGGTCCGGATATTTGGAGGGTATGGCCCAGATCCGAGTCAGGATTTGTTCAGCAGTCTTATCACAGTTGGAAAGAAGCTGTTCCCAAATCTGGCTGTACGAGTCTTCAAGCTCCTGATCCTTCTCCCAGACAGAAGAGGGACGAAAACTGTGTGGCTGGGTGGGTTGTGCCCTTGATTATCCTGGCAGCACTGCTCTGACAGCATGCGGTGCAAAGTGAGTCCAAGGACGGAAGATTGGTTTGTGTGATGTTCACTATCTTCTGCAGCTTCTTCCGGTCTTGGACAGGACACCTTCCATACCAGTTGTGATGCACCCTAGAAGAATATTTGCTGGATATGCAGACTTGCTGGATGCAGATTTACTACACCTCTGTCACATCAATTACTACAGATCTATTTAATTAGCTGCCCCTTTTCTTCAGCAGCTCCACAAGATTAAGGATAATTTGATTCTTCTCCAATCTTGTCAGTTCTGCAGTGGCCAACAAATCCAATGAAGGAACCATAGATGCCCAGAAATAGGCAGGAAGTTGCTGGAGGGACAAATGGGTAAGTAGTTTGTGAGATAATGCGTTCCTTTTGCTGATTATCTGGGGATTCTATGTGCATGGTCTTAAAATTCTTAATACCACCCATCCTTCAATCTATGCACCACCTCCACTTTGAGTAGCGTAGGGCCAGAGATTCTTCTTAATCAAGGAAGATTTGAGCACATCCTTCAGTCCCCCTGGTGAACTGAAGACTTCTTCAGAGAGTGGTGAATCTGTGGCATTCTCTGCCACAGGAAACAGTTGAGGCCAGTTCATTGGCTATATTTAAGAGGGAGTTAGATATGGCCCTTGTGGCTAAAGGGATCAGGGGGTATGGAGAGAAGGCAGGTACAGGGTTGTGAGTTGGATGATCAGCCATGATCGTACTGAATAGCGGTGCAGGCTCGAAGGGCCGAAGGGCCTACTCCTGCACCTATTTTCTGTTTCTATGTATCACCCTCCAAATTTTCAACTGATATAAAAATGAAAGCTAAGATATGACTTGAAATACAATTCTTTCCCTCAGAGATCAGATTTTAATAATTTATTGAAAGGTTTTCCCTGGCAACTATATGACTGTAATACAAGAGCTATTTTACTAAATTCTCTTGTGACTTGCATTATGAATGCTAAGTTATACTTGCCTTTATATCATGTCTTAATGTAGAACAACATTATGCTGATTGGTACAGCCAGTTTAGCTGACTTCTGCCAAGCAACATTAAGTATTTTGTTGCAGACAGTGTAATATAAGGATAGAAAAAAATAAACTTTAGTTTGGCAGTAATTATATTTATTCCTTGATTGTGAAGAATATTTATTTCTAAATAGAAAATATTCAGCAAGATAAAATAGGGTAAGAGGAAGCTCATGACCACTTGAATAGGTGCAGAAAGTTGAATTATTATATATTTCTGTAACCTTTGCAATTCTCTACTAGCTCAGTGCATGGGCTTTGAGGCACAGCATCTGTTTGGCAAGCTAACACAGCAGCCATTTTTGCTAAAGTCACAATCCATAAGGAGCAATGGGATAAATTCACAGCTAATTAGAAGTACAGGCACAGCAGAAATGTTGATTAGCTCATGACTCTGCAAATTGAGACATACCACAAGGCATTTGATCAGGCAAGGTGGAACTTCGACTTAGATGTGAAGCAGCCTCTCAGTATTACATAGGAGCCCAAGTGTGAAACATAGAAACATAGAAAATAGGTGCAGGAGTAGGCCATTCGGCCCTTCAAGCCTGCACCACCATTCAGTATAATCATGGCTGATCATCCAACTCAGAGCCCTGTACCTGCCTTCTCTCCATACCCTCTGATCCCTTTAGCCACAAGGGCCATATCTAACTCCCTCTTAAGTATAGCCAATGAACTGGCCTCAACTGTTTCCTGTGGCAGAAAATTCCACAGATTCACCACTCTCTGTGTGAAGAAGTTTTTCCTCATCTCGGTCCTAAAAGGCTTCCCCTTTATCCTCAAACTGTGACCCCTCGTTCTAGACTTCCCCAACATCGGGAACAATCTTCTTGCATTTAGCCTGTCCAATCCCTTTAGAATTGTATACACTTCAATCAGATCCCCCCTCAATCTTCTAAATTCCAGAGAGTACAAGCCTAGTCAATCCAGTCTTTCATCATATGAAAGTCCTGCCATCCCAGGAATCAATCTGGTGAACCTTCTTTGTACTCCCTCTATGGCAAGGATGTCTTTCCTCAGATTAGGGGACCAAAACTGCACACAATACTCCAGGTGTGGTCTCACCAAGGCCTTGTACAACTGCAGTAGTACCTCCCTGCTCCTGTACTCAAATCCTCTTGCTATAAATGCCAGCATACCATTTGCCTTTTTCACCACCTGCTGTACCTGCATGCCCACTTTCAATGACTGGTGTACAATGACACCCAGGTCTCGTTGCACCTCCTCTTTTCCTAATCAGCCACCATTCAGATAATAATCTGTTTTCCTGTTCTTGCCACCAAAGTGGATAACCTCATATTTATCCACATTAAATTGCATCTGCCATGAATTTGCCCACTCACCTAACCTATCCAAGTCACCCTGCATTCTCTTAGCATCCTCCTCACAGCTAACACTGCCGCCCAGCTTCGTGTCATCCCCAAACTTGGAGATGCTGCATTTAATTCCCTTGTCTAAATCATTAATATATATTGTAAACAACTGGGGCCCCAGCACTGAGCCTTGCGGTACCCCACTAATCACTGCGGGCCATTCTGAAAAGGTCCCGTTTATTCCCACTCTTTGCTTCCTGTCTGCCAACCAATCCCCTATCCACATCAATACCATACCCCCAATACCACGTGCTTTAAGTTTGCACACTAATCTCCTGTGTGGGACCTTGTCAAAAGCCTTTTGAAAATCCAAATATACCACATCCACTGGTTCTCCCTTATCCACCCTACTAGTTACATCCTCAAAAAATTCTATGGGATTCATCAGACATGATTTTCCCTTCACAAATCCATGCTGACTTTGTCCGATGATTTCACTGCTTTCCAAATGTGCTGTTATCACATCTTCGATAACTGACTCTAGCATTTTCCCCACCACCGATGTCAGGCTAACCGGTCTATAATTCCCCAGTTTCTCTCTCCCTCCTTTTTTTAAAAAGCTGGGTTACATTAGCCACCCTCCAATCCTCAGGAACTAATACAGAATCTGAAGAGTTTTGAAAAATTATCACTAATGCATCCACTATTTCTTGGGCCACTTCCTTAAGCACTCTGGGATGCAGACCATCTGGCCCTGGGGATTTATCTGCCTTTAATCCCTTCTATGTTTCTATTTCGTTTCATTTAATACCCATTAATAAAGGCACACATTCCTTTCTGATTTCTCCCTTCCTTCTTGTTTGTTCTTCATTTTCAGTTCTCAAGCAGTAGTGCCTTTCCTTGCTTTCCAAAATAAATTAACATTATTTCCAATTTTCCTAAAATGGTGAAAACATAACATTTCAGTATCATATTGAAAAACGAATTCCAATAACATAGTGAAAAATATCCTCATTGTTGTCGCGTGGACGAAGTCACTGAAGAGTAGCACTGGTAGCTTTGGAGCATTCTCTTTATTTGACAAAATTATTTTTTAATTTCAAAATATACTTTATTCAAAAATAAAACTATATACAATAAACCATTCAATAACTTTCCATCCTTTACATACGTTTCCATTATAGTCAGTACATATCCGTACTTATGGCCACTCACATGGCACTCCAGTAGTTCACCTTACCACATCATTGTTGAGGGGTATACTCCCCGCCACCCGACCCCTCCCACTCCCACAGGTGGAGAAACCTATACCATGGTCCTTCCCCACTGGGCCCTTGCGGTTGGTGCACCGAGTTTCAGTGCGTCCCTCAGCACGTACTCCTGCAGTGCCAGTCGGCAGCATTCTCCCACGGACATCTCCATATGCTGGTAGATCAAGTTTCGGGCCAACAAAAGAGCATTATTCGACAAAATGAGACAGAGCAGGCATCATATTGAGACCCCTTTCAGAGGAAAGGGGCCCTGCCTGACCCAACACTACACTATGTGACAAGATCAAAGGACAATTCCATATTTACAATTGCTTTGAACTACACACCTCCCTCTTCACACCCACATGACAGACACCTAAATGACACCCAAATAACAAATTTAATCAGCATTGTCTGATATTGCAATTAACGGCAGTGTCTCTCAATTAATGGTGGTTCACGGTCTTAGGAACCCACTGTTCCAAACTGCATTTTAGATTTAATCCACAGTTAATATTCAAATCTGAAGACTGGCAGCTGAAGGCAGTTGCTGAAGTTACGTCCTAACCCCCAAAAATTCTCTAACAGTCACATATTTGTTATTATCACAATACAAAAGAATACCATGAAGTCCATCAAATGTACAGTGTGTTGACTTCCAACAGATCAGTGCCATATATCCTATTCCCCTTCCTACTTCCTGGAACCCCACAAATTGTTTTCTCCCATTTGGCCATCAGCTTCACTTTTAGAAACGCAAACACGAGGAAATCTGCAGATGCTGGAATTTCAAGCAACTTTTATGTGTGTAGCTTCCCTTTTATCCTTTGTCACTTAACTACCTTATGAATAATTTACAGAAAACAATTAACTACCAGCGTGCCTTTGAAGGTGGGAGGAAACTGCAACTCGGAAATTCCACGCAGGAACAAGACCAAGACCTGCTGCACCACTGAGCTGCAAATTTGCAATTTTACTGCTCACTGTGAGATTATTTCAAACTGAATTTGTTTGAATACTCGTTCTTTTACCTTGAATCACAGCATCTAAACAAATTATCAACACTGGAATTACAAGCTATAACATCGTTCAGATTGATTATGGAAAATCTAGTCACTATCTTCCAATCCTCCTATGGTTGTAAATTTATACACCTGGGAGCTCATACATTCTTTTGCTTCATGTATCAATATTTTAAAGAATGAAAATGGCACAGGTAGTGCAGTTTATAAAATTTGATCCAACCATATGCGCAGACATCTTTACTTTCTTAGCTACAGTTAGTAACCAATGTATTCATAGTTGTTGTTGCTTAATTTTTACTGAGTTTCTCACTCAGTCATTTTGGGTCTTGTATCTTGCCATATTCTTAAAACCTTCCAGTGTATTGAGTGCAGCTTTCAGATTCAGGTAGATTTTCAATAACATACTCTGATGTGATTCAAGGAAACTCTGTTTGGTAATGGCATTCAGATGCTGAATCACTTTATCAACCAACAGCAACTTTGAGGAAACTTGTCTCAAGAACCAAGGTACCATAATGATGACCAACAAAAACAATGTGGTGTACAGGATCACCCACGGAGCATGCGACAAGAACTACATTGTCCAGACAAGTCGTAAACTCTCAACTCGTTTATAGGAACACAAACTGGTGGCACGGAGACATGATTCATGGTTGCTGATCTCGGTACACGAAGACTGAGGAGGACACCACTTTAACTGGGGGACAGCAGAGGTTCTGGTGCAGGCCAACACGAGGCAGGCACGAGAACCTTTAGAAGTGTGGTTCTCTTCTGATAACTCTGTAAAGAAACATATCAAAATTGACACCATCTACAAACTCCTAAAAGACAAAGAAACGCAAGCCAATGGAATTCAAAGGTTAATTGAAGGGGTAGCTAATCAGGACCAAGGCGAGCGAACGGAGGACTATATAAATACAACGCATCCTAGAGAGAAACCCCAACAACTGCGCATTGAGGATATCACCTCGACTGGTAATTAAACATCTGCAAACTAATTGCCGAGCTCAGCGAACACCATAATATCAAACTTTATGTCCTGTAACAATCCAATCTTTGAAAGTTATACACTATGAGATCGAAGTTAAATTTTATGGGATGAAAGATGTATGTTAATGTAACAGACATATAGCATAATAGTTAATTTCAGAAAAATATCTTTTATCCTCTCTGTCAGAGCCACTTTCTGTCTGTATTTTTTGTGGCGTCTTTTTATGGTAATATGCCATGTGAGTTGGGGCGCGGTAGAAGCAAATGAGTATAGTTATGTATTCTTGTTTTCTTAGTTAGTTTAGTTTAGTCCAATTGAGAGGAGGTAAACCACAGGGTATTTATTTTTGTTCACTGCTAATTTAGTTTCAACCACTTACTAAGCTAATTAGAATGTTCAGTTACGTTAATAGGAATGTTATTAGACTGCTTAAATACCTACAGAACACTAATTCTGATATGGTTTAATTATGCTAACTAGATCACTAATTGGAATGCTTACTATCACTATTAGTCTGCTAATTAGACCACTCTATTGCCTGCTTCGCTGCCGCTGCTACTGTGTGGTCCAGAATCTCAGGAGGAGAAGGCCCTGAGTCCTCGGTTTTGCTTGTTGCTCGGTGGCCGGGGCGGAGTCGAAGCACTCGGCAGAGGATGGTGCTCGGAGAGGCTGTATCGGAGGGGCTGGTCGGAGGCTCGAAGTTTTCGGACAGACTCAGAGTCGGCTGCGGTCGGGTGCTTCCAATGCATCCGCAAGTTATCGGCGCTTGGAGGTTCATGACAGGGAGAGCTCCTCCCTTCTACTGTCTGCGTGAGATGAGTCGATCGGGACTTTGAGACTTTTTTTTTTGACTGTGCCCATGGTCTGCTCTTCATCAAATTACGGTATTGCTTTGCATTGTTGTAACTATATGTTATAGTTATGTGGTTTTGTCAGTTTTAGTCTTGGTTTGTTTTTTTTTGTGATATCATTCTGGAGGAACATTGTATCATTTTTTAATGCATGCATTTCTAAATGACAATAAGCGAGGACTGAGTGTCCTCATAATCTAATCTAATCTAATCTAATATTGCTAATAACATGTGCAATTGTACATTCAATCTGATACTTTCAAATTTAAGATCACAATCCCAAGATAGACCACTCACCAGAAGGGAGATTCTCTCCACATTTAGTTCCATCTATGATTCTTTAGGAACCTTGAGTCCGGTGGTGCTATCTGCTAAGAAGATCCCACAAGATCTATGTAAGAAAAGGCTTGGCTGGAATGACACTGTACCAACATTAGTTGCTCATTAGTGGACAAGGGGGCTGGAAGAATTCTCAGTTGGAAGACTTCAAGGTTGTTAGATGTTTGAAACCCCTAGATTTTGGAGATGCTACTGCCGCACAGTTACACCACTTTACAGAAGCGAGCGAAGATGTCTATGGAGCAGTGACCTACCTGTTGTTGCTCAACACACACTCTCCAATGCACAGTGTGCTTATCATGGGAAAATCTAAGGTAACTTCTTTGAAGTCAGTTTCCATCTCTCATATGGAACTCACTGCTGCTATGGTGGCAAGCCGTATGGACACACTGTGGAGGAAGGAGTTCCACATGCAGTGTAAGGGCTCAGTGTTTGGGATTGGTAGTACTTCTGTGCTGAAGTATACCAAGAATGAAACTTTCAGGTTCCGAACCTTCGTTGCAAACAGTTTCAGAAATTCTTAAGATCTCACAAGCATCTTCTTTGTCTTAGGTTCCTTTGTTATGCACTTCGATGCTTTATAGCAAGATGAGGACAAGTTCATGAACTGTGCCCTGGTAAAGCGACAGACTTTGTTGGAACTAAGCATGAACTGCGAGAAGCCATTGAGAAGTGGAATCATTCACAGATCAGTGATGCCCTTCTTCAGAAAGGAATTAAGGGAATTTTTAAAACCCCAGTGGGTTCACATCATGGAGGAGCATGGGAGAGATTGATCAGATCTGTATGAAAGGTACTACTACTACTACTACTACGTCGACTCAGGCCTAGGGGGCTGGCGTCGGGCATGAAAGGTCCTCAATTCTAACAAAAAGGTACAGAATCTTGATGAACAGGGTTTCCACACAATCCTTTGTGAAGTAGAGGCTATTATCAATGGTCATCCAATTACTAAGGCATGCTCCAATCCCAATGATTTGGAAGCACCAACACCCAACTATCTGTTGCTTCTGACGACTGCACCATCCTTACTACCATGAGAGTTCCAAAACAAAGACAGTTATGCTCGTCGTAGGTGGAAGCAATCCAATGCATGTCAAACTTGTTTTGGAAACAGTGGGTCAAGGAGTAATTACATTTACAGGAACATCAGAAAAGGTCAGGTATAAAACACAACTTCCTCCCAGGAGACATTGTGCTTATAGTTCAAATGGTTCAATTTAATATCAGAGAATGTATATAGTATACAACCTGAAATTCCTACTCTTCACAGGAACATCCACAAAACAAGAATCCCCAAAGAATGGAAGATAGTAACATCAGAAACCCCAAAGCCCCTCACCCACAAACAGCAGAAGCATCGACTCTACCCCCTTCCCCTTTCCCCACTCGCACCAGCAGAAACACTGACCCCTCCACCCCCATGCAAGCAATAGCAAATGTCCCCAAAGACACCTTGACTTAGAGTCCATAACCTAGCA
Source organism: Mobula birostris (assembly GCF_030028105.1). NCBI lineage: Eukaryota > Metazoa > Chordata > Chondrichthyes > Myliobatiformes > Myliobatidae > Mobula > Mobula birostris. Next base: position 19,935,533 of record NC_092391.1, on the reverse strand, counting down.
CTTTGATATCTCAGACAGGCTACCTCTAACCAGAGGAGGAGAGTGAGGTGGCTTCTGCAAGAATAAGGGTGGAGACCAACAGCTTGCTGTTCCAAAGTTACAATCTTCTGCAGAGAGAGAGAGAGAGAGAGAGAGATAGAGATATAGAGATAGACACAGAGAGAGAGAGAGAGAGAGAGAGAGAGCGAGAGAGAGAGAGAGAGAGAGAGAGAGACAAAACAAACAAGAACAGAGGCCTTCCTCTGACAGCAGCACACACCACCTGCTATCCCAGTGTTTCAATCTCCCACGACACTTCAGTTGGTAAAATTGGCGAGGAAGTGGGTCATCTACAAGGCCGCTCCCCAAAGGCGCTCATCTTCCAGGCCGCTCCTGGTGATGTAGAAATGGCAGGCCGGACGCCCAGTCTGAAAGCCCACTGCTTGCAGAGAACCGTCGTTTGAGCTGTAGTAGTAGATCATGGACTCTGATGGAACTCCTGCCACCTTGAAAAGAAAAGAAAGGCATGAGAAAAAGAAGAAGCTGTTTTGCAGAGGAACTGGAAGAATTGCCTGGGTCTACAAAAACCTCCGGCGCCATCTTTCCTAGCTCTTCCCTCTCCCTCTCCACTGTTAACGACACAATGCCTCGAAACTCATGGATCGCGGGAAGAGTCATTCAAGTATTTCCAGACAGAAGAGGATTTGTGCAGCAGCTGCACACCAAGACCAAGATCAACTGTATGGGCAGGCCTATAACCAAGAACTGTCTTCTGCAGGAGACAGAGGTTTGAGCAGCTACAGCTCTAGAAATTTCATGACTTCAACTTGACTTACTGACTTCACAGAGTGGTGGTAAAGATCACTCTGTACCGGGCTAAGTGCTGGTAACCTCTGGCCTAGATGATCATTACACTTGTATAAATGTTAAGATGTTTGTCCTTGAAGAAGTACATAATTGTAATTATCATAGTGCAATGATTAAGGAGCTGGGATGTAGGAACCATGTATCTATTTTCTGTTTGTATTGTATTTTGTGGCACATCTATTATGGTATTCTGTCACGTGGGTTGGGGCGTGGCAGAAGCAAATGAGTATAGTTACGTATTCTTGTTTCCTTTGTTAGTTTAGTTTAGTTGAGAAGGACTAAGCCATGCGGTGATATTTTTGGTTGACTGCTAAGTTAGTTTGACCACTTACTATGCCAAGTAGAATTTTAGTTACATTAATTGGAACGATATTAGACTGCTTAAATATATATAGAACACTAATTCTGATATTGCTTAAATACACTAACTAGATTACTAATTCAAACACTTAATATTGCTATTAGACGGCTAATTGGACTGCTATATTGCTAATTTAGTTTTGTTAGTTTTTCACCACTACAAGATCATTCATCTTTCCTAGCTTCATAATAAAGGATCATACATAACTTTTTTGACTTTGGAATTTTGCTATTTGGAAATGCATCATAGAGTGTCGATTTCCTGGTCTAGTCTCTCAATGGTTTTGGTTTGTCTTCAATTAACCGCTACATTCTCATCAATACATTAAATGCGAAAACAATCATTTCCTTGGTGGCTTTGGTTAACGTTACTAACGGCATCGTGTTGCACCAGCACTGGATTCTTTGTTCAGCTTCCTGGCTTGATCTTAATACCTTTCTTCCTCTGTCCAAGCTCACCATATAATGGAAGCTAGCAAAATGAAGAAAGAAACACAGGTGTAACATTTGTAATCAAACTCAAGATACTGGTTGTTAAAAAGATAGTGATCTTTAAAGAAAGTGTTTAAAATATATTTAGCAATGTTGTCTGATCCAGCATTTTTTTAAGGAATCTTTCCCCATGCCTTGCTATTCTGTTGGATCTAATTGTTAATCCAACTTTGAAAGCCTACATCCAGGAGTAACTTGTAGCCCTGTTTGTTTGGATTTGGAGTGATCACCTACACAAAACCAGACAGGTCAAAGAATGTACAAGTAATTTCTGAAGACACTATTGTAATTTAGGAACAACACCTTATATTCCGTCTGGGTAGCCTCCAACCTGATGGCATGAACATTGACTTCTCTAACTTCCGCTAATGCCCCACCTCCCCCTTGTACCCCATCTGTTACTTATTTGTATACACACATTCTTTCTCTCACTCTCCTTTTTCTCCCTCTGTCCCTCTGAATATACCCCTTGCCCATCCTCTGGGTCCTCCCCCCCCCGTCTTTCTTCCCAGACCTCCTGTCCCATGATCCTCTCTTATCCCTTTTGCCTATCACCTGTCCAGCTCTTGGCTCCATCCCTTCCCCTCCTGTCTTCTCCTGTCATTTTGGATCTCCCCCTCCCCCTCCAACTTTCAAATCCCTTACTCACTCTTCCTTCAGTTAGTCCTAACAAAGGGTCTCGGTCTGAAACGTCAACTGTACCTCTTCCTAGAGATGCTGCCTGGCCTGCTGCGTTCACCAGCAACTTTTATGTGTGTTGCCTTAATTATCATTGTTCCTCTAAACCAGTTCCTCTTAAACAATGACTAATATGTATACCCAAAGTCGGTAACAAACTATCTTCATATTATGAGTCATTAAACATTGAATTACTAGCAAAGGAGGGAATAATAGAGAGCCAATAAATATTATGGTTCCTCATACATCTTCCAATGTTTGGCTACTGAGCAGTAATATCAGAGTATTAAGAGTGATAGTGTCAAACAGCAGAGAAACTGGGTCTTTGCCTCATCATGTCCATGCTGGTCATTAGGTATCGATCTATGAAACCCATTCTTTCATTTACTGCACGCATGCATGCTGAGCTCATTGACTTTATTAACTTTGCCTTCAACTTTCACCCTGCCCTCAAGTTTACCTGGTCCATTTCCAACACCTCCCTCCCCTTTCTAGATCTTTCTGTCTCTATCTCTGGAGACAGCTTATCCACTGATGTCTACTATAAGCCTACTGACTCTCACAGCTATCTGGACTATTCCTCTTCTCACCCTATCTCTTGCAAAAATGCCATCCCCTTCTCGCAATTCCTCCGTCTTCGCCGCATCTGCTCTCAGGATGAGGCTTTTCATTCTAGGATGAGGGAGATGTCTTACTTTTTTAAAGAAAGGGGCTTCCCTTTCTCCACCATCAACTCTGCTCTCAAACACATCTCCCCCATTTCACGCACATCTGCTCTCACTCCATCCTCCTGCCACCCCACTAAGAGTAGGGTTCCCCTGGTCCTCACCTACCACCCCACCAGCCTCCGGGTCCAACATATAATTCTCCATAACTTCCGCCACCTCCAACGGGATCCCACCACTAAGCACATCTTTCCCTCCCCCCCCCCCCCGTTTTCCGCAGGGATCGCTCCCTACACAACTCCCTTGTCCATTCGTCCCCTCAACCCTCCCCACTGATCTCCCTCCTGGCACTTATCCTTGTAAGCAGAACAAGTGCTACACATGCCCTTACACTTCCTCCCTTACCACCATTCAGGGCCCCAGACAGTCCTTCCAGGTGAGGCGACACTTCACCTGTGAGTCGGCTGGGGTGATATACTGCGTCCGGTGCTCCCGATGTGGCCTTCTATATACTGGCGAGACCCGACGCAGACTGGGAGACCGCTTTGCTGAACACCTACGCTCTGTCCGCCAGAGAAAGCAGGATCTCCCAGTGGCCACACATTTTAATTCCACATCCCATTCCCATTCTGACATGTCTACCACGGCCTCCTCTACTGTAAAGATGAAGCCACACTCAGGTTGGAGGAACAACACCTTATATTCCGTCTGGGTAGCCTCCAACCTGATGGCATGAACATTGACTTCTCTAACTTCCGCTAAGGCCCCACCTCCCCCTCGTACCCCATTCGTTATTTATTTATATACACACATTCTTTCTCTCTCTCTCTCCTTTTTCTCCCTCTGTCCCTCTGAATATACCCCTTGCCCATCCTCTGTGTTTCCCCCCCCCCCCGTCTTTCTCCCTGGACCTCCTGTCCCATGATCCCCATATCCCCTTTGCCAATCACCTGTCCAGCTCTTGGCTCCATCCCTCCCCCTCCTGTCTTCTCCTATCATTTTGGATCTCCCCTTCCTCCTCCCACTTTCAAATTTCTTACTAACTCTTCCTTCAGTTAGCCCTGACGAAGGGTCTCGGCCCGAAATGTCGACTGTACCTCTTCCTAGAGATGCTGCCTGGCCTGCTGCGTTCACCAGCAACATTGATGTGTGTTGCTCCAGCACTCAGCCCATTTCCGCCTATGCTTTTCAAGTTTCATCTAAACACTTCTTTGATCGTTGTGAGAATACTTGCCTTCTCCATCCCCTCAAGCAGTGGGTTCTAGATTTCAACCACTCTCTGGGCAAAAATATTCTTCCTGTAATTCCTTCGAAGTCCCCACCTCTTATCCTAAATACATGCCCTTTACTAAAAGACATCTCTGCTAAAGGTAAAAGTTTCTCAATACATAACTTACAGTATGTCCCTCATCCTCATAATTTTATGTGCATAAATAATTATCCCCTCAGATACCTCCACTCCAAAAGAAAGCTCAGCTTATCCCGTCATTCCTCATTGATGAAATGCCCCATCCCCAACAATCTGGAAAATATCCTCTGCATCTGTCCAATGAAATCTTATCCTTCCAATAGTGTGGCAACCAGAACTGTACACTCCAGAGCAGAGGAGCCCAATCTTTTTTTTTTTGCCATGGAACCATACCATTAAGGAAGGAGTCTGTGGACCCCCTGCTCTAGAGAGTTATTTTCATTTGAACAAAGGAGAAACGGGGTGGTATTTAAAGAAGGGATATTATGAGCAAAATGCTGGAGGAACTCAGCATGCCAGGCAGCATCTATAGAAAAGAGTACAGTTGACATTTCGAGCCGAGACCCTTCATCAGGAACGTCGACTGTACTCTTTTCCATAGATGCTGCCTGGCCTGGTGAGTTCCTCCAGCATTTTGTGTGTGTGTTGCTTGGATTTCCAGCATCTGCAGATTTTCTCTTGTTTGTGATACAAAATTAGGCGCAGGGTGACAGGATGAACAACGAAGACTCATTTCCCTGAGTCGAGAGATCAGTATCCGGGGGAAAGGCAGTTAAGATAATTGGTAGAAGATTAGAAAGCAAGAAATTATTTTCACTAATTGCCTAGAGTTACTAGCTGAAAAGGTGCTCATTACTTTTAAGTAGTACATGGATAAGGACATAAATGACCATAAACTATTAGACTACAGACCAAGGGCTTGCTGTGGGAATAATCTAAGTGTTATTTTTGCTCAGCCTAAAAACAATGAGCTGCATTGCTACTATTTGTACTATATGGCAATGATTATAAATGAAAGTTCATGCTGAAACTAAAGAATGAAAGCACTTACAACATCCCATTATCTTTTATAAACTTGAAATATCCTAAGACATTTCAAAAATGGAAATGTAGAAACTGTCATAATATAAAAATCACAGCACGTCGAAGAATAAACTATATTCACATTGATCTATTGAGTGATCTTGAGCAATATGTCATTTCTAGTTTAAATTAAATCCTTTGAATAACTTATTCTGGGTAAATATTTTAAATCAATACTCCAGCTAAGTGTAGAAAAGAATTATTGAATTGATCCATTTTTGATTCGGAACTATTTTGCTCCAGATGAACAGCAATGAACTTTGAGCAAACTTAGTGCATGGTATGGATTCTTGCAGAGAAATGGTGGTATAGCAAATAACATGCCAAAAAACAGAAAATGAAATGAATTTCCTTTTAAGACGTCAATAAATTGCTTTACTCTGGAGCAATCTCCAACTGCATCGCACTGTTTTCTTTAGTTGTATGAAGTCTCTATAATGCTCACCTACAGTCAGCATCTAAAAGCCCTGGAACAATTATGAAATATTTTGAGGATTAACTGGAAGGACAGACACAGTAAGACCAACATACTAGAGGAGGCCAACAGGAACAGCATCTCCACCATGATACAGCAACACAAGTCAGATGGATAGGCCATGTCATCCAGATTCCTAACTCACGTCTCCCCAAACAGATCCTTTACTCCAAGCTGAAGGAAGGTCAGCAAGCCCCTGGTTGGCAAAGGAAACTGTACCATATAGCCTACATTATAATAAGGGACTACTTTATGTTTTAGTAACACGTCATTGTATGTGCTATTAGGCGCGTATCGATCTGTACGTGTGTGCCGAGTTCGGTTTCTGCCAGCAAAGAACCATGAACCTTAGCTCTCATCTCCAGCGTTTTTATTAATAGCATTGTTGTGTAATCAGGCCACATACACAACAGAAACGCTTCAAAGATAACATCAAAATCAGCCTGAAGACATTCAACATCACATTTAAAAACTGGGAAGACATTGCACTCAATAGGTACACCTGAAGGAAATCTGTTGAAGACAGAGCCGTTCCACATGAGAGTGACCTCCATTGGACTGCCAAGAACAAGTGACAGCTGTGGAAGGAGAGACTGAACAACCAAAAGACCCAACCACTAACCACAGCCACCACCTACTCTTGCCCCCACTGCACCAGAATATGTGGATTCCAGATCAGTCTCTACAGCTACCTGAGGACCCACCAACAGGCAATCCCTCAGGAGAACATCATCCTCAACTCAAGTGATTGCATCAGTATAATGTCTCTGAGGCCCCTTACAGAAAGAAAAATGCATCCCATTTACAAATTCTTTTAAACATTATTCAGTTTAAGTGGGATGAGACAGGCTAAATGCACAACTTTACTAAGTTTTTCAGATCCTTTGTTATAGTTGAATTATTTTGTCAAGTTGTGAATCTATATGTTCTTAAGTTCTCTCAATTGTTTTGCAGTTGTTTGAAGCCCAAAACTACAAACATTCACTAACTTTATAAATAGCCTGTTTTAATTTGTCATAATAATAGTTCAAACAGAACTTCAACTTGCTCTCATTTTGATGATCATTTTCATTCTCATATTTTCCACCATTTCCTCTTCCTGGACTTGCACAGTGAGTGGATCTATGCAGAGCAAGCAGCTGACACTTACACCTGTTCCATAAGTTTGGTTTGTTCTCCTGTCAGTGGGTAAAAATGGTCAAAAATGCAAAACAGTTAACACATGCCCAGATCACTAGCAAATGCTACAAGTAAAATAATATAAACTCAAATACTACACGAGGTATTACAAAGAACTATCAAATCATCAATATGATGTAAGGTTCTACAATGCACAAATAGTCCACGGTACATCTGTGGAAGTTTTCGAGTGTTTTAGGTAACAAACTAAATCTCCTCAAACTCCTAATAAAATATAGCCACTGACTTGCCTTCTTAATAGCTGCATCGCTATGTTGGGACCAGATTAATGTTTTCAATGGGAATAATCATGAAAAGTATGGAGTAAATTATAACATGCCAAGCAGCCCCTCAACTCAGTAGTTCAGGCAAGCCCCTTTCCCTGCTCGATGTCCAAATCCTGACGTCCCAAGTGTTCCGAGAGCTACCTTTCTGCTTCCTTGAATGTACTCACTGATCGAGCGTTATTAGATCCATTATGACTGCCGGAGTGCCGGAGCGCCCGAATTTGGAATTCAATCCCGGCGTCCTCCGTGTGCGGCGGGGGCGGGGGGGGAGTGCTAAATGGTGCAGCTGAGATGGCTGTATCTTTAAATAAATAAGTAAATACATTCTTTGCTCAGCAGTGAATTACAACTCTTACTAATCTCTAGATTCAGATATTAATCTAAATGGCTGATCCTTTATTCTGAGACCATAAGCCTTGGTCCTAAGAAATAAAAAAGTTTAAAATGAAAGGAAAAAAAATGAAAAAATGGTCTCTTAGGTAGGCCTAAAAAATGAGCCTTCACATATAAAAGGCGCTACATAAATAAAGATCTTAACATGCACATGTTAACTATTCAAAAGCAGAATTAATTGAGAATCCTGGTAAAGTTATCAAGTCAAGATCATCTGCAAGGAAAGGAACACAGCTAACCAAAAGGAGATAACTAAACTATTCGGGAACAATTCTTCCTTTATAAGATCTATTTCTGTACTGTTAAAGCAGAGATCGTGCATTAAATTCTTATTTGCAAGCAACCGAATTCAACAGCGAAGGCAGACCTCCGCCAACATTCCCACCGAAGTGCTGGGTTGCCCGGCGCATGTGCAGTAAAGCCCCCCCCCCGCACAGACCGGGCGGAGCGCGCTGCTCTATTCGTCACCGCGCCTGTCAATCAAGTGCGTAAGCGGAGAGGAAAAAGGGTCGAACGACCGGCGCAGGGCGCTTGGTGCTAGTAAGTACGGTGATGTCCGATTGTTGCAATTACAACATTCCGGGGACTATGCTTTTCATTCCGAATATAGTTTTTTCTTCTGGAAACGAAGCGAGACAAGGCAGTGTAGTGAGGGAGGACGAAAAGTTTAGTTTTAGCAATGGAAGATGTGCTGGGGTGGTTCTCCTTTCTTTAAAGAAATGGGTGATCTGCCGGCTTGGTGCAGTTGTAGTTTGCCTGGATGGCTGCCGAGAAGGGCAGCCTTCTTTTCTCTGATCCTGGCCCCATTTCATTCTGACATTGCGGAGCTCTTTTTGTGCAATTGCATTTGAGGTTTCTTCCCCGTTTTGATTCTCGCCCTTCACCTTGTGCTTCTGTCTCTTAGCTCCGACGCGGCTGACGATGTGGAGATTAGCAACATGCACGGTTCTGCTCTTCGTGCAGCGTCTGGTGGCCAGGATGCCCTGGACGCTGGTAGCAGTCACTACCTGCGCGTTTTACCTTGCATCGGGAGGTCACAAATTCGTGGAAGTCTTCTTGAAGACCATACGCCGAGACGTACAGTAAGTAACGCACGATTTCACATTCATCCGAACGCTCCTTCCAGCTTGCCTCCCAACTGACTGACACCGCTTCCTTTGTGTAGCCGCGATCCGATTGCAGCTGTCCTTGGCGAAGGAGACGGTTCTAGTTCGCCCTTCGCTTGAACTGCTTGTTTAATGGGTTTATGCAGAGAGGCAGCTTAACTCTAGGTGAGATTTCTTACTGTTACACTGTGGTCATATTACCTCGGGTGCCAAAGATCCGCAGACCTGTTATAATGTACTAGCGACGAATGAATCAGGAAGTAAGCGGCCTGGCGAGACTACCGCCTTACAAAAAACGAAGGGGTTAGTTCGTTTTAAAAAAGTTCAAGGTAAATTTATTATCAAAGTAACCATATACAACCTTGATCCATTTTGTTGCGGGCATTCAAAATAAATATAGAGAAACACAATGAAAACTTGCGCACCAAGGTAAAAGACATGGAATTGTGCAAATACAAAAGACAAACAAAATAATAATAATGAATAACTAAATAACAATGATTGAGACCATGAGTTGTAGAGGCCTTGTAGGGGAGCCCATTAGTTTGGGAATCCGTTCAGTGTTGAGGTGAGTGAGGTCATCCAGTCTGGTTCAGGAGCTTTATGGGTGAGGGGTAATAACTGTTTTCCTGAACCTGGTGGTGTAGGACCCAAGGCTCCTGTACCTCCTTCCTGATGGCAGCAGCAAGAAGAGAGCATGGCCTGGGTGGTGGCAGTCCTTGATGGATGCTGCTTTCCTGCTATAGTGCTTTGTGTAGCTATGCTCAGCGGTGGGGAGGGTTTTACCTGTGGGAGAGATTTACCTGCTATGTTGCACTGAGTTGAAAGGTGCCTTATTTGAATCCCAAAGACAACGTTTAATTACCTTTATTCTGGCCATCAGTATTTTGCTGGCTGTGCGTTGTTGAATTAAGCAAGGGAGAGAGATGTGCGTTACTCATAACTATCCAGTGACCAAGTGAAACGCAATCATTGAAAGAAAAGTTTGCATTTATACCAGCCCTTCAGCATCCTCACATAGATCCAGTGTATTTCAGAGTCAAGAACTATTTTGGAAGTTTCCACTGTTACAGAATTCCCAAGGGGTAGCAAAGTGATAGGAACTGGATAAGTTGATGGGGATTGGCTTGGGTGAAAGTTTGATTCCTTGCTCTAAGAGGATGTTCTGAGATCTTTTGCAGTCACGAGAAGAGAACTACAGCCTCGGTTTTAATGCTACCCCTGAAGAGTGGATCTCAGCTGCCCATTGCTACTTGAAGTTGTTTGTGCAAGTCTCAGCAGTAGGCGCTTACAAGCTTCTTTGGAGGAAAGTGCTCCCAATGAGTCATTGCTGAGTAAAGCTGGCATTTGGGGCATGTCTATCCCTGTTGAAGGTTCCATTCCATCAACAGAAATCTACAGAAGTATTGAAGGGGGTTGCAAGTGGCAGTGTGTGATATCTCAGCTGGTGTCAATCCAGAAATGCTGTTTTGTTTGGCTGTGTTCCTGTATGGCTGAATGACAATTAAACTTGAACTTGAAGGAGGCAGACAAGCTTTGTGTAAAAAATTGTAGGTATTGGGGCTTGCCATCTCTATTTTGCACATTATAAATTAATGGAGTATATGAGGCTTTATTTTTAACTGTAGCTGAACTGTGTTGGGCTGGAAAGATAGGATGCGATCCAAAATCCATCAGGCTGACTTCCTCCATTACTCACAGGCGGTAAATCTGGCTGCCAGAACTGCCCCTGTAATTTTATTGTCAATTTGTGATTTTATTTTGCATGTTATGGAGGAGACCTTGGCAGCCCTGGTGGGGCCTGATGCGCCCACTTCTTCAGAGGCCCACTGAAGGACAAGTTTTGATTTAATAAGTTTGCTCACAAAATTGAGCTTTTACGCGTTCAAACTCGCGTTTCCTTCTTGGGACGTAACTGTAATCTTTGTGGTTCTACTCAGTCAGGTTACTGAGTTAAAATTGTATCTGGCTGTCTGTCCTGTGACGAATCAGACAAGTGTCCTTGTTGCCTGCTCAGTTGAGAAGATTGAGGTTGGGATATCTTCCTGTGTTCTTGTTCAGGAAGTGTTAGCTCATTTTCCAGCACCGTCCCTGCTATCCAGAAACCTGATCAAATGCTTCTTTGAATAATCATGACAACAGCCTTCGTAGCCCAACTAGGGCAGAGGATTCCAAAGATTGTTCACCTCAAAATGAGGAGCTTTGTCTTCCTCTTCAGTTTTAAATGGTCTGGCAATTGTTCCTGATTTCTGACCCTTCAGATTGGGGGGGGGGGGGTGTGGTGAGGAGAATATCTACTTTTTGAACTTTGGAAGAAATTTATAACTTTCAATGGGATGATCTCTCATTCTTCTAAGTGGAGAGTACAAACCTCTTTACTCAGTCCCTCCACCTATAGCAAACTTGCTCTCCCAAGAATGAGCCTGTCGTGCGTTCCCCCTGAGCATGTACTTATTGGGGCTTTCAAGCCACAACTGTACACAGTGCTCCCAGCGCAGTCTTGCCAAGGCCCTGTGCTAGGCTAATGGTTCACTCAGCTTCCCCTGAAGTAGTGGGTCAGAATTGCTACCCTTTAATCTGTAGGAACCATTCCAGCACTGAGCGGTGATGACGCATCTGTTGACTATGTAACCACTTCTTTCAAAACTGGGAGATGGGATATCAGGTCCATGAGTTTTCAGCCTGTAACTTCTGTGGTTCTGTTTTTTTCTAAGACTATTTAAATTCAATTTCTGTAGAGCCCTGATTCTGTTATTTCTGGCAGGAATTTTGTATCTTCATCTATGAAGACAGGTGCAATACATTTGTTTATTTTATCTGCCATTTCCTTATTCCCTAGTGTAATTTTGTAACTTTTGAACCCACATTTGACCTCTCGAGTATTTTCCCTTTTACAGTTAGTTTTCTATTTCTTGCCAGTGTGCTCTTATATTCTAACCCCCTTTATTAATTTCTGGTTCTCCTTTGCTGAGTCCAAAATAATTTCCAATCTCCCATTGCTAAGCATTTCCTGCCTGCTTTAATGTAGATTTGCTGACAAATGCAGATAACCCTCTCCTCCCAGCTTTATTTCCTTTTCCTTAAATTTTGGAATGAACTCCATCACATTCAAGTTCTGTTCAAAACCCTTGTGGTCACTGTTCCATAAAGACGACAAAGGGATTATTAATTAACCCTGTCTCATTACTGTCATATTAAATATTTACGATGTTGTGGTTCCTAAAAAAACATATTTTGTACTGAATTTGACCTTTTAAGTATTTGTCCAGTTTCAAGCAGGCATCACACTGTCCTTGGCAAATTCCTCACCCTCCATGCTTTCAGCATTGACAGGCTCATCCCTGTAGAGCTGAGTTCATCCAAAACTCTGCTGCCTCTAGCTGAACATGCAGAGTCTTCAGTGTAGGACAAGGGAGCAGGGGAAGGCTATTCAGCCCTTCCAGTCTGCTCTGTCACGGCCCTGCTTCCAAATTCAGTATGTCTTCCTGCTTTCTCCTCACACACCTTGATCACATCAGCCAAAGGAATGAATGTGTTGTGTTTTTTTTTTGCCTCATCTGCTGTGTTGGAGAATTCCACAGGTTTACCAGTCTGGATGAAGAAATCAGTCCCATAATCACTGATCAGTGTTGTCTTCTACCCCTCATCTTAGAAAATGCTTTGCTGCATTCAAGTCATTCTGTAGCCATGTCTCTCCTCGTCCCTTTAATCTTCTTGATTTCTATAATCCTTAAACTCTGCATTAATCGAATTCTGCATCCCTCCCAATTTCTTCATTCTGTTGTTGGTTCACTGCTTTATCCATCTGGGCGCTGGGATTTGGAGTTTTCTCTAATTTCTTCCTCTAGGGTGCTGCCAAACCTTGCCTCCCTGTTCATGAACTCCTGATGTCTACTTTGGGCTCATTGTCAGCACTTAACTGAAAACATATTTGTTATGAAATACTTGGGATTATGGAGCTGAGTTATTGTTGACTTTTCCTCCCACTGAATATTTCACATCAGTTGCATGGTCGTCAGTTTCTTTTCGCTGCCTTTCCAGGGTGACCGTTCCGCAACAACGCACCTGTTTTTTCTTCCAGGTTGCAAACTGAAGTGGACAAGAGTCCACCAACATTCTGATGAAAGAACTTGAAATCATTCAAGTATTCTGAATGTAATACTTAGGCAGGCACGTACCACGTTTTGTACTTTTACACGTATGAAGGTCAAAGAAGTCTTTAACAGAACATTGAATCTGATCCTGTTCTCATCCCCATGGGCTTAACTTTCAGCAGGGGCCTCCAGATTAAAAAAAAAAAGGGTGGATGGAAATAATAAAACCCAGAAGAGTACAGCACAGGAACAGGCCATTCGGCCCACAATGTTGTGCCAAACTAGCTAAAAGCAAATCAAAAATACCCAAATACGAATCTCTCCTACCTACACCATGTCCATATTCCTCCAACTCCAATGTGCCGATCCAAATGTCTCTTAGAAGCCTTTAACGTATTTGCTTCTACCACCATACCAGGTAACACATTCCAGGTGTAGTCTGTGCACGACTACATACATGTTAAATAAAAGCACGCACGCAGCAGATGGCTTTAACTGGTGTATTTACGCTACAGGCAACGTAACTTCATTGGACACGTGATTAGGAAAGAGAATGCACGGTAATTATGGGAAAGAGTGAAGGGAAGAAAGCAAGAGGAAGACAAAGACAAATGATGATGGAGACAGCAGCCAGAGAACTGGAAATGAATACCAATGAATTGATCCACTTGACCCGAAACAGGAGTGTGGGGGCCATGGCAGTCAAAGCTCAAACTGGGCATGGCACCTGATGATGATGATTTACATTGCAACGAGAGAGAGAAAGAGCAATATGCATGCATAGACAGCAGTACACTTCCTCCCCCTTTAGATGAATGCAACGTAAAACTGCATATGTACAAAACATTCAATTTCCCTTTCATAAACCCTTATTCCAAATAAACATGCTTTCACAATATCAGTCCATAACTAACCTCACAGTTCTAAAGGCTCAGTCTTTTGGGTGGTGCGCTGTTTCTTTCAGAATAACTCCTCTGGACCTATGGAGTGGCATCAGGTTTGGTGGGTGTCTTGTCCAAGACAACGTTCTCGGTTACCGGTGTCATGTTGTTGTCAGTGCCATTATCACTAAGAGGCAAGTCCAGTGATTAATGTGTCTGTCCTTTTGGATACAGTCGACTCAGGTGTGTTCTTCGGTTGAGCATCCAGTATCTGGTCCACATGACGTCTCCATGTCTGATCTCCAACATCCTCTGTGTACATCAGTGGTCCAGTTCTTGTGGCTGTCCTATCGAGTGTCCACTTGTCTTCTGGGTGATCGCGCACTAGGACTTCCTGTCCAACCTCAAAGCTCCTTGCTGCTTCACTTGGCAACTGGCTGAACTCTTTATTCTGCACTTCCCTTCATAGATCTGACTTCAGGAGGTCTGTGCAAGATCGCATATTCCTGTTTGTGAACAGCATTGCAGGTGTTTGATTTGTCATCGCATGAACAGAGTTCCAATATACTAAAAGGAAGTTGTGCTGTCCGGAAAAGTCCTCCTTGTCCATTACTTTAATGGACTTCTTAAGGGTTTGGATAAACCTTTCAGCTAACCCATTCTTTGTTGAGCTGTTTGACTGAATTGGTGTAACCTCCGGCCACTTTGAATGAGCATCCACAGCAATCAGACTCTTTGTCGTGGTGAAGACGGCCACTCCCTTGGGTGTAACAGTGCCTGTGGGGTGTACTTTGAACATTTTGGCATCTCGAACAGCTTTTGGCCAAGTCTTCAATCTGTTTATCTGTTCCCGGCCACCACACGTAGTTCCAGGCGAGACTCTTCAACTTGACTGTACCCCCAGGTGTCCTTCATGCAGATTTTCTAACCCTCTGGTGTGCAGTTTAAAGGGAACCACAACACGAGAGCCACACATCAGTGTTCTTTGACATACCGATAGTTGGTCTCGTCTCGCTGGAATCTCTGGAACACTTCCTGACATCGTGATTTCTTAGACTTCTGCCAGTGTCGGCTCATTCCTTGTTTCCCTTTGTATTTTGGAATTTGTTACTGGCAACTGGTCCACCAGTGCTGTGTTGAACACTTCTCTGGGTCATTATGAAGACTTTCCTTCAGTTGCCAATTGTGGATGACGTGACAAGCATCACCGTGGCTGTATTGTTTGATGCCCTTGAACTCTATATCTAAGAGTGGACTCCTAGGAATAGTGCCCAGTGTTGTAACCCGGTAAAAGTCATTACTGGAATTCCCTTCCTGGGATTGAAAATGGACACAAGGAGCTGGTCTGTCACTAACATAAACTTTTGTCCGTAGAGGTAGTGGTGAAATTTCTTTATTCCCATTGCTAGACTAAGGGCCTCTGAGTCGATCGGTGCGTAGTTGCGCTCTGCGCTCATCAGTGATCTTGAAGCAAACGCAATCAGGCTTTCAGATCCATTTTTCATAATGTGTGACAAAATGGCTCCAATGCCATAAGGGGACACATCGCACGCCAGTCTGATGGGCGGAGATGGGTCATAATGGGTGAGCAGTTCATCAAATCTTATTAGTCTCTTTGTTTCTTTGAATGCTCTTTCACATCTTTCTGACTATTCCCCACTTTGCTCCTGTCTGTAACAGTGCATTCAATGGGTGCAGCACTGTAGCAACGTTCGGAAGAAACCAGTAGTAATAGTTAACAAGGCAAAAGTATGACCTGAATTGTGAAAAGTTTTCTGGTTTGGGTGCCTGTCGCACTGCTTCAGTCTTCTCTTGTGACTTATGTCAGCCATGCTTGCCAATGACACGTCCACAACATGCGATTTCATTCTTGAAAAACTCTCATTTCTCTCTCTTTGCTCAAAGACTATAGTCACTCAGCCTGGTAAGCACTTTACCAAGGCTCTGGAGGTGCTCTTCATCATTTTTGCTGGTCATGATGATGTCATCAAGCTAACATTGTGTTCCTGGGATATCTTTGAGTCCTTGGTCTGTTGCTGTTTGCCAAATTGCTGGAGCTGATGCAACGCCAAAGGCGAGACAATTGCAGTGGCATGCAAAAGTTTGGGCACCCCAGTCAAAATTTCTGTTACTGTGAATAGCTAAGCGAGTAAAAGATGAACTGATTTCCAAAAGGCATAAAGTTAAAGATGACACGTTTCTTTAATGTTTTAAGCAAGATTACTTTCTTTATTTCCATCTTTTACAGTTTCAAAATAACAAAAAAGGAAAAGGGCCCGAAGCAAAAGTTTGGGCACCTGCATGGTCAGTACTTAGTAACACCCCCTTTGGCAAGTATCACAGCTTGTGAACGCTTTCTGTAGCCAGCGAAGAGTCTTTCAATTCTTGTTGGGAGGATTTTTGCCCATTGTTCCTTGCAAAAGGCTTCTACTTCTGTGAGATTCTTGGGCCATCCTGCATGCATTGTTCTTTTGAGATCTATCCACAGATTTTCGATGATGTTTAGGTCGGGGGACTGTGAGGGCCACGGCGAAACCTTCAGCTTATGCCTCTTGAGGTAGTCCATTGTGGATTTTGAGGTGTGTTTAGGATCATTATCCTGTTGTAGAAGCCATCTTCTTTTCATCTTCAGCTTTTTTTTTTTACAGGCGGTGTGATGTTTGCTTCCAGAATTTGCTGGTATTTAATTGAAGTCATTCTTCCCTCTACCAGTGAAATGTTCCCCGTGCCACTGGCTGCAACACAAGCCCAAAGCATGATCGATCCACCCCTGTGCTTAACAGTTGGAGAGGTTTTCTTTTCATAAAATTCTGCACCCTTTTTTCCCCAAACATACCTTTGCTCATTACGGCCAGAAAGTTCTATTTTAACTTCATCAGTCCACAGGACTTGTTTCCAAAATGCATCAGACTTGTTTAGATATTCCTTTGCAAACTTCTGACACTGAATTTTGTGGTGAGGACACAGGAAAGGTTTTCTTCTGATGACTCTTCCATGAAGGTCATATTTGTGTAGGTGTCGTTGCACAGTAGAACAGTGCACCACCACTCCAGAGTCTGCTAAATCTTCCTGAAGGTCTTTTGCAGTCAAACAGGGGTTTTGATTTGCCTTTCTAGCAATCCTACGAGCAGTTCTCTCGGAAAGTTTTCTTGGTCTTCCAGACCTCAACTTGACCTCCACCGTTCCTGTTAACTGCCATTTCTTAATTACATTACAAACTGAGGAAACGGCTACCTGAAAACACTTTGCTATCTTCTTATAGCCTTCTCCTGCTTTGTGGGCATCGTTTATTTGTATTTTCAGAGTGCTAGGCAGCTGCTTGGAAGAGCCATGGCTGCTGATTGTTGGAACAAGGTTTGAAGAGTCAGGGTATTTATACAGCTTTGAAATTTGCATCACCTGGCCTTTGGGGGAACACCTTTTCACATGTGTAGGTCTTTAGTGTCATTGAGGTCTTCTCTAACAGTATCTTCGAAAGCAGACTGTTGTAGTCAGCCTCTGAAATTATAGACAAAGCTGACTGTGTGTCCAGTTCCATTTTCAGTTTTACACCAGACACAGCTATTGTGATCCCTATTGAGATCTGCTTCATTCATACTCCGCAGTTCTAGGCATGACAGCTCACCTTTGTCAGACTCTTATGTTGTCTGATTCTGTTTTACATTTGGTTACTTTATGCATTTGCTTAGTTTTGTGTTTGAGACTTTTCACTCGGTTGTCTGTGACACTTTCTGCAGACTTTTTCTTTGAACCAACAGTTACTTGCATCATGAGAGGATTTGTCACATCGATAACATTTTTGTGTTTTTGCATCATTCAGGGATATTTTGTTCATTTCACATTTTAACCTCCTTTTCTGTAGTTCTGCTGCATCCTTTGCTGCAGTCTCTAACGATCCTTGCCCATTCTAAGGTTATGTCTCTTTCTGTCAGTAGCCTCATTTGAGTGCTTTGACTGTGCATGCCACATGCAAGCCTGTCCCTTAATGCATCAGAAAATCCATCCCCAAAGTCACAGTACTGAGAAAGTTTGTGCAGTTCCGCAATGTATTCAGAAATGCTTTCATCTTTGGACTGGTTCCTCTTGTAAAACCTAAATCTCTCAGCTATTACCAGTGGTTTCGGGCTCAAGTGATTTTGTAAAATTGGAGAATTTCGGCAAAGGTCTTGCTTGCTGGCTTTTCAGGAGTTACTAGGTTGTGTAAGAGTCTGTATGTTCATGCGCCCATTTAGCTAAGAAGTGTAGGGGCTTTCTCTTGCTCCTCTGCATTGTTCACAATACAATACATTTCAACCCTCTCAATATAGACATGCCCCAAACTTCCAGTCTTCATTAGCACTGTCAAATTCGGCAACATCCCGGCTGAAGTTATCGACATGTTATTTTCACTTTAAATTCAGCACGGCGTTCACTGTTACTCACACATCTGCTGGTGACAGCCTGCTCTGTGCTGTTGTTTCGTCCTGTAACTGCCAGTGCAGTTGGTGATTTTTTTCTGACATTCAGGTTCGTACTCATCATCAATTCATTGTGTTTGTGCATATATATTAAGTAAAGCATTCTTCTAGGGTGCATCACAACCTGGTATGGAAGTTGTCCTGTCCAAGACCAGAAGAAGCTACAGAAGATCGTGAACATGGCGCAGCACATCACACAATCCAATCTTCTGTCCTTGGACTCACTTTACACCGCACGCTGTCGGAGCAGTGCTGCCAGGATAATCAAGGACACGACCCACCCAGCCAACACACTTTTCGTCCCTCTTCCCTCCGGGAGAAGGCTCAGGAGCTTGAAGACTCGTACGGCCAGATTTGGGAACAGCTTCTTTCCAACTGTGATAAGACTGCTGAATGGATCCTGACCCGGATCTGGGCCGTACCCTCCAAATATCCGGACCTGCCTCTGTTTTTTTGCACTACCTTACTTTCCATTTTTCTATTTTCTATTTATGATTTATAATTTAAATTTTTAATACTTACTAATTTTTACTATTTTTAATATTTAATATTTGTAATCCAGGGAGCGAGAAGCACAGAATCAAATATTGCTGTGATGATTGTACGTTCTAGTACCAATTGTTTGGCGACAATAAAGTATAAAGTTGGTAAAGTAAAGGCTCGCACACAGGAGATGGGTTTAACTGGTGTATTCACATTGCAACGAGAGAGAGAGAAATCAAGTGCGCAGGCAATGCATGCACAGACAACATCCCCTTTGAACTGTCAGCTATCCCATATTCCACCACCCCAGAAGACTTTTTTTTTCCTTCACATTTGTAAAAGTACAAAACTTGCTCTGTGCTTGACTAAGTCTGTATTATATTCATAGTTTTGAATGATTTCATCATAATTCTGGTGGACTATTTCTTCCTTTGGACTTTTGTAAGGAGGAACTTTAACCATATTTTCTCATTTGAGGTCAGCACCAAATAAGAAACATGATTTTTTGTGTGTGTACAACTGGATATGGTGGTTTAGTTGAAAAGGAGAAAAACAGTGCAAGACTAGAGTAGGAGCAGGAATGAATTAATCATCTCTTTCAATCAACTGTGAGATTGAGGGAAAACTGGTCTCCCCAGTATCATGATCAGATGGGTAAACTTATCCCAGTCTTTTTCTTTGTATGCATTTTAACTTCTCGCCTCTATATATAGTGTATTTGTATTGAGATTCATTCATTTAGATTTTCCAAATCTTAATTTTGTTCATTTTTGTACAGTGAAAGTAGCCAGCATTCTATGTTTGCAAATGACCATTAAATTGATGTTCTGCCTTTTGATCTATGTTGCTGTGTGAACAACTTTGCAGAGGTAACCATCTCGGAGTCACACCCAAAATGTGCCAGGATTTAAATACGTTAAACTAACACAGATATAGTATAACAAGGCCCTCAAACAATGCAACATTGTTATTTACTTAAATGGCGAGGGCTAATTGTTCATTTGAAAACACTGGGGACAATTTTGAAATCAACCTGTGGTTAAAAATATGACCTTTGACCAGCAAAGCAAAGACTTTTGTAGCTGCCTGTGGGCAGGCATTTGCCTGGATTACTAGAGGACCCCTGGTTCGTCCCCTGCAGCCTGGAGCAATGTTCTGCATTGAAATCAGAAATGGGGATGTTTTAGATCGAGGTGCGGGGAAATATCCTGTGATTCTACATGTTACATAACAATTTACATTGAACTTGTACTAGCTAATCTACAATTATGGTGATTAGCTAGAGGAAGTGGAATAGTAGCATTCTTTACAATTATCTGAATAAAATAGGCTAGAAACTCTCGGCAGGTCTGGTAGCATCTGTAGAAAGATAAAAAGGTTAAAATTCTGGATGAATGAACTTTTTGTCAAAACTGGGCAAAAACATGAGAAGGTCAGGGAGGGATGGGTCCCCTTCTCCCCTTTCTCCTATGGTCCACTCTATCAGATTCCTTCTTCTCCAGCCTTTGACCTTTCCCACCCGCCTGGCTTCACCTTTCACCTTCTGGCTAGCCTCTTTTCCACCTTCCCCGCCTTTTTTTTTATTCTGGCATCTTTTCCCCCTTCCTGCTCAGTCCTGAAGAAGTGTCTTAGTCCGAAATGTCCACTGTCTATTCACTTCCATAGATGCTGCCTGGCGTACTGAGTTCCCTCGGCATTTTGTGTGTGTTGCTTTGGATTTTCAGCATCTGCCGACTTCCTCACATTTATGGATTGATATTCCTGATCAGAAAAATTCTCACACTATGGACATCTTACAACTTGTGGAGAAGCGCAAAGCTTAAGATGTTATAGTCACCAAATAATTGTCTCAGAATAAACAACTTAACAACAGATAATAGCAATGCCCATTTTAGGTCAGAAGATACCCATGGGGAGAGGAACAGTTAATGTTTTGGATCACTGACCTGTTTTTTTTTTCTTTAAAATGTAGAAGTTGCTACCACAAAGTGATGTTGAAATGATAAATATAGAAGTAGTTAAAAGGAAACTAGTTGGGAGTTTCTGAGAGAAACGAGGAGAAAATTGTGCTGTAAAAGGTAAATTTGGAAGACTGAGGTGATTTAGAAAGAGCAATTGACTTATTCAACTATGACATTCATTATCCAATCTTTGTGTAATTCTCTTTAAAAATAACATAAAGCATGTATAAAACAAACATTAGATTATGAGGACACGCAGTCTTCTTTCATTGTCATTTAGTAATACGTGCATTAAGAAATGATACAATTTGATCCTCCAGAATGATATCACAGAAACACAAGACAAACCAAGACTAAAAAAATTACAAAAACCACACAGTTGTAACGTATAGTTACAACAGTGCAAACAATACCATAATTTGATGGAAGAACAGACCATGGGCACGGTAAAAAAAAATCTCAAAAGTCTCTCGAAAGTTCTCACACAGACAGTTGAAGGAAGAAAACTCTTCCTGCCATGAGCTTCCAATGCCGCAAACTTGCCGATGCACCCGACCACAGACTGACTCCGAGTCCGTCCAAAAACTTCGAGCCTCCGACACCGAGCACCATCTCTGCTGAGCGCTTCAACCCCGGCCCCAGCAATAGGCAAAGCCGAGGATTTGGGGCCTTCCCCTCTGGAGATTCTTGATCGCACAGTAGCAGCGGCAGCGAAGCAGGCATTTCAGAAGTTTCTCCAGATGTTCCTCCGTGCTTGTCACGGCTGTCTCCATCAAATCAGGATTGTGCACGGTATCCTACTTCACAAATACGGTATCAATTCGGAGCGGCAGTGCGCGCTGTGTCGTGCCGCCATTTTCTCCTCCCCTCAAAAATGAGAGATTATGGAAAACTGAAATAAGAAAGACAAAATGCTGAAACCTGCTTCATGAAAAGCAGGTTTATGGAATCTATGGAATTAAGGGAATCAAGTAGTGAGACCATGGAAACTGTACAGATTGAAAAGGAGGAGGTGCTTGCTGTCTTGATGAAAATTAAAGTGGATAAATCCCCGGGACCTGACAGAGTGTTCCCTCGGACCTTGAAGGAGACTAGTGTTGAAATTGCAGGGGCCCTGGCAGAAATATTTAAAATGTCGCTGTCTACGGGTGAAGTGCCGGAGGATTGGAGAGTGGCTCATGTTGTTCCGTTGTTTAAAAAAGGATCGAAAAGTAATCCGGGAAATTATAGGCCGGTGAGTTTAACGTCAGTAGTAGGTAAGTTATTGGAGGGAGTACTAAGAGACAGAATCTACAAGCATTTGGATAGACAGGGGCTTATTAGGGAGAGTCAACATGGCTTTGTGCGTGGTTGGTCATGTTTGACCAATCTGTTGGAGTTTTTCGAGAAGGTTACCAGGAAAGTGGGTGAAGGGAAGGCAGTGGATATTGTCTACATGGACTTCAGTAAGGCCTTTGACAAGGTCCCGCATGGGAGGTTAGTTAGGAAAATTCAGTCGCTAGCTATACATGGAGAGGTGGTAAATTGGATTAGACATTGGCTCGATGGAAGAAGCCAGAGAGTGGTGGTAGAGAATTGCTTCTCTGAGTGGAGGCCTGTGACTAGTAGTGTGCCACAGGGATCAGTGCTGGGTCCCTTGTTATTTGTCACCTATATCAATGATCTGGATGATAATGTGGTAATTTGGATCAGCAAGTTTGCTGATGATACAAAGATTGGAGGTGTAGTAGACAGTGAGGAAGGTTTTCAGAGCCTGCAGAGGGACTTGGACCAGCTGGAAAAATGGGCTGAAAAATGGCAGATGGAGTTTAATACTGACAAGTGTGAGGTATTGCACGTTGGAAGGACAAACCAACGTAGAACATACAGGGTTAATGGTAAGGCACTGAGGAGTGCAGTGGAACAGAGGGATCTGGGAATACAGATACAAAATTCCCTAAAAGTGTCGTCACAGGTAGATAGGGTCGTAAAGAGAGCTTTTGGTACATTGGCCTTTATTAATCGAAGTATTGAGTATAAGAGCTGGAATGTTATGATGAGGTTGTATAAGGCATTGGTGAGGCCGAATCTGGAGTATTGTGTTCAGTTTTGGTTACCAAATTACAGGAAGGATATAAATAAGGTTGAAAGAGTGCAGAGAAGGCTTACAAGGATGTTGCCGGGACTTGAGAAACTCAGTTACAGAGAAAGGTTGAATAGATTAGATCTTTATTCCCTGGAGCGTAGAAGAATGAGGGGAGATTTGATAGAGGTATAAAAATTATGATGGGTATAGATAGAGTGAATGTAAGTAGGCTTTTTCCACTGAGGCAAGGGGAGAAAAAAACCAGAGGACATGGGTTAAGGGTGAGGGGGGAAAAGTTTAAAGGGGACATTAGGGGGGGCTTCTTCACACAGAGAGTGGTGGGAGTGTGGAATGAGCTGCCAGGCCAGGTGGTAAATGCGGGTTCTTTTGTAACATTTAAGAATAAATTGGACAGATACATGGATGGGAGGTGTATGGAGGGATATGATCTGTGTGCAGGTCAGTGGGTCTAGGCAGAAAATGGTTTGGCACAGCCAAGAAGGGCCAAAGGGCCTGTTTCTGTGCTGTAGTTTCTATGGTTTCTAAAAGGTTTTCAACCTGAAGTCTTAACTGTTTCTCTTTCTGTAGAGCAGGGGTTCCTAACCTTTTTCATGCCATGGACCCCAACCATTAACCACTTACCCCAGACTGGGAACCCCTGCTACAGACACTACTTGACCTGTTAAGTATTTCCAGCATTTTCTGTTTTCAGTGTAGCACATTTAGTTAAAAATGTGCCCAGGCTACTGCACAGTGAAACATGCAACACAGCGGAGTGGCGGAAATGAGGGGCTGGTGTTGAAATCACGAAGAAGCAGAGGGGTAGAGTTTAGCAAGTTCCATAGGAAAAGCTGTAAAATATTCTGCTGATAGCAGTGAAGGGAGGTGAGGGGGTAGAGCTTAAAAAACTGAAACTGGGGGGGGGTTGAAAGGATGGTGGTACTGTGAGACTGGAGAAATCTGCTGCGGGAGGATGAGATTGTGCCTATACTATGCTGCACAGTAGTGTGGTGGTTAGCACAACGCTTTACAGTACCGGTGACGTGGGTTCAATTCTCGCCGCTGCCTGTAGGAAATTTGTACGTTCTCCCATTACCACGTGGGTTTCCTCCGGGTGCTCTGGTTTCCACCCACAGTCCAAAGTCGTACCAGCTAGCAGGTTGATTGGTCATTGTAGATTGTCCCATGATTAGGCTAGCATTCAATTGGGGGATTGCTGGCTGGTGTGACTCGAAAGGTCTACTCCACTGTATCTCAATCAATCAATAAAACTTATTTATTTAATTCTCTCTCACTCTCGTGCAAATGGGTCTGTGGATCAGTGCAATAGGGTGCTATTGACGACTGGGAACCTTTGGCTCGTCGCTCCTCGAAGTGGAGAGGGAGCATTTGGTTTGGTAGTGACAAACTAGAGACCGTGCACAGTGCACATGGAAACCCTTGGTGGCTGTCAGAAAGAGGGTCACAACCTGACCTAAATGTGGAAGGGCTGTCCTCGTCAACCTCCTCAGAACCCAGAGTGGAACTATGTCATTCTTATCCCGCGAGACTGCCCAAGAGGGAGAAGAATGGGTGCTGAGGTGATGTGGGAGGGAGAATTGTGCTGTTTCCTTTTAGAGGAATTGAAATAATAATGGAAAGGAGAGATTTGGAGTAATCCTGAATTCTATGGTGCAGACCAAAACTGTTTGGCTCGTGTTGCCAGGAGATGTGGATAAAGGCCTGCTAAAACCATATGTGGAGGCCAGCGGGAGTGGAAGTGAGTGGTTGCACGGATAAATTTAATGGAGGTGGGTGAACAGCTGTTTAGCTCTAAGTAACTGTATAAAACAGCTTGTGGCCGGATGACTCTTGTTTAAAGTATTGCAAAAAGGAATGATCAGGGTTACCATCTGATATTAAGGTTTGAACATGTTAGGGTGAAAGTCATTCAGCAGCATAATTCATAGGTATAAAATGAGTTCACAGCTATTTCAAATAGGTTAACATACTGTAGATAGGTAAAGGTGATAAATTTAAAGAAGAAGACGGGAGGGAAAATAAATTAGCCATGATCAAATGGCGGAGGAGACTCAATGGGTCAGATAGCCTAATTCTGCTCTTGTGTCTTATAGTCTTATAAGAGTTCAGGTGTAATTTCACATGAAGTTTGGACTTCTGCCCTTGGAGCACAGAAAATTGAGAAGAATTTTGATTAAAAATGAACATCCTAATTGGTTTGAGTGGGATGGCTTTTGCTATTAGAAGGTAACTCTAGATTGGGCTGGAAGGACAGGTTGAAAATTCCGGCCAGTAGATACAAGGGTGATGATGAGAATGAATGTTGGTGGTTACGATCTGGAACTTGCAGTCTTCAGACCTGACAGGAGCAGATTCAAGCAGGACTTTGGGAATTGGAGTGACACTTGAGCACAAGTTTGTGAAAATAATGGGACTAAAAGGATTACAAGCAACTTTTGTAGACTTGGTGCATTGAATAGCCTCCTTTTGCATCTAACTGATCACACAAGAATGTTATTGATTTGGTACATAGAGGGTGAGCAGACTTACTTGGCCCATTTACAACTAACCTGCACAAATTATAGTTGGACGATTTCCCCTATTATTGAATAGAATGAGATTGTGATGTCTCCAACCAGAACAGCAAACTACCCAAGGTTACCAAATTGTGAAGTGGAATCCCTTTGGCCAATCGTGTCCTTGACGAAAAAAACATTCTCTGGATTTAAAAATAAACCTGTAGACAGCCTGAAATGAGAAGGGGACTGGTCATGTTCTGTTGTCTCATCAGGTTAAATTCAGTTTCATTTATTTATCACATGCACATTGAAACATGCAGCAAAATGAATAATTTGTGCTAAAAACCAACACAGCCCGAGGATGTGCTGGAGGGCAGCCCAGAAATGTCACCACATGTTCCAGCCCCAACATCGTTGATGCAAGAAGCAACAGAAGCAAAACGATAATCGTAAAACAAGCCCCTTTCTTCTCTCTGTGTCTGTCTCTCTAATTCTCCCACCACCAGCCCTCCAGCGGACTCACAGACATCAGGCCTCCAACTTGTAGGCCCAGGGCTTCGGCTGTCAGGTATCGGCTTGTGGTCTCTCTGACTTCGGTCGTCAACATTTGGTATTGAACACAGGACTTGTCAATGATGGGACCCCAAACTCCATTCTCACTGATTCACCAACTCGGGGTGTCACCAGCCCTCTGATCCTGGGGACCCACCCAGAGGTGGGGTGGGGGAGGTGAGGTGTGAGTGTCACCAACCCTTGTCCTCACTGCTCGTCATTCACTGCACTTGCCAAACTGATATCCACCCACAGGGATTGCTGGCCAACGCCCGCAAAGTGCAGTCCAACCTGGACGCTGGCCTGACCTCCAACTCCCCCACGTCCCTGTCCCTAAACCCTAACCTAACATGACCCTGCCCTGCCCCAAAAACCATCCATTTTTCAAAAAAAAACGGCAGCAAGTCTGAGCCACAACCTCGACAGAGGTCACAGCTCAGTGCCATCTCCATATTTCACCATTTTCTTCTCCGTATCTTGTTTCCTTCAGTGTTGCCTCCCCCGCTGTTAATCCCAAAGACCTCACTGCATCCGGGTGTGTCTGACCATGAGTAATCAGAAAGAAAGAAATGCTGCAGGAAATGCAGCAAGCTCTCTCAAGCGACAAAGGAGGAAATAATCAGATCATTGTCTATTTTAAGTACTGGTTGGGAGATGAGTGTTGGGCTAGCCTTGACCGCGGTGGGGGTAGGGTGGAGGTGGTGAGATTACCCGTCTATACTTGCTGATGGGACACCAGTACGAGTGCTAAAATTATTCTCACCATCCACCCTGTGAAAGTGCTGGAGAGACAGAGGCAGCTACTAATACCTTTCTTTGTTTTCACTCCCTATCTCAGTGCTGCTGGTGTCCTCCTCAAAGTGAAGCTCAACGTCAAGCGGAATTTGAGGTTGAACAACACGGTCCCAAAAATCTTCCAAGAAGTTGTTCAGAGGCACCCGGACAAGACGGCGCTTATCTTCGAAGGGACGGGCGCTGCTTGGAGTTTCCGGGACCTGGACGAATACTCGAACAGGGTGGCCAACTTCTTTTCCCAGCACGGCTACCACACCGGTGATGTGGTAGCCCTTTTCATGGAGAGCAGGAACGAGTTCGTGGGGCTGTGGCTGGGCTTGGCGAAAGTCGGAGTTGAGACAGCGCTGATTAACTTCAATTTGCGGCTGGACGCCCTGACCCACTGCATCACCATCTCCAAGGCCAAGGCTATTATATTCGGCAGCGAACTGAACGGCGGTAAGTACAAAGTGAAGGTGTCAGTGACCAGGCAGGACCAAAGGGGGCAAGTAGGTGAGTTCAGAATGTAAAAAAAAAGAAACTAAAGTACATCTTCATTCCAAATCAACTAGATCTGAATTCCCCCAAAGCATCTTACAGGGAGTTGTTTTACCATTTTATAGTGTTCGATTTATAGGGAACGTAGTACTTTTTTTTTTTGAATTACTATCTTTTATAATGAAGGAACACAGATACAATTTAGAACACACAAAGATCTTTACAATAACAATCTATTTTCAGTGATATCATTTGGATAAATGCTCTCCAGACCACGAGAACTTTTCTTTTGAAGCAGGTCGATGTAAAGGATTCTGTGGTACCAAGAGAACAAACAAGATTTGTTTAAGTTTGCCCTGAAGGACACTGGCCACAAAAGCATAGCACTCCCTCAGTCTTTCATTGGATTGTGTGGCTGGAATTTATGCTCAGGTCTGCAGCAGGGTTTGAACTTGCAACCTCCTGCTCTTTCATCACTCTTTCCTTCCAAAGCATTTGTCTGAGCTGCTTTTGAAAGGTGATATTGAATCTGTTTCCAATGTTCTTTCAAAGTGTGCAAACTTAGTGAGTTTAAAAACAATGCATTTCCCCTTCCCCTTGCCAGGCCCCACACCCCTCCCTGGTGCTCTGACTGAGCGGAGGCAACATGCAGAAGGAACAAAACTGATACAATGTCCAGAATGTATTAATGATCGCAGGCAAGGCCGAGGATTTAGTTTTATGTGACCTTAAATAAGTTTAAAGAAATCCAAGAAGCTGTTTTCCCATTTAGTTGTGAGCTATTCACTAATTTAGTGGTGGGAGAAGAATGTCTATTTCCATCTGTGGTGTTTGTGATTGTCAGTGGGAATGGAAGTCACTTTACTTATTCGGGTTTACATCAGATATCAGTGTACCATGACTGACTTACTGCCTGTTATGCCTCTGGTGTTTCGGGCAGCAGTGAGGGTCCTCCATCTCTGGCGGTGTTCAGGGCTTCCTTCGTCATGTCAGTTGCTTCCTCTCAGTCTACTGTCAGTCATGCTAGTCCCAGGTGGAGACTCAGGAATACCGTCACACTCAGATGTAGAAAGATTCTTCATTGCCGTTTCTGTTACAATTTTGTTTTTGCCTGTCAGGGTTTGTTAGCCCTGAGCTGAAGCCCCGAACCTGGAGGACCGGTGGACCTCTCTTAGTCTGACCTGTACCCTTTGACCTGTTTGGTGTACCAGCAGCCAAAGCATAAAGCCCTGACTCCAGGCAACATAGCTCTCCAAGTCACTGAGGCACGCTAGCCTCCAAACTTTACGGCAAAGTTGCAATCCTCTTGGAGGAATGTGCCATGACGGTAGGATTAATTTAATTTTTTTAAACTTAGAGATACATCATGGTAACAGACCCTTCTGGCCCAACGAGTCCAGGCTGCGTAATTGCACCCATGTGACTAATTAACCGCCGTCTTTGCAATGTGGGAAAGAACAGGAGCACTCGGAGGAAATTCACGTGGTCACGGGAAGAACGCACAAATTCCGTACAGACAGCGGTGGTTACTAGCTCTGTACTGGCGGTATGCTAACATGCTGTCCCTACTGTTACTGTTTTACCCAGTGTGGTTTCAGGGCAGATTCCTGGGAAATACTTGAAGCAGGAGGAAATAATGAGAGTTTAATTTATTAAAAGTAATCTGCAGACATCCCACCTCTCCCGGAAGTTCAGAGAGTCTCCTGCATATTGATAGCGGCTCCCTGACGTCTGCAAATTATATACAATATCCCGGAAATCAATTTTTTTTTGTGAGGGAGAGCGAGAGAGAGCATCCTGATTGGTCTCTCTTCGTGCTAAGTAGACCTATCAATTTTCTCTGTGGGCGGGCTTTATAGTCGACCTCTCTTTCTCTTTTTCATTGTCCATCAGTTCAGTTTAGTGTCCTGCTGTGCCATGGCAGAGTGTTCCAAAAAAAGAAAATATAAAATGTACTTCACCCCAGACTACACTAAAGGGTACTCCTGCCTAATAGGGGTCAAAAATAATGACCGTGTTGCTCGCTGCACTGTTTGCAACAGCGACTTTTCTATTGCCAATGGTGGGTTAAATGACTGTAAAAGACGTGTTGAGGTGAGTTTAACAAGTGTCATACGTTCATTAGCATAGCTAACGTCTTTGAAACTCGCTGGCTAGCTGCTAAGGAGCTACTGTATTGATGTCCTACGTGATGAGGCCAAACTCCCTGTAGACTTGCTTAAAGTTGTAATAGAATAAAAAAAATGACTCCATGATAATATAAGTAGATATTTTAATGTCACATTTTCTGCAGATACCCAGCTTGGTTTACAGATTAGACAAAATCAATAAACAAACTATTACATACACCCTTGGAGGTTGACCGGGGGTGGGGGGGGTGGGGGTGCTACCTCCCTGAAATGAGTTTTTGCAGCGTGGGATGTCTGAATCTGCGGTACTTTGGAACTCAACGTTTGCTTATCAGTCTCTCGTTGCTGCGACATAGAAAAAGTGAGCAGCCTTCATCAGACTTGGCTCAGCTGGTGGCAGTTGCTTCTGAGACGTCTCCTCAGGGACCTGAGCACAAATTCCAGGCTAGCATCCCAAATGCAGTCCTAGGGGAGTGCTGTGCCGTTAGAGATTCGCTTTTCAGATTAGACCCGCGGTAGACTTTCCTGCCTTTGAAAGTGGAGAGTAAAGAAATTCCCCCAGTAGCTGGCAAAAACCAACTCAAGTTATAAAGAGTGTTTGTTGTAACATACGTCTTTGTGGGATTTTGTCAAACCTCCCACATTGTATCAGCGATTGGATTTGAGGTACCTCAAGTTGCAAAAGATATTTAGTGGTTAAGCAGAGACTTTTCTATTGAGAACAGAATTATTATCTGATCTTTTTTGCATAGCAGTGAGTTCATTTTTTTTGAGCTTTCTCCATACAACCGTGCCTGCTTTTTATCCCTTCCCTTGCCTGCACGACCTCCCATGGTGAAGGAACCCAGGTGAATTCTCAAAGCTATTGTTAGAAGTTGCCTTGAGCAGAATAGTAAATAAAAGCGGAAATTGGAAATTAAAAGTGAAAGTGCCAGGAATACTCAGTAGATCAGTCAGAATTTGTGAGGTGGGGTGACTAGGAACATCACTCTTCACAGAAGCTGCCTGATCAGCTATGTATCTCCAGCGTTCATATTTTTGGTTTTATTATGATTGCTGGCTGCAGAGAAACCAGATTTGGGCCTTGAATCGACGTACAGGCGAACCAGAGCACCCTGCTGGTGTAACTGAATGTGTGCCACTTTTATCCCCAAGAGAAGAGTTTAGTGTTAATCTAAGCAGGTGAACATTGAAAAGAATCCCCTGCAAGGGTTTGAGTGAAAACTGTGACTGAAAGTGGGACAAGAGGATAATTGGCAGTTGAGGTCACATGAGGCCTATCAGTTACCAGTGAGGCCTTTTGGTCATCTGGGAAATGTCAACAGTGGGGAAACAAACAGATCACAATCTTAATCCCAACCTGCATGACCCCCCACCCACCCGTTTCATCCAGCTCTACCATACAACTCGCAGGAGATCAAAGTTCAAAGTAAAGCTTATTGCCAGTGTGCATACATGTCACCACATACAACCCTGAGATTCTTCTTCTGTGGGCATACTGAGCAAATCTCGAGAACAGTAGCTATAAACAGGATCAATGGACAACAGACTGTGCAAATGCGGATATAAATAAATAGCAATAAATAATGAGCAGGAAATAACAAGAAGTGTCCTTAATGAGTGTATTTATCCCCTTGTGTTCAAGAGCCTGATGGTTGAGGGGTAGTAACTGCTCTTGAACCTGGTGGTGCAAATCCTGAGGCTCTTGTACCTTCTACTTGATGGCAGCAGCGAGAAAAGAGCATGGCCTGGGTGGTCAAGATCTTTGATGGTTGCTGCTTTTCTATGCCAATGTTTCATGTGGATGTGCTCAATAGCTGGGGGAGTTTTACCCGTGATGTACTAGGCCGAATCCACTACTTTTGTAGGATTTTCTACTCAAAGACATTGGTGTTCCCATACCAGGCCATAATGTAACTCTTGACTACCTTTTTCGTCCAATCAGTTTCTTTTAATGGCCTGCTAGAGCCTAAGTGCTAATGGACCAAAAGGCCGGACCATTTTTCCTGGATTCAGGACGTTGCGTAGAGTGCATTGGACATGGCACCATGAGATAAGAGGATCGTAAACACAAAATACTCTGCAGATGCTGGGGTCAAAGCAACACTCACAACACGCTGGAGGAACTCAGCAGGTCGGGCAGCATCCGTGGAAACAATCAGTTTCTTGCCCCTTCCCTCTTCAGTCCTGACGAAGGGTTCCGGCCCGAAACGTTGACTGATCATTTCCACGGATGCTGCCCGACCTGCTGAGTTCCGCCAGCGTGTTGTGAGTGATGAGGTAAGAGGATTTGTTCTATTTAAGTTTGCATTTGATGCTTTAATGCACTTATCAGGCTAATATTACAGAGAGTTAAACTTGCATCACACCCCTGTATATCACAAGATATTGTAGCTCTAGGGGAGTAATACAAAAAAACTGTCGCGGGTGAAGGACGCAATCCGTAAATGAAAAGTACTGAGGGAGTTTTGCTCTTGGTGAGGTACTTTCACACAAGAATTCCACCTTCATTGCTCTAAGCAAACACAGAGTTGAATTGCAAACCCGTTCCCAGTAGCCCATTTAATCGTTAAATTTTCTAATGCTGTTGGCAGAGAAGTGTAGTTGTTGATTTTTCTTTTGAAAATGTCGTCACCTTTGTGCTCGTTGTGGCGCTGTTTGACCACCCTGCTTTTCGTTGCGGCATTTCTCCCAGCGTCACTCCCCCCCCCCCCCCCCTGCCGTTGTGATGGACAGCAAATACGAAAGCTGGTGACTACTGCACGGCAAATTTATTGAAGTAAATCTTTCACCTCTGAGTCATGAACTCCCACTCCAGAGACTCGAGTACAAAAAGTGGATTAGTGGCTGCAAAATCGCCATTTCAAAGCCATGTAAAGCACATTAAAACAATCTGAGATTATGAAAGACCTTCAGATTTGAGTTTAACGGCAACTGGATTGAGTTGTCATTTCTCCTATGGTCCATTGTCCTCTCCTATCAGATTCCTCCTTCAGCCCTTGCCTCTTCCACCTATCAGCTTTCAGCTTGTGTCAACCCCTCTCTCCCCCACCCACCTTCCCCCTCACCCGTCAGCTTGTCCTTCTTCCCCTCCCCTCACCACCTTATTCTGGCGTCTGCCCCCTTCCATTCCCGTCCCGATGAAGGTTCTTGGCCCAAAACACCGACCGCTTATTCCTTTCTGTAGATGCTGGCCGCTCTGTTGAGCTCCTCCAGCATTTCTGTGTGTGGATTTCCAGCATTTGCAGAATCTCGTGTATTTATGAGCTGTCGTTCCGTCAGATCTTGAAGTGTGACTGGTTAGGGGCAGCACTTGGATCTTGACTCATAACAGCTACTTCCTAAACTAAGATAAGGTTGGTACGTCACTATATTCTTATGAAGACTTGCTAATGACACAGACTGGGTGTTGAATCTGAGAGCCTCTGGTTCCTGTGTTCCTGTACCACCGGAAGATCCGAAGCTTCAGAGAAAAGCTGCTTCATCCTCACACTAGATTAGTGCCCTATTTTGCTATCGGAGGATATCGGGCAGCATGGTAGCAAAGCGGTTAGCGTAGTTGCTTTACAGCGCCACCTGCTGGGGTTCTAGTCCTGCTGTTGTACGCAAGGAGTCTGTATGTTCTCCCCGTGAATGCTGGGTTTCCTCCAAGTGCTGTGGTTTCCTCCCACATTCCTAGTATAAATTAGGGTTAGTGAGTTGTGGACATAACGATGTTGCTGCTAGGAGCGTGGCAACACTTGCAGGCTGCCCCCAGCACAGTCTTCGGACTGTGCTGGTCATTGGTGCAACTCAATGCTTTGATGTGCACGTGCCAAGTGAAGCTAATCTCTTTAGAATGGGCGATATAAGTAGGAACAGCACTCAAGTGCTATAGTTCACCTCCTTTTGAGGTTGAAGCTGAGGCACACATCAGTACCCTGCTGAGGGAATTGGATGGGTGAAGTTAATTCAGGCAAATTTCTTCCTGCACTGCCTGATTCCAGGATGGGAGCTTTGTGTTGTCGTCAGCTTTTCTAACGAAGCTGGCCGTTCTTAATCATTGCCTTTGGCCCTGATCATTTATATTAATTATTCTTCAAATTAAAAAATTGGTTATTTAGTAGAAGCGCGCCAAGGTTTAAAAAGCAGACCACCATATACAGCGGCCATCGTCGGAGTGGACTGAGTCAGAGTGGGGCTCAAACAGGCTTTGGCGAGAACAGGCAGAGGCCAGGGTAGGTTCTGGTAAGTTTTTTGTTCAGATTGTCTAGCGTAGAGAGAATGTCAGGCAGGATGTTGGAATGCTCCTCTTGCAGGATGTGGGAAGTCAGGGAACCCTCCGGTGTCCCTGACAACGACACCTGCAAGAAGTGCTTCCAGCTGCAGCTCCTGACAAACCGCGTTAGGGAACTGGAGCAGGAGCTGGATGACCTGCGGATCATTTGGGAGAATGAGGAGATTATAGATCGTAGCTGCAGGGAGGTAGTTACGCCAAAGGAGCAGAGAACAGGAAATTGGGTCACTGTCAAGCGAGGGAAGAGGAAAGGGCAGGCAGAGCCGTGGTGCACATCGGTACCAATGACATAGCAAGGAAGAGTGAAGAGGTCCTGGACAGTGAGTATAGAGAGCTTGGTAGGAAGTTGAAAAGCAGGATCTCAAGGGTGGTAATCTCAGGATTGCTACCTGTGCTAGGTGCCAGTGAGGGTAGGAATAGGATGCTCTGGAGGAGGAACAAGTGGCTGAGGAACAGGTGTAGGGGGCAGGGTTTCAGATTTCAGGATCATTGGGACCTCTTCTGGGGCAGGTGGGACCTGTACAAGAGAGACGGGTTACACTTGAACCACAGGAGAACCAATATCCTTTCAGGGAGGTTTGTTAGTGCTATTGGGGAGGCTTTAAACTAGATTTGCAGGGGGATGGGAACCAGAGTGCCAGAGCTGACAGTGTGGCTGGGGTGAAAATAAATGATATTGAAAGTTTAAGCAAATCCGCTGATAGAAAGGTTGCGAGTGGTGGTAAAAATCTTCTGAGGTGTATATATTTCAATGCTAGGAGTATTGCGGGGAAGGCGGATGAGTTGAGGGTGTGGATTGACACGTGGAATTATGATGTTGTAGCAATTAGTGAAACTTGGCTACAGGAGGGGCAGGACTGGCAGCTTAATATTCCAGGGTTCCGATGTTTCAGGTGATCGAGGCAGAGGAATGAAAGGTGGGGGAGTAGCATTGCTTGTTAGGGAAAATATTACAGCAGTGCTCAGGCAGGACAGATTAGAGGGCTTGTCTACTGAGTCCTTATGGGTGGAGCTGAGAAACAGGAAAGGTATGGCCACATTAGTGGGATTGTATTACAGACCACCCAATAGTCAACGAGACTTGGAAGAGCAAATCTGCAGAGAGATAGCAGACAACTGCAGGAAACA
The DNA here is from genome assembly GCF_030028105.1 of Mobula birostris. Lineage (NCBI taxonomy): Eukaryota > Metazoa > Chordata > Chondrichthyes > Myliobatiformes > Myliobatidae > Mobula > Mobula birostris. Next base: position 19,900,903 of record NC_092391.1, on the reverse strand, counting down.
TAAAGTTGTGGTGGTAGGGGATTTTAATTTTCCATACATTGATTGGGACTCCCATACTGGTTTAGCGTTTGTAAAATGTGTTCAGGAAAGTTTTCTAAATCAGTATATAGAGGGACCAACTAGAGGGGATGCAATATTGGATCTCCTGTTAGGAAACGAATTAGGGCAAGTGACAGAAGTCTGTGTAGGGGAGCACTTTGGTTCCAGTGATCATAACACCATTAGTTTCAATCTGATCATGGACAAGGATAGATCTGGTCCTAGGGTTGAGGTTCTGAACTGGAAGAAGGCCAAATTTGAAGAAATGAGAAAGGATCTAAAAAGCGTGGATTGGGACAGGTTGTTCTCTGCAAAGATGTGATTGGTAGGTGGGAAACCTTCAAAGGGGAAATTTTGAGAGTGCGGAGTTTGTATGTTCCTGTCAGGATTAAAGGCAAATTGAATAGGAATAAGGAACCTTGGTTCTCAAGGGATATGGCAACTCTGATAAAGAAGAAGAGGGAGTTGTATGAAATGTATAGGAAACGGGGTAAATCAGGTGCTTGAGGAGTATAAGAATGCAAGAAAATACTTAAGAAAGAAATCAGGAGGACAAAAAGAAGACATGAGGTTGCCTTGGCAGTCAAAGTGAAGGATAATCCAAAGAGCTTTTACAAGTATATTAAGAGCAAAAGGATTGTAAGGGATAAAATTGGTCCTCTTGAAGATCAGAGTGGTCGGCTTTGTGCGGAACCAAAGGAAATGGGGGAGATCTTAAATAGGTTTTTTGCGTCTGTATTTACTAAGGAAGCTGGCATGAAATCTATGGAATTGAGGGAATCAAGTAGTGAGGCCATGGAAACTGTACAAATTGAAAAGGAGGAGGTGCTTGCTGTCTTGAGGAAAATTAAAGTGGATAAATTCCCGGGACCTGACAGAGTGTTCCCTCGGACCTTGAAGGAGACTAGTGTTGAAATTGCGGGAGCCGTGGCAGAAATATTTAAAATGTCGCTGTCTACGGGTGAAATGCCGGAGGATTGGAGAGTGGCTCATGTTGTTCCGTTGTTTAAAAAAGGATCGAAAAGTAATCCGGGAAATTATAGGCCGGTGAGTTTAAAGTCAGTAGTAGGTAAGTTATTGGAGGGAGTACTAAGAGACAGAATCTACAAGCATTTGGATAGACAGGGGCTTATTAGGGAGAGTCAACATGGCTTTGTGCGTGGTAGGTCATGTTTGGCCAATCTGTTGGAGTTTTTCAAGGAGGTTACTAGGAAAGTGGATGTAGGGAAGGCAGTGGATATTGTCTACATGGACTTCAGTAAGGCCTTTGACAAGGTCCTGCATGGAAGGTTAGTTAGGAAAATTCAGTCGCTAGGTATACGTGGAGAGGTGGTAAATTGGATTAGACATTGGCTCGATGGAAGAAGCCAGAGAGTGGTGGTAGAGAATTGCTTCTCTGAGTGGAGGCCTGTGACTAGTGGTGTGCCACAGGGATCAGTGCTGGGTCCCTTGTTATTTGTCATCTATATCAATGATCTGGATGATAATGTGGTAATTTGGATCAGCAAGTTTGCTGATGATACAAAGATTGGAGGTGTAGTAGACAGTGAGGAAGGTTTTCAGAGCCTGCAGAGGGACTTGGACCAGCTGGAAAAATGGGCTGAAAAATGGCAGATGGAGTTTAATACTGACAAGTGTGAGGTATTGCACGTTGGAAGGACAAACCAACGTAGAACATACAGGGTTAATGGTAAGGCACTGAGGAGTGCAGTGGAACAGAGGGATCTGGGAATACAGATACAAAATTCCCTAAAAGTGTCGTCACAGGTAGATAGGGTCGTAAAGAGAGCTTTTGGTACATTGGCCTTTATTAATCGAAGTATTGAGTATAAGAGCTGGAATGTTATGATGAGGTTGTATAAGGCATTGGTGAGGCCGAATCTGGAGTATTGTGTTCAGTTTTGGTTACCAAATTACAGGAAGGATATAAATAAGGTTGAAAGAGTGCAGAGAAGGTTTACAAGGATGTTGCCGGGACTTGAGAAACTCAGTTACAGAGAAAGGTTGAATAGGTTAGGACTTTATTCCCTGGAGCGTAGAAGAATGAGGGGAGATTTGATAGAGGTATATAAAATTATAATGGGTATAGATAGAGTGAATGCAAGCAGGCTTTTTCCACTGAGGCAAGGGGAGAAAAAAACCAGAGGACATGGGTTAAGGGTGAGGGGGGAAAAGTTTAAAGGGAACATTAGGGGGGGCTTCTTCACACAGAGAGTGGTGGGAGTATGGAATGAGCTGCCAGACGAGGTGGTAAATGTGGGTTCTTTTTTAACATTTAAGAATAAATTGGACAGATACATGGATGGGAGGTGTATGGAGGGATATGGTCCGTGTGCAGGTCGGTGGGACTAGGCAGAAAATGGTTCAGCACAGCTAAGAAGGGCCAAAGGGCCTGTTTCTGTGCTGTAGTTTCTATGGTTCTATGGACTTGTAGCCTTGGTCACAAACGAGAATAAATCAGCAAATGCTGGAAATCCAAGCAACACACACAAAATGCTGGAGGAACTCAGCGGGCCAGACAGCATCTACGGAAAAACAGTACAGTCGACGTTTAGGGTCTTGGCCCGAAACGTCAACTCTTCTCTTTTCCATAGATGCTGCCTAGCCTGTTGAGTTCCTCCAGCATTTGGTATGTGTTGCTTATAGCCTTGGTGCATGTTTGTGGGCTTGTGGTAGACCATTTCATATTATAACATGTCTTTTTTGAAGAAAATCATTCAATGCTTTCTTTGCAGATGTTTTTTAAACCGTGAAATTACTTAAATATTCATCCAACACCCACTTCCTTAAACTTTCCCTTTCTTTACTCATGCAAACAAAGTTGTGCTAAACTTTTTAAAACCACCGTTTAGCCTCAGCCGCAGCATCGTGCTTGCTTCTGGGCACCTTGCTTGAGGAAGAATGCCAGGCTTCTCAAAGCATGCAGAAATGATTCACTAGCTACAAGTGCCTTCAATGATGTGAAGAGATTGGGGAGTGAAGCAGTCATTCTTCTCAGAGTGTTAAGAGGAAATTTAGTTGATGTATTCAAGATAATGAATAGTTTGGCGGTGAGTAAAGAGAGACTGTTTCCAGTGGCGGAAAGGGGGAAAAACAGGCACATTGCCGAGAAACTTAAGACAGATCGTTGCAATGTGGAATGCTTTTTGGAAATTTGGAAGTATTGAAGGAAAACAAATCATCGGAAAACCCAGCGGCACTGTAGCCCAACAGTATAACAGTTCCAGGGTTCGGAGTTCATTTCCGGCGCCGTTCGTACGCAGCCTTTCAGTCCAAAGACATGCATGTTAGTGGGTTAGTGGGTCGTTGCAAATTATCCTGTGATTAGCTGGTGTTAAATATGTGGGTTGCTGGGTGGTGTAGCTTGTTGGGCTGGGAGGGTCTGTTCCACACTACAATGGCATGCAGAAATTTGGGCACCCCGGTCAAAATTTCTGTTACTATGAATAGCTAAGTAAGTAAAAGATCAACTGATTTCCAAAAGGCATAAAGTTAAAGATGACACATTTCTTTAATTTTTTAAGCAAGAAGACTTTTTTATTTCCATCTTTTACAGTTTCAAAATAACAAAAAAGGAAAAGGGCCCGAAGCAAAAGTTTGGGCACCCCGCATGGCAGTACTTAGTAACACCACCTTTGGCAAGTATCACAGCTTGTAAATGCTTTTTGTAGCTAGCTAAGAGTCTTTCAATTCTTGTTTAGATTTCCTTTGAAACTTTTGAATAGAACTTGAATAGAAAAGAGGATGGCTTCTACAACAGGATAATGATCCAAAACACACCTCAAAATCCACAATAGACTACCTCAAGAGGTGCAAGCTGAAGGTTTTGCCATGGCCCTCACAGTCCCCTGACCCAAACATCATCAAGAATCTGTGGATAGACCTCAAAAGAGCAGTGCATGCAAGACGGCCCAAGAATCTCACAGAAGTAGAAGCATTTTGCAAGGAAGAATGGGCGAAAATCCCCCAAACAAGAATTGAAAGACTCCTAGCTGGCTACAAAAAGCATTTACAAGCTGTGATACTTGCCAAAGGGGGTGTTACTAAGTACTGCCATGCGGGGTGCCCAAACTTTTGCTTTGGGCCCTTTTCCTTTTTTGTTATTTTGAAACTGTAAAAGATGGAAATAAAGGTTTTCTTAAGATATTAAAGAAATTTATGCCTTTAATTAAATTTATGCCTAAAATTAAAGAACTTTATGCTTTTTGGAAATCAGTTCATCTTTTACTCGCTTAGCTATTCACAGTAACAAGAACTTTTGACCAGGGGTGCCCAAAATTTTGCACGCCACTGTATATCTCTAAATAAATAGAGTTTGACTTTGACTAAAGGTGATGCTTGTGCTTTGTTTACGTATTTGAGTTCCACAGAATGACATAAAATAACATTTTGGTGTTTGCTCTGTTGTACAGCATATTACAGTAGCAGGAAATAGCAGGATGCATGTGTAGAACCAGTCTTAGTAGAAGAGTAGAGGGGGAATGGTTAAACAGAGCAACACCCACAAAAACGCTGGAGGAACTCAGCAGGTCAGGCAGCATCTGTGGAGAGGAATAAACGGTCACCGTATCGGGTTGAAGCGTCTTGGCCCGAAACATCTGCTGTTTATTTCCTTTCATATATGCCACCAGACCTGCTGAGTTCCTTCAGCATTTTGTGTGCTTTGCTCTGGATTTCCGGAATTTGCAGAATCCCTTGTGTTTCAAGTTAAATAGAGGTTTTCCCAGTGAAGATTGGAAATGCCAATTTTGGGAAGGGGTTTAGGAGGATAGAATTTTAGTAACTAACAACTCTGATTATCCCGATTAATGAGGTAATGAATGATCATAAGCAGGGTCAGGATCATCGCTGGGATTGGGAGAACTGAGAGAGCAAAGGGCTTGAAGTCCCAGAATCTGGAAGTGATAAGCCAGGGACATGGTGATTTGGTAACGTTCAGCAGAGCCGGGTCTGTAGAGATTTTGTTTACATGAAAGGGCTTTGCTAATGTCCTGTACTACAGGACATTTCCTCTCTGTTGCTCATGATGTTCTTGAATAAAGTCGGATTTTGGCGCACTCGGCCCCATTTCTCGGTGGCCACAAACAGAAAGAAGTATTTTCCTGACAATTTAGACCAAAAATTCATTTGAATAGTGATAAAAATCACGACTTTTTTTTTCCCTAATTGGGTTCACATGAGTTGAACACAGAATAAACTCTCCACTCTTTAAGATTGACCTGCGCCATGCTCTGTAATCCCCATTTATTAGGTGAATTCACTCTGACCATCAACAGCCTGGGTCTCGTTCCTAGTTCAGTTATAATTCCAGACTGGATCGGTGCTTAATGCTATCGTGTTTCAGCTGGTGGTTTGAGGTGATGAGGATTATTCCCTCTGTGGTGTAATTCAAAATTGCAAAGATATAATTGATCGCCATGATCACCTGAGAGATGGGAACAAATGGAAACTTGAGTTTTCAGTCTACTGAGGTACATGGGTTTCCTGCTTCAATCCCACAATTTAGGAGATGACGCTTCTCAGAAATGCACACTTAACTTCACCACACTGTGAATAAGCTATCTATTACATTACTGGTAGATTGAATAAATATGTTTACATATTTCCACAAAATATGCAAACCCGACTGGCTGCGGCCTCCTGCTATTTTAATACTCTCAGTGAACTGGGCTCAGATCAGGATTTGGACAATGCAGAGTTGCATATTTGTTACAACACCAATAACTTGTATGGGCACATTATTATAGTACAGCATTGCACTGTATCTCACAGAAATCTTAACTAGATTTCAAAAAAAAAAATACCAGGGCGCCTTGCGGCATTTGACCAAAAGCTCATTTCTGAAGTAGCATTTGAAAGGAAAGGGAAGCAGTGAGGCTTAAAGATCTGAAAGGAAATGCTGGAATTTAGGCGAGCCACTAGCGGTGGGGTAAAGGGAAGGGAGTGGGCAGTAGGCCAGGTTGATGAAATGCAGAGCTTTGGACTGAGGTAGGGGAGAGGGCAAAAGGTCAAAAATTTAAGATGTTGATCAATTAGGTGAGTCGGCAATGAACGTGAGTGGGAATGACGCCCTAAACAATTTAGAAAGCACAGAATCTGAGAATCAAACTTTCATGTGAGCAAGTGAATGCTGTGATTTACTGTTGTGACCTGTCTGCCTGTCACATACTAAAATAATGGCCACACTCTTTGATAGCTCTGTCTGATAGCTTTTAAACAAAACTTGTCCGATTGCATTCTTGTGGTTTGTTTGGGTGGATGAACAGGCTGAGGAGTATGGTTCCCTGACAGCTGAATTGGACTTGACATTTCCTTCCTGGTTTGGAGCAGTTTATGTGCTCTCTCATTATGATTTGCAAACAGCAGTTCAATTTTCCTCTGGGGCTGTCCTGCCCCTGTTATGGTTTTCTTTCTGTTTTGTTTGGCTAATCTAATTGTTGTCACACCCTATTTCTACCACTGAATGGTTGGTGCTGTGTATTGAATATTTAAGTTGTATTTGAGCAAGTGTGTGTGAGAGAGTGACAGCAACCTCCCACACCACCAATGGAGGCCTCATATTCAAATATATTTAAATATGATGCCTCCATCATCAGGGTCGACAGTGGAAGTTGCATCCTGGCTGTCTAGATACGCAAGCCAGGGCAGTAAAATACAGGGAGCAAGCAGTTGTCCGTGTTGCATGGTCCCCCTCTCCATGCATCTGATGAACCAAAAGGAACGGCACAGACCGGTACAGTTTGGCGCCAGTCAGCGTTGACCTCAACGTAGGACAGCCTTAGGACTCCAGCTCCGGATCTTTTTCTCCTTGGGGGTTTACTCCCGAAGTCTTCCCCATGAGTGGGTATAGCCGCCAGACAGCGGAAGTTTGAGATCAAAGTTTTCCTTCTCCTACATGAGCTGACAAGCCCCATCTGCCTGAAGCAACTGGTCTTAAGGTGCCAGTAACCTGCCTTTGCTCCTTCTGCTGCCAGTAGAAACGGTTCCGCCGAGCTTAGTAGCAAAGCCACACTTGAAGATCAGGAGCTGGACTTGGTTGTCAGAGACTATTTGAGTTAGATTATGAGAACACTCAGTCCTCATTTATTGTCATTTAGAAATGCATGCATGCATTAAGAAATGATACAATGTTCCTCCAGAGTGATATCACAGAAAAACAGGACAAACCAAAGACTGACATTGACAGAACCACATAATTATAACATATAGTTACAGCAGTGCAAAGCAATAGCATAATTTGATAAAGAACCAGACCATGGGCACGGTAAAAAAAAACTCAAAGTCCCGATGGACTCCCGAGTCCCCGATATCAGGCGGCAAAAGGGAGAAACTCTCTGCCATAAACCTCCAGGCACCGACAACTGCCGATGCATTGGAAGCACCCAACAATAGCTGACACTTGAGTTCGTCCATCCGAAAACTTCGAGCCTCTGACCAGCCCCACCGACACTGCCTCCCGAGCGCCATCCTCTGCCGAGCGCCTTCGACCTCGTCCCGGCCGCCGAAACAAGCAAAGCCGAGGATTCGGGGCCTTCTCCTCCGGAGATTCCGGACCACACAGTAGCAGCGGCAGCGAAGCGGGCATTTCAGAAGTTTCTCCAGATGTTCCTCCGTACTCTCACGTCTGTCTCCATCAAATCAGAATTGTGCACGATACCTTACTTGACAGATTACAGATGTCATTCCCCGGATGGCCACGCGCGCTGTGTCACGTCGCCATCCTCTGCTCTTCCTCTATTGGGAGCATTTAATAGGTAGTGGGAGCTTATCCTCACTACCACTTCTGGTTATAACAACCTTAAGGAACCATAAAGAATATATATATTCTTGTTTGTTTAAATAATTAATGACACTTTCTATACGTTATCACGCTACAATGTGATATGTGCGCACCTCACGTAAAGTGAACCCGAAGTTCGACCTGCACTTGGAACTCCTGTGTCTTCCTTTGAATTAATTTAATGTTTTGAAATTACAAAGCATAACAGTTGGGATCTACCTTAACTGTTGTCTGTCTATCCCTATGCTGGAGCAAAAGGCTTTAGTGAGCTGAGGAAAATGTACGGAGAAGAGCAACTGAAATAAGAAGGGAGTTGGGGGATGAAACCAACAAGTGGAGGCATTTCTTATTCACTTTCAGAAATGGATGTTGCTAGGAGGACCACTTCAGAGGATATTTAAAAGTCCACTTCATTTCAGTTACAAAGGGAGCAGTCCTGATGAGGATTCATTCACTAAAGAACATAGTGTACCTGATGGGTTTTTTTGACAATACAATATTTTTGTTGTCACCAGAATTGTGGAAAGCCTTTTAATTTCCCTAGTCGGATGTCTTTCATTGATTCTGTTGTAGTTACTATTTTATTCATAGTAGTCATAGTCATAGTCATACTTTATTGATCCTGTTACAGTTGCACCATAAATAATTAAATAGTAATAAAACCATAAATAGTTAAATAGTAATATGTAAATTATGCCAGGAAATAAGTCCAGGACCAGCCTATTGGCTCAGGGTGTCTGACCCTCCAAGGGAGGAGTTGTAAAGTTTGATGGCCACAGGCAGGAATGACTTCCTATGATGCTCTGTGTTGCATCTCAGTGAAATGAGTCTCTGGCTGAATGTACTCCTGTGCCCACCCAGTACATTATGTAGTGGATGGGAGACATTGTCCAAGATGGCATGCAACTTGGACAGCATCCTCTTTTCAGACACCACCGTCAGAGAGTCCGGTTCCATCCCCACAACATCACCGGCCTTAATCTATTGTATAGATTTGTTGGGTATGTCAACAAAAAAATGAATCTCAGGGTGGTATATGACATGCATGTACTTTGATAATAACATTTACTTTTGAGTTTTGAACTTTAATTCCTGGTTTACTAACTTTACCAAATTTACTTGGAAATTAGTTTGTCTCTCTGTCTAGATACTAGTCAAGTTACTTAGCCACAAGGTTATTGAACAGTGAGACGGATTACAAGTTACTGTTCATGGGCCCTGTTATCGGAATGAGTTGTCTTTAATCTCAGAGGGGTCAATTACTTTACTGAAAGAGCAGTATTTTTAGTTTGAAACACTGGGAAGTTTTTCAGAGAACAGTACAGGAACTACACTTTGGAGAGTGTAATTTTTGTAGCTGAGGCATAAAACTGAAGCCCTGGCTAACCCTCTAGATCCCAAGTGCTCTCCTCTGCAGAAGATGGGAGATGCTTCAAAAGTTCTGGTCACTATTTATTCCACAATCAACATAACTTTTTAAAGTAAAATTGTCAGGTTATCAATGTGATAAGCATAGCATCTTGTTGTGAACAAATTGATTTGCAGCATGGTAGTGTAGTGGTTAGCACAACGCTTTGTAGTACCAGTGACCCGGATTCAATTCCTGCAACTGCCTGTAAAGAATTTGTGCGTTCTTCCCGTGACCGCGTGGGTTTCCTCCGGGTGCTCCAGTTTCCTCCCACAGTCCAAAGACGTACAGGTTGGTAAGTTAATTGGTCATTGTAATTGTCCTGTGATTAGACTAAGATTAAATCCTGGGATTGCTGGGAGGGGCCGGAATAGCCTATTCCATGCTGTATCTCAATGAATAAAATTTTATATTATAGCATTGACTACATTTAGTTCTTTCTTTTTCAATATTTCTATTGATTTCTTACATAAAAGAATACAGAGTACAGTAAGATATATATATATATATATATATATATATATATATATATATATCGATTACAATATATTGGAATCACAAATATAGTTTCATAACCCCATATCCATATACATTAAATTTAAATATAATATTGAAAAGATATACTTTTGTTATACAAAAAAAATCTAAACCCACTACCAGAAAAAAAAACAACTGTTTGGTTAAAAAAAAGAAAAGGAAAAAATCCTTATCATATAATAAAACATATTGTTAGCCAACATCTGTGCTTAATAGCAAATCAAAGATTTTGAAAATAATTCAAAAAAGGTCCCCAGAACGTTAAAAAAAAATCTTGTCTAGGTTCAGAAATTGAACAACGAATCTTCTTTAAACTTAAGCATGACATAACATCGTTTAACCAATGAGTACGAGTAGGCAGCGTGGCATCCTTCCACTTAAGCAACAATGGCCTCCTGGCTGTAAGAGAAATAAAGGCCAAAATATTCAGATCCTGTTTCTCCAAAATAATATCATTTCCCCCAACAATACCAAATAAGGCAGTCAAAGGATTAGGTTTAAAATTTACTTTAAAAAGCACCAATAAATTTTGAAACCCTTCCATCTAATGCATCCATCTAATATTTATGGTATGTTGTCGGGAATGAGAAATATTCCTTTAGACAAAATTAAAAATCTCTGGGAACAAGATTTACAGATTACAGTTTCTGAGGATACTTGGAATGAAATTTTAGAATTGGTTAATACCTCATCGCTTTGTGCCCATCACTCCCTTCTACAATTTAAAGTGGTTCATATGGCCCACACGACTAAAGATAAGCTCTCTCGTTTTTATTCGGATATATCTCCCCATTGTGATAGATGTGACAATGGAGAAGTTTCGCTAATTCATATGTTTTGGACTTGTCCGAGTCTTGAATAATATTGGAAGGAAGTGTTCCAAACTTTTTCGGTGCTTTTTAGACTACATTTAGTTCTAGTCTGCTTCAAAATGTTCTTATTAAAAGGTACAGTGTTTAAACTAAAGTAGAAAAGAAGGAATTTTTTGCATTAATATTAGGAAATGAGTCCAATTTTAATCTTGCATAATAAGTAAAATGTAATAATAAAGGAATTTTGAGTTCTGATTTTTGGCATAGTAATAGAGTACTGTGCAAAAGTTTTACGCACATGTATATATCTATAGGGTGCCTAAGACTTTTGCGCAGTTCTGCACTTGTTAATGTGGAGTGGAGAGCAAGTTTGTATATCTGATGGGAGCAAAGGATGTTGGGAATGGCGAGGGTGGCGCGCCAGGGGAAGGGTGTGAAGCAGGTGGCAGAGGAGGAGTGCCAGGGGTGGGGGGGGGGGTGCAGATGCAGACACACCCAGCCCTGAGACACCAGGCAGGGTCATTTGATTCCAAACAATTGGTTTTTTGATCATCACAGAGCAGTGGTCCCCAACTTCCGGGCCGCGGACCGATACATTGCCGCGAAGAATGCAATGTTGCAGCGGTAGTCGGAGCACATCCAGCACCCGGCTGGGCAGCACCTAATTAATTAGCTTGTTTATTTCGGCTTTTTTCTTAGTGGGTGCATTCTGACTACCGCTGCACCACTGCATTCTTTGCGGCAATGTATAGGTCCGCGGCCCGGAGGTTGGGGGCCACTGATTACAGAATGTCTCTCTGGTGCTTCCCACTCCCTCACCTCTCCCTTCCCCTTTTCCCAACCATGATTCCCCTCTTCCTGCCCCCTTCCCACTCTCAGTCCACAATAGAGACCCGTATCAGAATCAGGTTTATCAACAACCTCTCCTCACTACACATTGCCTCTGTTTGTAAACCAGCCACCTCATCTTCAGCACTATTACCTGCCTTTCCAGTGATACTTCCTGCACTGACATGACTTAGTGGCTCTGTAATTTGTTGTCTTTATTTCAGGGGAAAAATGAAAATCTGAAGTAATAAATATATTAGCATCTGAAAACTTGTGCTTACATTTTGTGTTCCGTATGACCGATGCAGTCTTCGGCTGAGTGTTGTTGATTAATGTAGAAAGAGTGACATTGGATAAGCATGCACCCTGCCTAATCCTTTTGCTGTCACTTGAAAGAAAAATCATCTGAAGTGGAGAATGGGTGTCATAACTACCCTTGGCACGTCGTGGTTGCATCTGGTGCCTCTAACTCAGGTGAAATCGCTGCTAGCGGATCTGGTTGTCCGGTCTGGTTTTGAGAGGGAGTCTTCATTTCGAACCCTCCGGTACTCATGGTGTTGAGATAATTGTCTCTTTTGGGTGTTTATCATGTTACAAAATTCGAGCATTTAATTGAAGGTTTGGTTTTGTGTGGGCTGGGCCAAGATGCCCTAATTAAAGCTGTGTTTGCATAAACTCTCTATGCAGGGTGTAATCTGCCTGAGGAATTGCAAATTAGAAATTGAAGGTCAAATTGCAGGCTACCTCAGCCTCATCCGTGCATACAGTATTTTTGGCTCTTTCTGTCCCTTTGTCTGGTATTCTGCTGAGTGCAGGTTCAGGGACTGGAAGCTTTTCTTTGGGTGGAATATTTTTAGAGGGTAGAACCAAAGGATTTCACAGGAGTGAAGCAAGCTGCTTTGTTCAATCTACTGCCAAAAGATCCTAATCACAGTTGTGAATGGCAGTGTTCTGCAGAGGTCCGCATTGGGACTGTTTTTTCTTACATTATATGTGCTGGCGCGTGGCCAAGTGGTTAAGGTGTCGGTCTAGTAACCTGAAGGTCGCTAGTTCGAGCCTCAGCTGAGGCAGCGTCTTGTGTCCTTGAACAAGGCACTTAACCACACATTGCTCTGTGACGACACCAGTGCCAAGCCGTATTGGCCCTAGTGCCCTTCCCTTGGACAACATCAGTGGCGTGGAGAAGGGAGACTTGCAGCATGGGCAACTGTCGGTCTTCCATACAACCTTGCCCAGGCCTGCGCCCTGGAAACCTTCCAAGGCACAAATCCATGGTCTCACGAGACTTAACAGATGTCTATATATGTTTGTAATTTGGATGACAGAATTGATGGCTTGGTCACCAAGTTTGCGGACGATATGAACATAGGTGGAGGGGCAGGTAGTTTTGAGGAAGTAGAGAGGCTACAGCAGGGCTTTGACAGATTAAGAGAATGGGCAAAGAAATGGCAGATGGAATATAGTGTTGTGAAGTGTATGGTCATGCACTTGGAAGAAGAAATGAAAACGTAGACTATTATCTAAATGAGGAGAAAATTCAAAGATCTGAAGTGCAAAGGGGCTTGGGAGTCCTTGTACAATATTCCCTAACGGTTAATTTGCTGGTCAAGTCAGTGCTGAAATGCAATCTTAGTGTTCATTTTGAGAAGCCTAGAATATAAAAGCAAGGATGTAATGTTGAGGCTTTACAAAGCACTGGTGAGGCCTCACATAGAGTATTGTGAGCAGTTTTGGGCTCCTTATCTAAGAAGGGATCTGCTGATATTGGAGACGGTTCAGAGGATGTTCATGAAAATGATTCTGGGATTGAAAGGCTTGTCACATGAGTAGTGTTTGATTGCTCTGGGCCTGTTTTCACTGGAGTTCAGAAGAATAAGAGGTGATTTCATTAAAACCTATTGACTGGTGAAAGGCTTTGATGGAGTGGATGTGGAGAGGAAGCTTCCTGTGGGGAGAGTAAGACCAGGGGACACAGCTTCAGAATAGAGAGACACTCTTCCAGAAGGGAGATGAGGAGGAATTTATTCAGCCAGGGAGTGGTGAATCTGTGGAATTTGTTGCCACAGGCAGCTGTGGAGGCCAGGTCATTGGGTATATTTAAGGCAGAGGTTGATAGATTCTTGATGAGTCAGGGCATGAAGGGATACGGGGAGAAGGCAGGAGATTGGAGCTGAGAGGGAAAATGGAGGAGCATGATAAAATGGAAGAGTAGACTTAATAGCCTAACTCTGCTTCAACATCCTATGGTCTAATACTAACTGTTTTTATTAGCATCTTGGGCTGCACCTTCATTTGCGGCTCCCATTGGAAGCAGGCTAAACGTGATTCTTTAGTGTATGTAGTGGAATCTGACGATGGCTGTAAAGGCTGCTTGTGAAACCCAGTGGAATTCTTCTGGCCATCAGAAAAAAACTGCCCGTTTAATGTCAGATGCATTCTCCCAGTGTTAACGTGCCTTCAGTTGTATCTCATTGCGGGGAAGGGGTTAAGTTACTGGACAAATATCCAGAGCTCTGGACTTCTGACCTAAAGATATCAGTTTGGAGCTCACCATGGCAGCTGTGGAATTTAGGTTTTTTTAAAGATCCGACAATATTAAGTTGACATAATTGCCTCTTAGCCCAGCCTGTATCACTTGAATATATTCAGTAATTTCTAATTCCAAAATTCTCTGAGATGGAGAATTCCTAAGAATTACAACACTCTGAGAAAAGAAAATCCTCTTGTCTGAAATGGGTGACGCCTTGTTCTGGTACTGTGCCCCTTGCCTTTTCCATTAATACGATGAACTGATAAGCAAGGCTTTGGGCCTAGTCCAGGCCGCTCTGGGTTTTGGATCTGAGGACTCAGTTTGGTTCAGAATGTTGTTTGCTTCAATTGTTTGCATGATTTGGTTTTTTTTCTCTTTCTCTTGTGCATCAGGTGTTGGGCTTTTTTTTCTTTAATTGGGTTCTTTCAGGTTTCTTGACCTGTAAGCAAACAAATCTCAAGGTTGTATAATTTTATGCATTCTTTAATAATAAATGTGCTTTGAATCTTTTGAATTTTAGTTCTAGATACCCCCACCAGGTGAAAAGTCCACTCAGTACCCACCCTGTCAATCCCCTTCTGGACCTTGTAACTTGTCATTTTTTTTCCATACTACAATGAGGAAATGGTCCTCGGTGATGTTTCCACATATCATTTGCCACAAGGGTCTGTAGAGAACAGTGAGAGGGAGGGGGTGAGGAGAGAAAGAATTCTCAACTGTCTTACAGCCATTCCTTTTATCAACTCTGGAAAGAATTTTGACTGCAATTCAAAACATCTTTCAATGTTCTGTTTGCTTAATAACCTCACCTCCTCCGGGAGCTGGAATGTTGGCTGCCAGCCATCCAATCCCACAGTAAGATGGCTGACATATCAATTCTTTTCTTGTTTGCTGTTTATTGAAGATAAAGCACATTATAATGAATCAGAGAAACTGATAAAGCAAGGTAATATAACTTCACTTCCAAAAAACTCATCTTTTGCAAGATGATCTATTGCCATTACGTGGGTTAGTTTAAATGTTTTTACTGTTCTACGTTGCTGTGGAATGCCCGACATGCTTTACCACACTAAGGACATTGTTTAACAATGCAAGTGGTAGCTGATGAAAGATGCAGGAATGTGTTTCTCCACTTCAAGTATAGAGCATACAGGAGGTTTCAGAGATCCAGTCATCACAGTTGCATACAGATCCACATTCCGTTGTAGTTTTTGACACCCTCTGACTGCTGCCTTGCGTGTCACTTTGAGATGCACGAACAGCACTCCTGCCTTCCAAGCAGGGTGTGAGTGGGTTCAAGTCTCACTCCGAAGGTTTGGGCCTGTAATCCAGATTTACGACACTTGATTGCTGCACTGGTTGAGGTGCCAGTTTTCAGAAACAGCATTAAACTGAGGTACTTTATGCCCTCAAGCATGACTCTAAATAATCGCGCAACGCTAATCTAGAGTGAAGAAGGGAGTTTATTCACTGGCGACCTGAGCTGTATTTTAGTTCTGGCCTAATTTTGACACTCAACTAATGGGTGTGTAATCCTCACTGCAATGTGTATGGTAGCTTGCCATGCACAAACTAACACCTTTTTTTTTCCATCAGAATGTCAAAAAAGACTAGAATCTGGGGGAAAGTACAGAATACTTGGAGCTCAGTAAGCCAAGGAGCACCTAGCGGGTGCAAAAGGTTTTGAGTCGAGGCTGCACATCAGGACCCTGAAGGAATAATCCTGGTGTATGGTCTCGGCCCGAGTTGTTAATGTTTACCTTTAGTCTCCACGGATACAGCTTCTGAGTTCTTGCAGTGTTGCTTTTTTGTTCCTATTTCTGTCAATTTGTTTCAAAGATATTTCAGTGATGATAAATTATTAAGGACATCCAAGGTTGGGAAGCACTAAAGAGGTGAATTTATGCTTTTGCTTCAGTTGTTGCCTAGCAGTTGTTACTCAGAGTGGAACTTAAACAGCCAAAGGAGCTGGGCTTCACCACATTCTCTGCCGGTCCATGTCTAGGAGTGAGACGGTCGTAGAGACCATGGATCGGAAGAAGGATGGGTGCCATTGAAATGATGACTATTGTTTTTGAACAGCCTTGCAGGAAATCCACCAAACCCTGGGGAAATCCATGCAGTTGTATTGCTCTGGAGAATGGAACTTCAGCGAGATGCTCCCAGGCACCGTAAACCTCGACCAATTTCTGGAAGCCTCACCGTCAGATCCTCCTGCCCCTCTCCCGAACCGAGGATTTACAGGTACAAATGTGCTAAATATGAAAGGCAGCGAGGCCCACTGGGTTACCAGTTGACCCCACACATGCAGTAACTCTGAATCCTTGTGTATCACACTATACGCTCCAACCTTAATCATTTCCCAATAAAGTATCCCTCTGATTTTCGATTAAGACTTAAGTTCAGTTTAAAATACTGTGAATTCTAGATCTCACCATCCCGAATTCTGAGTTTTAATAGGTTTCAATAGGTACATTTAATGTCAGACAAATGTTTATGATATACATCCTGAAATTCTTTCTCTTCGCAAACAGCCACAAAACAGAGGGGTGCCCCAAAGAATGAATGACAGTTAAACCCCAAAGTCCCCCCAATTCCCCCCCACGCATAAGCTGCAACAAAGCAGCGATACTCCCCCCACCAGTAAAAAGTATCAGCAACCCCACCAAGCACTCAAACGTGCAGCAAAGCATCAATAAAGACACAGACTTGCAGTACCCCAAAGACTACTCGTTCACCTGGTAATTTGACATACCACAAGTTCTCTCTCTCTCCCCCTAATAAGGGAAAAAGAGGTGTCCCCATTTCACAGTGAGAGGGGAGACATAACCAAAGAACCATTTGTGTGGGGTGGTCTATCAAGCTAGGAACATGCACAACCCTCACTGGCTTGATATCAGCAAATTGTGATGACTCAGGCCGCTGCAGTGGTCCTCGATTCTCCAAGGCAAGGAACCATACCCAAATTTGCAACCTCACACCAGCCTTGTGATGTATGGAGTGTTACGCCCCTGGTGAAGGGGCTTGTCGCGTTCATTCAGGTGCAGCTCCCTTCCCTTCTTCCATTTGGTCCCCCGCCAGACACTCAGCTCTCTCACGTAGCTGCATTGGACAGTGGCCGTACTTTTACCGGGGGGAAGGGGGGCTATGAGGGGAGCTGGTGGCCCTCATATCCCATGAGATAGGAACATGCCTGTCCTCGTATGTGAAGTCAGCTCTGACGGACTGGGCAGATACGGTCAACAGTGAGGTCCGGTGGCCAGGAAGGCTGCTCTGCAGCATTTTGTGGAGAGTGAATGAGGGAGCACAGAAGCAGACTTGGTCATCCACTACAACCAATGAAGACCCAGTTGTGACAACTATTCGTACCACCAGACCCAGACTTCCGAGGCCGAGAGAGTGGAACTGCCCCACTGCGATGGCTTTTCCACTTTAAAAACCCTCCCATAGAGGTTTCAAAACTGTCATGTTCAGATAGACATGGACTGATTCAGGATAGTCAGCATGGCTTCATGTGTAGTAGGTCATGCCTAACCAATCTTATAGAGTTCTTCGAGGAAGTTACCAGGAAAGTGGATGAAGGTGAGGCAGTGGATGTTGTCTACATGGACTTCAGCAAGGCATTTGACAAGTCCTGCATAGGAGGCTGGTCAAAAAGGTTCAGTCACTCGGCATTCAGGATGAGGTAGTAAATTGGATTAGACATTAGCTTTGTGGGTGAAGCCAGAGAGTGGTAGTAGAGGGTTGCCTCTCTGACTGGAGGCCTGTAGCTAGTGGTGTGCCGCAGGAATCGGTGCTGGGTCCGTTGTTGTTTGTCAACTGTATGGATGATCTGGATGATAATGTAGTTAACTGTGTTAGGAAATTTGCAGGTGACACCAAGATTAGGGGGTGTAGTGGACAGCGAGGAAGATTATCATGGCTTTTAGAGGAATTTGCATCAGCTGGAAGAATGGGCTGAAAAATGAGAGATGGAATTTAATGCAGACAAGTGCGAGGTTTTGCACTTCGGTGGGACCAACCTGGGTAGGTCTTACACAGTGAAGGATAGGGCACTAAAGAGTGTAGTAGAACAAAGGGATATGGGAATACAGGTCCATAATTAGTTTAAAGTGACATCACAAGTAGATGGGGTCATAATGAAAGCTTTGGGTACATTGGCCTTCATAAATCAATGTATTGCATACAGGAGATGGGATGTTATGTTGAAGTTGTAGAAGACATTGGTGAGGCCTAATTTGGAGTACTGTGTCACCTACCTACAGGAAACATGTAAACAAGGTTGAAAGAGTGCAGAGAAAATTTACAAGGATGTTGCCGAGTCTGGAGGACCTGAGTTATAAGGAAATATTGAATGGGTTAGGACTGTATTGATTAGAACGTAGAAGATTGAGAGGAGATTTGGTAGAGGTATGCAAAATTACAAGGGGTATAGATAGGGCTAATGGGAGCAGGCTTTTTCCACTGAGGTTGGGTGGGACTACAATCAGAGGTCATGGGTTTAAGGGTGAAGGGTGAAAAGTTTAAGGGGAGCATGTGGGGAAACTTCTTCACTCAGAGGATTGTGGGAGTGTGAAATGAGCTGCCAGCACGAGTGGTCCATGCAAGCTCAATTTTAATGTTTAAGAGAAGTTTGGAAAGGTACGTGGACAGCAGGGGTATGGAGGGCTATGGTCCTGGTGCACGTCGATGGGAGTAGGCAGTTGACTAGACAGGCCAAAGGGCCTTTTTTCTGCACTGTACTGCTCTATGACTCTATATGATGGCTAACCAATCACAGGAATCTCTTGTTCTGTCTAACCTAATGGTACAAACTGTCACTTAAGACGTACAATTGGTTTATTCACATTACTGTCAGAGAAGCTAACTATTCCTTTCCGTACAAATGTGTACTGCTTTGTTGCAGATCGATTGTTTTACATTTATACTTCAGGAACGACGGGGATGCCGAAGGCAGCCATTGTTGTCCACAGCAGGTAAGGACCCATGTGTCGTGAATGTCAAAAGCCCCTGAGCCCACTTTTTGTCACTTGACTCGCTCAATCTAACACCCCAGTCACAACCGAACATCATTAATTCTTTGACCCTTGTGTTCAAAAATGTGAGAGGTCTGTTTTAAAATACAACACAGTGTTAACATTTCAGACTTAATGTTGGAGTCGTGTTTTCAATAAGAGGCTTAACCAGAGTTTCATCTGCCCTCCTAGTTGGACATAACAACCAGTAATTGACAAATCAAGGAATTTTCGTTCAATTACGGTTATCCCTCAACTAGCATCACTAGGAAACTGACCAACTGGGAGTTTCCATCTTTACTATACATCAGAGCTTGCAGTACACATATCACCTTCTACACGTCTCCGTATTAGCACAGTCACCACACCTCTGAAGCACTTCATTGCTCTTTATTAAGGTACACATTCAAAAACGGCCAAAACTTTGCCGTAGAAATCCAATATTGCCGAATCTGCAATTCACAAAACATTGCCATCATGTCCAGGTCTGATGCATGACCACAGTAGCAAGTAATGTTCTGGGGTTCAAGTTTTGCAACCATTTGCAAACAAAGTCAACAGAAGTTAAGTATATGCAGTGGTGCCCTCCACTCTTTAGAAGGTTGCAAGTGTAGTGGATCATTTGCTCAGCTTGTTGGCGAGCAATTCTTGCAGAAGAATCCTTGCGGAAGCGCTCGGTTTACCTTCTGGAGATGCAAGTTTGCAGGATAGCCTGTCCTGTCCTTGGCCGTGGTCATTTTGAGATGGTCTGTCTGGTTAAGCGGATACTTGGAACACACGGGGCTCAGTTGACTTCCGGTCTGTGCTGTGTTCGCTGACCACCCCTTGTGTCTTGACTTTGGGAGGGGAAATTCACAAAGATTTCAGCCAGTGTAGCAGGTATGGGTATCCATTTTATTGGGCTGCTGTGCAACAATTGAACCTGTTGCTCTGTTGGCTATGGGTCAGCCATCAAAGGATTGTTGGAGACCAGAAAAATTGTGCATAGGCCAGAAATGACCTGTGGGAGCAGTAGGGACTCTGTATTCTTCAATAATTATTTGCGGTTCAAATTCCCTTTCCGATTGTGTCTTCTTTTCACTGCTTGTTGCCCTCGTTCTCTTCCTTTTCTGACAGGGAGAACAGATGATCAAACCTGAGTCACTGTCAGCTGTCCATGTTTTCTTTCCCACCCCCCATCTCTCTGGATACTGTGCCAGACTCTCAACAGGAGGCAGAGAGAAGTCTGTTGCTGATGAGTCAGTGGAGAGCCCTGAATGTGGGCACGTGGAGAGGTTTGACAAACTCTGTTCTTTATGGCTTGCTGAAATAGTTTGCCACCTGTTGACTCGAAGATCTCTGCCAGTTCCCTCCTGCTGTCTTCTCACTTTGGGATCTGATGATAACAGCACTCTTTATTTAAATAATACCTTTAACATAATGAAACGTCTCAAGGCTTTTCAAAGGAATGTCAGTTATCAAGTGACACAACACAGAACCAAGTTGGCAACACCAGCCATTATGTGTCCATTTTCATACTAATGCTACATGAAGCCATTTTTATTCTTCTCTATCTCCCAGAATGTATACTAAGGGCAGTATTAACCCACCAGCCCACATACATTTGGGAAATGGAGAAAACCAGAGCACATGGACGTCACAGAGAATTTGAAAACGCCACACAGACAGCACCAGGCTCCAAGCTGCATGCAGATATGTGAGGGCCGATGACAGATAGCTTCCTCGAAACGTTGCATTGCAGGGTGTGTCTTAAAGGGGATAAAAAAAAAAGAGTGGAAAGGCTCAGAGAGTGAAGTCCAGAGGTTTGGCCGTGAATCAATGGCAGAGTGGTTCATTTTAGGTTTGAGAAGAGGACAGAATTAGGGAGAGACATTTGAGAGGGTGGGAGGAGATTATCCTCTCTACTGTATGATATCTAAGTAGACATTGAACCCCTAAACCCTACCTCATTACTTTTTTCCACTACTTATTTTAACTTAACTATTTAATTAATATATGTGTGTGTGTGTGTGTGTGTGTGTGTGTATGTATATATATATATATATAAAATATACAGTAATTCAATTTTTTTCTCTATTTTATTGTACTGCTGCCGTAAAGTTAACAAATTTCATGACATGCCGGTGATATTAAACCTGATTCTGATTACGAAGACTATAAGACATGGGAGCAGAATTAGGCCATTCAGCCCATTGAGTCTGCTGCACCTTTCATCACAGCTGATTTATTATCCCCCTCAACCCCGTTCTCCTGCCTTCTCCCTGATGCCCGTACTAATGAAGATCCCATCAACCAACACTTTAAATAAACCCAATGACTTGTCCACCACAGCCGCCTGTGGCAATGAGTTCCCAGGTTCCCCACTCTCTGGGTAAAGAAATTCCTCCTCATCAGATCTAAAGGGACATTCTTGTATTCTGAAGCTGTGCCCTCTGGTCCTAGGCTTCACCATTGTAAGAAACATCAATGTCCACATCTGCTCTATTTAGGCCTTTCAGCATTCAGGAGGAAGGAATGGGGCTAAGGAGGGATTTATAAAAGAATGTGTGCAAAATTTAGAAATCAAGGTGTTGGTTGAGTGTTGTAGCCAAGTACATGTGTGATGAGTGAATGAGAGTGAGGGTCGGGACAGGTGCAGCAGAGTTTTGGAAGATCCCTAAATTTTCAAAGAGAATGAGGAAAGTTCCGCTGAATGCCATTGGCAAATGACAAAGGCACGAGAGAGGTTTTCATCAGCAGACAAGCTTGGACAAGATGGAGCAAGGCCGTATGGTGGTAGGCCTCGGTGATTTATAAGTGGTCTGAAGCTTGTTTAAGCTTTAAGTGTGACTTTGTTTGTGAACAGATGGCAAAGTAAAGGACGGAACTGTTGGTGAAGGAGTGCTGTTTTCTTTAATACATTAGCATATTATGACCTGAATTTCCTCAGGTTTTGTTAATGGGATTGGGGGTTTATACCATATGCTTGTTTGCGTAGTATTTGGAATTGGTGAAAAGGGGGGGGAGCAGAAGGAGGATAGAACAGTATAACACAAGAATTGGCCATTCAGCGCATAGTGATGCCAAATTAAACTGAACCCCTCTGCCTGCACATGGTCCATATCCCTCCATTCCCTAGTCTGTTTGTTTTAATATATTTTAAACATCTGCCTCAGCCACCTCCCTGGTAGCCTGCTGCAGGCACCTCCCAAGTTCCGTATAAATAAAATAGAACTTGCCTCACAAGTCTCCTTTAAATTCCACCAACTGCCCCCAACATCCACCTTAAAGCTGAATCGTCTGATATTTGACATTTTTACCCTGGGGGAAAGGGCTCTGACTACCTACCTTATCTCTGCCTCTCTTAATTCTGTATCTTTCTGTCAGGCTGCCCTTTAGCCCCTGAAGCCTGAAGCTCCAGAGACAACGATCCAGCAGGGAGTATTTAACACGGCTCGTGTTATGGAAGTAGATAGGATTAGCCTTGAGGCTGTTGAGATGGATGTTTTGGTGCTTTAAATGAGAGGCAAGTTCATGGAGTGCCACATATTGTGCAGGGGTGCTCAAACTGTAAAGCAGAGGGACACAACAGGCTCCATAGCCTTAGGAATATTGAAGTGCTGGCGGGGAAGAAGTTGTGTCCTTTTTTTTTTCTTTCCAGCTGTGGAAACAGCTGGCATGTGATGTAATTCCCAGGGAACAACTGCACAAAATTGAGGTTGCCACTCCCACAGCACCATTTGCCATTTTTTAAGTTTATGGAGCCTGATGTCAAACATGTTTCCATAAAGCAGCCGATTTCTGCACAACAACCTTCCACAATTTTTCATTTTTCTTGTGTTTTTTTCTCTGTGAGGAGGAGGATTTGTGGGTTGATGTACCTGTTCTGTTTTTATTTTCATCTTTTGTGCAGGCGAGGGGGCGGTTTGGGGGTCGCTAATCGTGCTGCCGTTCTTTACCTGGTTTCGTGGCTATCTGGAGAAGAAGTATTTCAGAGTTGTCCACCTTGATAATAAATGAATGTTTGAACAACACTGTCTCGGTCTTGGAGTGAAGGCTTGGCGTAGATGATGGGCTCAGATTTTCTCCTTTAACACGCTGCCAAAGCTGACGCCTCATCTCGCAGGTTCTCGGTCATTCCATCGCTCTGGCCTGGCTTGACCTGGTTGTCGCAGCCAACCCAGCGCACCAGGAATGGCTCGGCGATACCTGAAAGCTCTGGCTTTGGAGAAGTTGAGTGATGTGTGGAAATCTTTCTTTTCCCAGATATTACCGGATGGCAGCTTTGGTCTACTACGGTTATCGTATGCGCACTGATGACATTGTCTATGACTGTTTGCCTCTCTATCACTCTGCAGGTAATCTGGCTGGGAGTTGTGGGCCGGATGGGTGGGAAGAGGAGGCAGCAACTGAGCCATTCACCATTTTCAAAGCACAGGGATCCCACTGTCACTTTCTCTTCCATGCTCCGTTCAGACATCATTTTCTCAGTTTAAAAAATTTTGCAAGTAAATCCATTGTGACATTTGGATTGATTTGTTCAGTGAATGTTTTTTATTTCCCCTTTGTCTTATCCTTTGAAGCTTCTCCCCCATTTCTCCCGAAGGTCTTTCATTTTTGATTATTTATTGAGATAGTGTGTGCAATAGGTCCTCCTGGTCCTTCAAGCCACGCTGCCCAGCAATCCCCCCGATTTAAACCCAACCTAACCAGGAGACAATTCACAATGCCCAATTAACCTGCCAACTGGCACATTTTGGACTGTGGGAGGAAACCGGAGCACCCGGAGGAAACTCACGTGGTCGTGGGCTGAGTACAAACTCACGGTAGCATAGTGGTTTGCACAACACTTTACAGTCCAGGCAACCGGGGTTCAATTCCCACCGCAGCCGATAAGGAGTTGGTATGTTCTCCCCATGACCATGTGGGTTTCCTCCGGGTGCTCCGGTTTCCCCCTACAATCCAAAGACGTACCGGGTGGTAGATTAATTGGTCATTGTCAATTGTCCCGTGATTAGGCTCAGATTAAATCAGGGGAGTGCTGGGTGGAGTGGCTCGAAAGGCCGGAAAGGGCTCTCTTCAACTCAGCCAACGGACAAATAAGGTAAAATTGTTCAGGAGATTTGGAAGGCCAGTATTTACTGTCACCACACACTGTTTGAGTAGTTGGCGATAGTCCGTGTGGTGATGGTAGAATTGGTTTAGGAATTCCAGGATGGTCATCACAATGACTATGAAGCAGTGGTGACAGTTGTCCTGATTAGTTAGCAATTAGTCTGGATGGTTGTGTCCCGAGCAACTAGATATTCTCCAAGAGGAATTTCTAGTTGAGTTAACATTATATCCTTGTGTTATTCCACTAAATATTCTCAGAA
The DNA here is from genome assembly GCF_030028105.1 of Mobula birostris. Taxonomy (NCBI): domain Eukaryota; kingdom Metazoa; phylum Chordata; class Chondrichthyes; order Myliobatiformes; family Myliobatidae; genus Mobula; species Mobula birostris. The sequence continues at coordinate 19,876,600 of NC_092391.1, read as the reverse complement.
TGGGAGATTGAATTTCCTGTCTTTTATTGTTCTGTGCCGCTACTGAGAAAAACCAACATGACCAAAAATCACTTGCTCTCCCAGTCTGCCCTCGACTCTGTCATAATACTAAATTGTTCTCCAGGTCACAGCTAACAATAACACGTGTCACAGGGGCAACGCAATAAACTTCCCTCGAGGTTTATTGCTTTCTGAAATGCTAGAGTCTAATGTCAGTTCTTTGGAAATGGTAAAAATCCGTTAAGGGATGAAAACAGAAAATGTGTTTTATGTCAGAATTAATGTTGCTTTATGGAAGAGAAATAGCATTAGCAAGTGTATTAGAATTATTGGAGGATGTCACTGACAGGATACAAAGGAACTATTGGGGATCATTCAGTGTGTTATTTTCCAAAATGCAGTTGATGCGTTACAGCACAAGATATATGCTTGTGGGGTTGAGGATAATGTATTGTGGGTGGAGGATTGGTTAACAGAGGAGCTGGACACCATGAATAAACTGGTCATGTTCAAGTTAACAAGCTGTAACGTGTGAGAAGCCTCAAGTATCAGGGTGACACTTTTGATATTTACAATCTGCTTAACGTCTTGGACTGGGTGAAATGTTTCCAGGTATATTGAATATGAAAGCTGGTGAGGAAAGTAAATTGCCAAGAGAACATTTGTCTGGGGAAATTTAAAAAGACTAGACAGGGAGATTAGTTTTATTTGACATTTCTACATCGAAACATGCAGTGAAATGTGTTGTTTGCATAAAATAAGGGTTATGGACAGGTTAAATGAGTAGCTATACAGGAGGTAAGTCAAGTACTGAAAGGACATTGAGTACATTCAGCCAGAGACTCATTCCTCCGAGATGCAACACAGAGCGTCATAGGAAGTCATTCCTGCCTGTGGCCATCAAACTTTACAACTCCTCCCTTGGAGGGTCAGACACCCTGAGCCAATAGGCTGGTTCTGGACTTATTTCCTGGCATAATTTACATATTACTATTTAATTATTTATGGTTTTATTACTATTTAATTATTTATGGTGCAACCGTACCGAAAACCAATTTCCCCCAGGATCAATAAAGTATGACTATGACTACTACTATGAGAGAAACAGTATTCTTTATGTGGTGTTGTATAACCAAATGGAGTTCAGTGGTTGACGAATTGAAACGTCGACTGTTTACTTTTCTCCATAGACGCTGCCTGACCTGCAGAGTTTCTCCAGCATTTTGTGTTTGTGTTGCTAAATCTGGTCAGACGCACTCAGAGTACTGCAGACATGTCTCCTAACCTCAGGGAAGGATGTACTTGGAGGCAGTGCAAAATGTTGATCAGATTAATTCCTGTGATGAGAGAGATGACTTGTGGGAATGGTTGCTCCATGTGAGTAGGCTCCATCCATTCAGGAATTTAGATGAGTGATTAGTGATCTCGGTGAAAGACATCTGGCTAAACGTTGCAGAAGTGTTTGCCTCATGAGGGAGTAGAAATGGCATCTCAGGTTAAGGGATGAGTAAGATTGAGATGAGATTTTTTTTTTCCCCCTGTAAGTTGTAAATTGTTGGAAATCTAGAACTAAATCTAAATCTAAATCTAGAACTCTAGATACCAAGTTGTGAAGTATTTTTGGTCCAGTGGATATCAGAACTTCTGGGGAGTAGAGTTTTTGAAGAGTGTGAAAGGGTTGAGGCCAAGGTCGTATCAGCTATGATGTTTATTGAATGGTTGAGAAGACCCAAGGAACCTTGCAGCCCAATCTTGCCCCTGTTTCATGTGTTCTTCTGAAAAGACTGTTGGAGTAAGAGTCAAAGAATTGTGTAGCACAGAAACTCTCCTCTCAGCTCATTGAGTCTGCACCAGCCATTTAGACCATAAGACAGAGGAGCAGAATGAGGCTGTTGGAGTAAGAGTCAAAGAATTGTGTAGCACAGAAACTCTCCTCTCAGCTCATTGGGTCTGCACCAGCCATTTAGACCATAAGACAGAGGAGCAGAATGAGGCGATTTGGCCCATCGAGTCTGCTCCACCATTCAATCATGGCTGATCCTTTCTTTCTCCCCCCCCCCCCCCACCTCGGCCCCACTCCCCAGCCTTCTCCCCGCAAACTTTGATGCCGAGTCCAATCAAGACCTGATCAATCTTTGCCTTAAGTATACCCAACGACCTGGCCTCCACTGCTGCTTGCTGTAACAAATTCCACAAATTCACCACTGTCTGGCTAAAGAAATTTCTCCACATCTGTCTTAAATGGACATCCCTCTTAAAACACCCACTTAAACCAATCCAATGCTAACCCCATTCCATTCAACCGCAGATCCTGCCTCTTCCATACATTAGGGACAATTTAAAATCTCCAGTTAATCAATTAGCCTTATTATTTCTTTTTGTAATTACAGTTTTTGTCTTTTGCACACTGGTTAAATGTCCAAGTTGATGTGGTCTTTCATTGATACATTTTACAGTTATTATTCTATTGAGGATTTACTGAGTATGCCTGCAAGAAAGTGAATCTCAGGGTTGTATATGGTGACATGTATGTACTTTGATAATAAAGTTACTTTGAACTTTGAGCATCTTGAGGATGTGGGAGGAAACAGGACACCCAGAAGCCAAGGCTCTCACAGGAAGAATGTGCAGATTTCAGGATTCATATTTATTTACCTCATGAACATGAAAACACACAGTGAAATGCATCATTTGCATTAACTACCAATCCAAGTGTGCGATGGGAGCAAGTGTCACTTCACATTTCCATGCAACATAGCAGGCCCACAATGCTCAGCAGATCTACACAGAACATAACTAGCAATAAAACCACGACAGCAAAACAGGCCCCATTCCTCCCTCCCTCCCTCCCTCCCACCCACACATGTGCACAGTCCTCCAACCCCAGGACAGGCCTGCTTCAGCTTCCAGCTTCCAGCAGTCATTGGGCTTTTTACTTCCCCAGCAGATATGCAGAGACTCACAGGCACTGGCTCCTGCCATCGGCCTTGACCTCCGGCCTTCCAATCAACTCTCAGGCCTCAATCCTCGACGCCGAGCCCAGGACCTTGCGGTCACCAAACACTTGGCCTCGAACTCGGGTGTCACTGATCCACATACCCATTGGACCTTGCTCCTCCTGCCGGCGTGGAACTCCAACTGCGTAATCCATTGACCACTCACTGACCTGGTGGGAGTGGGCACCAACCCTCGTCCACACTGGTCTCCCAGACCGACGTCCGACCACAGGAGTCCCATGTCCGCGTTACTGGCCTTCAAGTGCAGATCAAAGGCTTAGTATTCGGCCTGACCTCTAATTCGTCCCTAAGCCCTAACCTGACCCCAAACTCCACTTTTTATATACTATGAACTTAAAAAAAAAACACAAACACAACTACTGTTTGTCTGAGGCATGCCCTCTACAGAGACCACAGCTCAATGCCAACTTGTTACATCACATAGCACTAGAGGTCAGGATCGAACCCGGTCTGCTGGAGTGTGAGGTAATTGTTTTACTAATTGTGCTACCCTGTAATGACGGCCTGAAATCATCCCATCAGGCAGACACGTTTGCTGGCTGTGGGAAGATGTGGCACCGAGAGAATGGGTCACATTGGAGCAACAGAGGATCGGGGGAAAGCGGTGGGGCAGTTGGAGGGAGCGAGGAGTTGGGGATGTGGGAAGGGTGAAGTGCCCACCATGATGCTTCAACCATTACAAGCATGAACTGCTTTAATGCACCAGCTGGTCCTTACCTCTGCATCCATTTAGTACGTTAGTGTTAAACATACCCCCAGATTACCTTCCCAATTCTATCCAACCTCACATGCTGATCACTCTCAATAAACTCTGCAGCAATTGGCTTGCATATCATTAATTCAAGTATTTTTTTCCCTTCTTTCCCAAGGGAATATTGTGGGAATAGGGCAATGCCTTTTACATGGACTGACTGTTGTTATCAGGAGAAAATTCTCTGCCTCTCGCTTCTGGGATGACTGCATCAAGTACAGGTGCACGGTGAGTCAGTCGAGGAATCAATTCGTTTGGAATCTGTTGCCTTGTCGTTTGTAAATGATCTCAGAAACAGCAAGTACTATCAGAATCCCAGAGAATACAGGCCTGGTTCGTTTCTGTAATCTTTCTATCACATCTGGAGAACTGGCTTCAAGAACTGACTCGCAGGAACTCTCTGGTGAGGGAGAATAGCAGGTTCTTAGAGACTCTCTTCTAAGTGGCAGCTTCATTCTGGAGAATTCCCTGTGCATATTGACCCTCCTGGATGCTCTTTGCCTATAAACATGTATACGCTAGTACAGAATTTTGTTATGTCTGCCAGCCATGTGAATCCCACTTGTGATTTATCATATCCCCTGAATCATAAAACACATGTTAGCTTTTGGTATTGCACATCAATTCCTGCCAACATAGTTCTGAAATCAGTTGCTTCTGTATAATTTTAAAATAAAACTTCAGTAGTATATATTTTTTTCAATTCCTGACTGTTTCAGTTTTACCCAAATCCTGAGGATGTACTGCACGCTTTCTTCCGTAGATTATCCAGTATATCGGGGAGATTTGCCGTTATCTCCTGAGCCAGCCCCAGCGCAGTGTGGAGAAGGAGCACTGCGTCCGCATGGCCCTGGGAAACGGCTTGCGGCCGTCCATCTGGGAGGACTTCACTTCCCGCTTCCAGATCCCACAGATCGCTGAGTTTTACGGGGCCACGGAATGCAACTGCAGCCTGGGAAACTTTGACAGCAAGGTACTGTAGGCGCTTGGCACCACGTCGGCTGTGTTAATGGTTTGCAAAACAAGCGTCCACGTCTTGGAGCAGTTTTCACTTTGTACGTGTGAGAACGCGAACACAGCTGTGTCACTTGATCGGACTGCAATGTCCCTATTCCTTGCGCCACCCCACCATCCGTCCAGAGGCTTCTGCAGCACAACAAAAGACCATTTTGTCTAAATCTGCTGTATTCGTTGACATAGCAACACATACAAAATGTTGGAGGAACTCAGCAGGTCAGGCAGCATTTATGGAAAAGAGTAAAGTGTTGATGTTTCAGGTCGAGGACCCTTCACCAGTTTCTCCAGTATTTTGTGTGTGTTGCTTTGGATTTTCAGCATCTGCAGATCTTCTCGTGTTTGTTATTCTTTGATGTATTTAAAACCGATTTCATTTATCTCAGCCCGGTTCTGTATGGTTTCCTTGCCTCAAATTTTCTTCGAACTTTGCATTAACTGTGACAAAGCCTTTTGGGCTCTTGGACAAAAGCTGTTCCTCCTCGCTCTCCCTTTTTCCTGATGATTTAAACCGATGACTCCCCCGTTGCCGTGACTTTCCAACAAGAACAGTCTTTCTCCTGCTTACTAATTTACACATCCACTGCGCTCTTGCCAGAGGAAATAGTGCCAGAGCTTCTAATCTCTCTGTGTAACATTTCACTCCTCAACCAATACCATTTGGTTATTATTTTACTGTTTGTGAGAGCTTGTTCCATGTCTTTTGTCTTAAATGTTATGTCTTCAATCTTTTCCAAAGACATCTTTCTCTAATGATATTGATTCCTCTAACTTGCGATAATTTCTCCCCCTCTCCTTCTCTCTTTTGTTTCCATTCCTCGTTGTATTCTCTTTTCCTCACCTGCCCATTGCCTCCCTCTGGTGCTCCGCCTCCTTCCTTTCTCACATGATCCACTCTCCGCTCCTATCAGACTCCTTCAGTCCCTTGCCTTTTCCACCTACCACTTCCCAGCCTCTCGCTTCATTTCCCCCACCCCCCACCTGGATTCACCTTGTAGCTTGTAATCCTTCCCCTCCCCCCCCCCCCCATCTTCTTATTCTGATGTCTTCCCACTTCTGTACAGTCCTGATGAAGGGTCTCAGCCCGAAATATCAA